>NC_091845.1:81920292-82223322 GCF_037783145.1 Equus przewalskii | reverse complement strand
TTTAAGTAGAGAATCATATTCTTGTTTTTTCTAATAGCTGAAAACATAACTGTATTAAAGTGGGAGTGTTACTGAGGTCACCTACATTGACATGCAGGCCATCTCTTCCCTTTGAGCTGCACAGAATAGAGTCTGTGTGCTTAAACTCTCAGAAAGCATTGAGGTGAGTCTACTTTCTCTAGAGACCCATAAATATAAAATAAATTATCAGCAATGAGGACCGACCTTTGCCTCCATCATCCCATGAGGAGATAAAAATATCCTTTTTCTTAATTTTGAAGCTATGCTATTTTTATATTTCTGAAAAGGCTTAGTTCTAAAGATTCACATTTCCCCTGATTTTCAGATTACTGACTTCTTCGTCTGTACCTCTTTTCTGCCTTTTTCTATATTAACAAAAGAATCTGTAAATTGAAAACCACATGATGATATTTCGTGAACCCTTACAGTCATTTTCACAACGTGCAGCCTCGTTTTGAGTTAGACTGTACGTGTGTGAATGATGTATTAGAAGACACACATGTGTTGGTCAATATTGTGGCTTGCTGAGTGAATATATATATAAATATGTGAATATCAGTGACCATTAGCAACAAACTCATAAAATATCTCATTTAGCTGCTTATTTTGTTAATTACAGGTCAATGTTAAACTTTAAGAAGGAAAACTATTCCCATATTTTTGTTCATATATGTGATTTTCTCATTCTGCATTTCCATACCATATTGCCTAATTCAGAACTGCAATACTGAAATAGATTAATTCTTTTAATAAAAAAAAGAAACCTCCACTGAGCTTTTAGAAGCAAGAAAATGATAACAGGTATTTATGTGTTGTTTTCCCCTGTTGTTGACATTGGCTTTTAAAGCTGATGGGAGTAAAAATCTTAGTTGTTCCTATGCTATGGATCACCCTAGTGATAAAATTGCTTTGTTAACTTTTCACTTTTTTAACTAGCATTTGGTAGGTGCTTCCATTGTACTGTACCCTGTGTTAAGCATTGAGGACACAGAGATAAACAAGAAGTGGCCCTGTCCTCCAGAGCTCATTTTGTGGGAGGGAGATATTGCACCATAATGAGTGTAAGTCAGTTCAAAACTAATAGTATCAAATAACTATGCAAATATCTATGCATATGATGAGTCCATACGTACACACATGCACACACGCACACTCACACACTCACATGTATACCATCCCAAACTTTACCAAAATACATATCCTTGCCACTTCACACCCTTCCCTCACAAACATTCAAAAGACTACCCCATCGCCATATAACAACATGTGGTATATACATAAAGCAGCCATTTTATAAATTTTTAATTTAGAGTATTATACTATTTTTATTATACATCATACATTTCATGAATATAACTTGGCATACACATTATTATAATCTATTTTAATCTATGGCCAGCTTGGTGACTTGCAGTTTTTCACTCCGAGTTTCAATTTCTTATCTCTGAAGTGGGTCGATAAGACCTGCCTTGTAGGGTAATTGTCAGGATCCGGTAGGACGATGGATGTAGTGGCCAATAGCCAACATTAGAAAGAGCTGAAGAAATGGTAGTTATTACCATCGGCAGCAGTCGTGTTGTCCTTCTAATCAAACTCGGCTGCAATGTTTGTTGCCAACAATAAGACAAGTCAGCTAGCTGGGTTGCTAGAATTTGGAATTCAGCTCTACCACTTATACAGGATATTTTACTCTCAGAACATCAATATACATGTGAAAGTTTTCTATGCAATCAGTTCTGAACATTTTAATTGAAATACAGGAGAATCCCTTTATCAGACATTTATATTACAACATATGTCATTTCCTTCTAGACTTGGTATAAGGCCCTGGAAATACAAAGACATATTAAAGGAAAAGCCCTGTCAAGGAGTAAAATCTCAAAAGGAAAATATGTTCGCATACTACTAATGATGGTGCAAGGTGGCATGTACTACAGGAGAAACATGTGCAAGTTACTATGACGGGAAGAAGTGACAATATTTGAAGAAAAAAATGTTTAGAAAAGGCTCTGTAGGGCTTTATATCCAAACCTTTGTAATAGATCATTTTATAATATTGATCTAGTGTGTTCTGTATGTTATATTTGGGGAAAAAATAATATCAACAGATTTATACACATATAAGTCTGCCCATGTGTAGCAAGACATATACATATGTGCAGACTTTTCTAAATGCTAGATGCCTTCCATCTCAAATCAAGTAGGCCATTTTTCTCCCATCTTATGCTAGCTACTGTGCAAGGCACTGAAAGTAGAAAGACCTATTAAGAAACAAATGCGTATGTTAATGCAGCTGGCATGTGCGCATATTGACACGTACATCAACATGGAGACCTCCTCAGAGAAGTGTTCCTGACCAGTCTCATTGTGCCTTTTCACCACTCTCTAAATACCCACATTGTGTTCTTCATAGAACTTAACACTAACTGAAATTATATTTTTAATTCGTTTGTTTCTTTTCCTTTGCTTTTCTTGTTTTGGCAGTCTCTCAAACTTGAAGGTAAACTTCAGGAAGGCAGGAACTTCTCATGATTCTGCGCTATGTTCTCAGTGCTCAGAATCCTGCCTGACACCTCACCGGGGCCTATGCAATGTGTATTAAGTGCATAAGTCACGAATGCACACAGAAATCACGTCTATTAGCCCTACCATCCCACAAGCCATTAAAGATTTGAATTTATAGGACTTTCAGAAAATGTGTGAATTTGATTGCCAAATATAAATGACTCAGAAATGCATAACCAAATGAGTTCCATGAATTCTACTGACAAACATAAATGACTCGTCTCCTGTTTATCATGACTCTCACAGGCATCTTTTCAATCTGTAAAAACAGTTATGTCATTAGAGCCAAAGCAAATATGTCAATGGTGTATGAAACTTGAATATGGATATGAGAATATTTCTTAAACTCTACCTCACAACTAAGTATTTGAATTTATGTCTTGTTAAGTAGGGAGAAAAAATCCAGCTGAACTGAAATTATAATCGCATATTTATCTGTATCTTAATTATACTGCAATAATTTCAAAGCCTATAACACGAGTAGAATTTTTATCACGCCTCTGGTTTAGCTACATGTTTTTCTCACCCAGGCCTCAGGAAAATATTCATGAGGTAAAACTGGCAATACAAAAATAATTATTTGAAAAACATTATATGAGGTGAGTTGTTGCTTCTCTACTGGATGCCAGTTTAAATTGAGCTAATTTGTTTTACCAGTAGCTTAAGAAAACCCCAGCACAGCGGCACGACAATTATATCCAGGTGCAAGGACTTAATTCAACAAATTCTAGGTGGATCCTTCCAGTCTGCACGGTGGGCCCTACTCTCAGCTGCGGCTAAGAACAGATGCCTTGCAAAGCCTCTGTAAACATGATCCAGTCAGTCCTTGAATAGAGATGTTGAAATGTTTCCAAAAGAAAAGATGAATGTGGTATTCTTATGACCGTAATTCCAACATATACATCATTGAAGAAAATGACATGGTAGGAATTATTTTAAATATGTGAACAAAACAAGAAAGGTAATTTATGCCTTTGGATTATTTTTATTTCATATACAAGGTATACATACACACATTTAAAAATTATAAGTTTTACGAGAAATTCTCTTACATATCCATATATATATTAACTAAAACCATTAACACCCATAGACATGTAGCAAATTGTTTCTGAAGGGACTTTAGTGATGCTCCAGATAGAAAAGTATAAAGTGTCAGATGGAGAGAGCGAGCCTCTGAATGATGCATACGCTCGCCTGAGCTCAGGAAGCAGCCTGGCTCGAGAGACGAGACCATGGTGTAAGGGTTCAAACCTCCCTTTTTTAAAGTCATGATTTTTTTTAATTATATAAATGTCAGATTTTTGCCTTATTTACTTTTTAAATAACTTTCTTTAAATGATATTGAGCAAAATAAACAAAAGCATTTCATGATTTCAGTTCTAGAAACATATAGCCATCCAATGAATGGTTTATTTTTCCAGCATACTTCTAGATAATAATTTTCTCAGAAAATGGTGTTTGTTTTTTCATTCACTACTGATTAAATAAGAATAGGAAACAATTTCTAACTGCAGCAAACTGCCTCTTTCACATTGCTAAAATACTTACAGATGTGCAGGCATATATGCTGGATTTGAACATAATTAAAATTTACTGCTAATTATTAGTATAGCAAGACTAGCAACTAAGTATTCTTTATATACATCTCTGTAACATTCAGTTTGCTGATGTGGCTAAGTCTGAATACATTAATAGATGACCATCAAGATTATTTCAGATTGAGAATTGTATCATAAGAGAGAGTTATTTTGGCTAATCTGTCATTTCTCATTTTATCCCAACCAAGAGTTTTCCAGCAAAGTCATGTTTTTAAGTCTTAAATTTCTCTTTAAAATTTCTGATAATTTCCACGTTAGTTTTATTTTAAAATATTTTATTTGTAATATAGTATTATATTTTGGTATTAAAATGAGGCCACAAAACTTTATTTTATTAAGAATGATCTGTAAACATTAACAATACTAATTAGAGGTATGTCAGACAATTTGAATTACACCATTGGGTAGTGCTTATTCAGATGTATGTGAATAGTCTGGACATTTTGAAAACCATCCAAATGGGACACAAATAAAAAACTGTCAAAAATCTAAACCAAGTTCAGCCAGGCATACAAGACCAGTTCCCATGAACTGAGAGGAAAAATTAAAAGCAGTCAGAGGTCCTGAAAAATCCTAAAGCTGGATAACAACTTTCCTCATCTTTTGCTAGTGGATCCTAAAGAAGACATTAATAAACCTTAATAGATAGACTAAAATCTCCAGGGCAGAGATTTCAGGTAATAATAATCTAGCAATTTATCTCCTCATTGTGCCCAATTTCCTCATATGTATAAAAAGTAATTTGGATACGACATTTAACTCATAAAAGCAATATCATAATTCCATCGTGATATCCATATTCAAATAAGAAACCTTAACTCAAAGAATAATGCCTTAATTGCTTCATAGTAAACCATTTCGAGTTGTCATATAGAAAGCCAACTTCCTATCTGAGGGAGACAAGATATTTGACACTGAAAACTATTTAAACAATAGCAAACTACAGAATGCCCAAAATCAAAGATATATTGACAATGATTTTTTTCTTTTAAAGATCAGCACTGGAGCTAACAACTGTTGCCAATCTTCTTTTTTTATTTTCTGCCTTTTCTCCCCAAGTGCCCCGAGTACACAGTTGTATATTTTAGCTGTGGGTCCTCCTAGTTGTGGCATGTGGGATGCTGCCTCAGCATGGCCTGACGAGCGGTGCCATGTCCACGCCCAGCATCCGAACCAGCGAAACCCTGGGCCACTGAAGCGGAGCACATGAACTTAACTGCTCGGCCACGGGGCCGCCCCTCAACAAATATTTCTTGAACACCAGTACGTCCTAAGAGTCAGGTATGAAAATACATAAAAACTTAACTCTGATCCTGCAGGAACTCAAATTCTCATAAACAACAAAACACTCTAATAAACAAATCACTACACTTTATTAAATATTTTAACTAAGAATCAAATTTATCTAAATATTATTTTTAAAGTTTATTTGAAAATGTATGCATTGAAGCTAGTTACCCAAGGTTAGATGCTAGTGTCATTTTTCCTGTTCAGGCAAACAAAAATTTATTAATCCAGTACATGTCCTAAGTATTTGATGAGGCATTAGAATTAAAGAAAACTTGACTTGTAAACTGAACTCCAAATAATTAAAATCATCTAAAAATCTTAATAAGATGTTTTCACACGAGAATTTAACCAGAGAAAAGAAAAATACTACCCAGTTTCCTGTGATCCTTATTAGGAAGCTTACCGTGGAGCGCGACAGCCTGTAAGTGACTTTGGAGAGGATCTAACACAAAGCCCCCATTTCTCAGTCAGAAAACCAAGGCCCAGGGACAACTAGTGACTTGCCAGTTAATTAGTGACACAGACTTAGGTCCCAGGTCTCCTGTATTCCAGCCTGGATAACCCCAATACTGTACCATGCTAATCCTGGATTAAAGTTCATTTTTTTTTCCACATGTAAAATATATGTGTTGAACTTGTTGCTAGTCTAAAGAAGGAGGAGTTTCAAACTGTTCAACTTTACAAAATTAAACTGTATCTTATGAAAATTGGATGATCATTTACCACCACCCTCTATCCCAAGTTATAATGGGCAGTGTTACAGGAAAATGACTGTTTCGATAAATGCATACGATAAATAAAGCTTGAGCATTAAAGAGTATTGAAATTGCACAACCAGAAGGACCTGCAACCAGAATATGCAACTATGTACTGGGGGGCTTTGGGGAGAAAAAGAAGAAGAAGAGAAAAAAAGAAGAAGATTGGCAACACATGTTAGCTCAGGTGCCAATCTTTAAAAAACAGAGTATTGAAATTGTCAGAAGTGGTAAGTGACCTGGGATTTCGTAAACGTAGATCGATAGCAAGAAACCATTGGGAAAAAAATCTGCTCTTGAGAAGGAAGAAGGAAATATTGTTTTCCAGTGTAGAAAATTACTTTAACTTCTTGAAATCACGGAAAGTGATGCTGCCCATGTTAAGATAAATGTACCACAAATACCTAAAAGTCATACTTAAAAGTAAACATAATACGTGTCCTATTCTTCACGCTTTTACTTCTGTATCCCACAGGGTGAAACTGTGAAACATTGCAAAATAATGTCTCCTGTAACTTACATGAAACTAGTGGAGATGATGATAAAGTTGTGGAATATCGTTTCTCTGTTGAGTTGTTAATATGATTTTTAGCATAGTTTAACAATACGGTTTAATTTTAGCTTCAAAGAACATTGTTTTTAATTTCAATTTTTTTCTGCTTATACTTCACAATAGATAATTACAAGTGTAATCACTATTGGTCATTGGCCATTAATTTGTTTCGGCGTATGTACCTCAGTGGGCAGTAATTACTGCACAGCCTTCAATAAGATATCATTAACAAAATGAGAAGACCAGAGAAAATATGTTAATTACTGTAAGTGCGCCATTGGTTCCTCCCTGGAATAAACAAGTCTAACAATTAAGATCACACTTACTTTTTGCCAGGCTGTATTATGCAGTGCAAAAAAAGAAGGGGAAAAAAAAGGCAAGGCTAGATAATTTGAAGAAAATATATTTTGGGGGATTAATGTTATTTCCCTTTAAATTCAAATCAGCAAATCTAATGACCCAAAGATAGAAAGCAGCTCTTGCACCAAGTGGCAATGTCATAAAAGCTCATTGTTAATAATGAAGGAAAAAATTAATTGACTACTGTACTCTATTACAATTACAATGAGAAATATCTCAAAATTATGAAAATGTTTTAATATTTTTAAACTATTGTAAAGCAAGTTAAATTGATTTCCTATTAGTCTACATGTAAATAGACTGGAGAATGTTTTAAATGCTCCAGTTAAGAGCTTGCAATAGAACAAACTCACTTAGAACATAATTGGTTTTGGTGGCCAGTGTAGCTCCAAGCATTTCTGAGCATGGTATTTGCAGCATGTTGTTAACCTGAAAGTGTAATCCGAATATCTGTTGATTCAATTCTCTCTGCCTTTTGATCTTCATTCCCCAGCTCATCACTCAGAACTTTTAAGCATGTTAGTTTTTCCTAGGCATTTGTTTCCTGTGTCATCAGATACATATACACATAGATACATTTCCCATCGCTGTTCATTTAGGCTTTCTCTGCAACTGGGTTTGCCATGCATCTCAGATCCAAACCCTGCAGCTGTTCCTGCCTTTCTTTTATCGTCCTGAGCGAGGCACATCTCATTTCACCCTCATTCTTCTGCAGTTTCAGGCCTTTCCACTCTCCCTTCCAAAGGCTCCAGCTGTACCTTTTACAACCCAGCTGCTGGGAGCCTTTTCCAGGGACCTTCCCTCCTTCTGACCTCGGGCAGCTCTAACCCTAAGTCGCAGATTCTCTGGTCCTTTCTGACGTTCTCTCCGTCCAAGTCAAGTCCTTCATAGCCCCCTTGACCTGAGTCGTTTCAAGTCTATTTGGACTTGATTCTGACCACTAGTAAAATTATAAGATTGATTCTAAACAATTAAACCTTCTCACACATCATAATCATTAATATTTATTTAGTATACATTTTTCCTAAGTTTAGGAACGTGTGCACTTCAATAAGATTTGCAAATCGTATTTTCTGGAATAGTAACATCAATAATAATTGAAGTCAAAAGATGACAAGCTAAGCGGGCCACTGTGGTTCACTACGGACTGCCTCCAGTACTTTTTCTTGCGCTTATTCAGAAACTCGAACAGCTAGACGCATTCCTCTTTGAATGATGAGAAGAGCCTTTGGCAATGGTGATAACTCACTTAGAAGCCTTCAAAACTAACAAATTATCAAATGCTTCAAAATACAACTAGTATCAATACAAATATAAAACGGTCTCTGATCTTCTCCTTTGGGACTCCTTCTTGGGTATTCTAGACTCAGCCTTTTTCTTATGTTCCCAGAGAACCCAGGACTCCCTCTTTAGGAGCCCTTATCGTTTTGAATCATGGTTCTGTTTGCTTGTCTGCCCCAGCAGGCCAGGAAGTCTTCAGGAAAGTGGACCAAGTACCTCACACAAGGGATGGTTGATGAATTAATTGAGTCAATGGCCCTGATCAGGTAAGCATAAGTTAAAAAAAGTCTTTCAAGTTAACAAGTATTTGTGAGACAAGTTTAGACATTGAGAATTTTGTTTTAGATATTTTAAAAGGAAGAGTATTCATTTTTATTTGTTTGTTGTTTATAATTATTTCAACTCCAAGCACATGTGCCTATTAGTTTTTAAAACTATTCTAGTATTCTTTGAACTTCGTCAGGGCCATTCTGAGCATTTAGAGACTAGAGTATCTATCTGGAAAGTTTCAGTTTTCTACACAGCCTGCATCGATGTATCTGTTCATAGGAATGCTTACACATCATAGAGGTACAGAGATACATAGCTATAACTCAGGTATCTAATAATAAAGACTATATTTCCATTTTGTAGAAATAACATTCTGTGGACGCTACATCTCAGGAGACACAAGGTCTGACTTTCACTAAAACTTTATAGAGCTTACAACAGAAAAACAAACAAGAATCTAATTAACTAATTTTGTAATAAATTATTTCCATTTAACGCACACATAAACAGGGCAACAAATCTAAATCTGAGAAATACATCACTTTAAAACAAAAGCTAAACCCAAATATAATTTTAAATAATAAAAGGGAAGATAGTTATCATTGGAATAAAATCAATCTTTACGGTTTCAGAGTATATCCAAACAGTGAAATAAAATCAATCTTTATGGTTTCAGAGTATATCCAAAATTATGTTTTTAAATGAGCATATAATGATCATTAGCTATGTGGAAAATGATCATCAGAATAATGAGAAAAAGTTAAAAAGCTCAGAAGATGCCTCAAATCTTACACCTCTTTGTAAGTATCAATGTTTAAAATTAAACAAAATTTAAGGTTGTCTTGGGCTACTATTGGCCATGGGAATGCATAATTTACAATTACAACAGTAATCTAATTATATATCCTGTTTCTTCCCCAAGAAATGCATGAAGCCAAAGCTGAGGCATGATTCTGAGGTCTTCTCTAGTCACTCCTCAGATTTGTGTTGCCTTTACCTGATTTTGTGTCCTGTGCTCACCCGTACCCAGAAGTCATTTTGAACTCCTTATCACAGTAAGAATAAATTTAAGTACTTTAATTTTTCATTTGAATTTGTTACAAAGTGCCTCATCCTTTATAATTTTAAGAAACACCCTTACCTCTCTCTACTCCCTTCTGTAGCCAGAGTAAAAACCGCAGCATCAGTGACTGAATTGGGGAGAGGCAGGCACCTGAGCCTCCCTTTTAGTGTTAAACACATAGAACAGAGTACTATTTCCCAAGAAAATCAATCTTAAATACTTTTCCTGAATTCCTTATAGCGCAGTCCAGTCATTTAGTAGATGCTCAATAAGTACTTGATGAGTGGTTCTTTAATTCACACTAAAATAAAAAGAATACTGTAACTGCAATTTTCAGCTTCCACCTACAGACCTCACTACCTAAGAGAAAAATGTCAACACTCATCAATGGTAGAAATATAAATTTCTGGAGGAAATTCGCCAAAGTGTCAAAAGTCTTTTTGTTTTAACTGCATACTCTTTGACTCAGCAACTCTACTGGGGATTTTTTAAGGAAACAACCAGGCTAGTAAGCCATGGTACAAGAATATTAGCAAACTGGTGCACACATTCATGACAACTGGTAATAACCAAAATGTTTAACAAGAAATTAACCTAAGTGAAATACATTGTAGTGCAATCAAATAGTGATAATATAAATAACAAGGAAAGACGTTTGAGATATATCGCTAAGTAAATAAACAATATTGCACAGGAGAACGCATAGTACTCGAGTCTGTTTACGTACATATTTGCACACATTGAAGCTGCTTCCCCTCCAGACCGGGCACATAGCTAGACTACATTTCCTAGTGTAAGCAGAAATGTGGGTCACATTTTGTGGTCTGAAACTTATAAACATCTCACTTGCCATCCTGTCTTCCCCATGACTGGAGGTCGATCGCTGGCCAGGAATCTCCAGGCATTAACGATGGGAATGCCCTGAGTGACTGCATGGAGCAGAGCAGCACTGCGCTGCCCCCCACTGCTGGCACGCCCCTCCACAGTAAGAAGTAACCTGTTGTGCTAAGCCACCAATATTTTGAGGGTATCCATTTCAGCAGTTGAGATATCCTGACTAATATCCATGGAAAAGTATAAAAAAAACTGTATATACCAAAATATTAACAGTAGTAGCAGTTGATTTTTTCGTATTTTCTATTTTTCTTGCTTAAACACCTATTTTGTAAGAAAAACCTTACAAATGGGATTTTTGACCCCTAAAGCTAGGATTCCAAAATACGGAAAAATGAATTCCTGTCTTTCATTAGCATAATACATTTATGAAATATAAGGGAAGTATAGAATTTCACTAACGCTTCCTAAATTATGTAATGTTCTGGTGTGATCATATTCTTCAGAAAATAATTTAAGCATAATATAAATAGTTGCTTTATCAGGGTATTTTTGCCTTGGTTAAAGTCCTTAACAAAAGCTATAAGTTATCCTCTTAACCATTGCTAATATGGAGCAAAAGCTCTACGATGAGTCCATTTCCACCCATTTCCACCCCTCAAACCCTGAACGATTTAAATACCATCCCACACAATCCCTCCAACATGTCCACACTTGACTGGCTCATCTTGACTAAACGTCGCAGACCTGACAAATTCTTGAGCTCTTAGAATGACTTTAATGCAGTTTTTAAGCCCTCTGACATACCCTTCAAAACTCCGTTAATGTGATTTACAGTTAAAATAAACATAAAAACATCATTAAAATAATGATAAAAGGTTAAGGCCTTGAGCTACCAATGCAGAAAACAGAAGGCCACGCTGTGCTCGGGGGTTCAGAGGGTCTTCAGTCGGGGGCACCCAAGGTAGAACCAAGCACCCATTTGAGCATTTCAGAGCATTCATGGTCTGTGCAGAAAAGGATGCTAAAAATTGTCTTGCTTTGCCAAAAAAAAAAAAAAAAAAACAGCATTTTTTATCTGATTCTTCCTTTGCCTTTCACAAAGATTGTGTACTTATTCATTCTTTCTTTATACCCACTTTACAGATGAGGAAACTGAGGCTTAGTTCAGGTCAGTGTCACGAGCTTGTAGGAAACAAAGGTGTGACCCTTCCACGTCCACCACCACAATTCATCTCAGGCACCTTTTTTCATTATTTTCCTTCTCTTTCTTCCCTGAAAGTGCTTCCCAGCAAAATTAATCATGCAAGTCTGAGCTCCTGCCCACCTTGCTGCCTTCTGAGAATTTCCAGCTTGCTACCTTCTCCCATCCTGCTTCTGCCATCCATGCTGGTTCAGTCTGTAGATATGACTTAAGTTGGCTGTTTCTCCTTGAAGATTTTTCTACATTTTCTAGGCCTAGTTCTCATCACTCAAAATCTTTCATCCCCGTAGGCTTGCCTGCAAGCCATAATATTGCCTTTGACCAGACTGTGAACCCTCAGAGGGAAGCATGTGCCGTTTTCAGCCTCGCTTCCCCAGAGCCTTACATAGGGCTTGGCTCATTCTAAGTTCTCAAAAATAAATACATGAAAGAATAACAGAAGCTACTCTATTTTTAAAGAGATATTACATGAAATGAAATTCACAATTTATGAATGACACATTGCAGTATGTCCCAGCTTTTCTGGTTCTGTTAGAATAGTCATTTCAATGTTTCCCACCTTCTGAGAATGTCTTTCTTACCTTGGCTTTGCCTAGCCAGCAATTAAAGGCTTTTGACTGAAGACCACAAGTATTGCAAAGCTGGGAGCAAAAACATTTTTCTTTATAAATGGCCCAAGTCAATTTTTCCTACAGGTAGATGTACAGCTTGCTGAAGAAACTTCAGTCATTCATTCTTTCTAAATTATCTGCTGAACATCTACTCAGTTCCAGGAACACGTTTTAAATACTCATTCAATCCAGTTTCCGCAGTCACACAAGTCAGAGACTGGTTAAGAATAAAGACATAGGAAAAATGCAATGGAGAAGTTCAGTGAGTATTAAGGGTGCACATGGATGGGCCAAGTGGAGGTGAGGACATCAAGGAAGGCTTCCTAGAGGAGGCAACCCTTGATCTGTGCCTCAATTATGAGACAAACTTTAAATGGGCTGAAGTTCCGAGTACAGAAGAGATGATATGCAAAGCCACAGAGATGAGAAAAAAACCGAGTAGGAATGCATGGAGAATAACAGGATCTTCACTGCTAATGAACAAACACGGGTGAGCAGGATGATGTAAAAGGAGACCAGCAAGGGAGGAAAACGGGCACAGGCAAGGGATCGCCGTATACACCACGTTAGAGTTTAGTCTTTGACTTCAAAGAATTATCATGTACACAAAAATCTATTTTTGAGACAAAGATTTACCATTAAAAATTTATCTACTGCCTAGTCTCCGAGGATTTGATTATTTTATGCATAGTAGTAAAATACTTTTCTTAAATAATCTTGGAAGGGAGTAAGAATCACCTCATTTAAATCTTTTCTTAAGTTCTTGGTTTTCTTTCGAGGAAGAATTAAGGGACTTCTTAGATCCTCTCGGAAGGTGACTATGATGTCTAAAGAATTGCTCCTCCATCTTGGGGCTGCTCTTGCTGTTCTCTCACGCGCTGGCTTGCTTTCGCTCTCGCTCTCGCTATTGCTGTTCCCTGTTTCTTTTCTTTATCAATCATTTTGCCTTCGATGCCGTTTTCACAAAGGGGCTTAGTAAGCCTCTTTTTTTTCCTCCTGAAATGGTTTCTTAAGCAAACAGTGTGGAACGTTGGGTTAGAATACCGCTCTCTACTGACCATCCTCATATGTCAGGCCAGATCTTTTCCACTTGTCATGTTGGCACTCATAAAACACATCTGGGACCTCAGGCTACCCTGAATCTCGCAAAAGTAGGGCATAAACCAAATTCTGGAGTCCTCTGTTGATAATAATCCATTCAGTGCAGCACCTGGAGTGTTTTTTTATTGGAGAGAGTCAGTGCTGTGCTGAGCGACGGTGACGCGGTTTGATGGAGCTGCCCCTGGAATGTAATAAAGAGCAGGGAACCCGCTCCTCTGAGTGTGTTCTTGAATTAAAAGCCAATGGTTTAAGAGTTCACTGGAGAACCCAGACAGAGAGAGGTGCTTACTCCACGGCTGTTGGTGACACCGAGCACATCATTAGTCTATTCTAGTTAGCTACTTACTTCCAGGTGCAACTTAAAGTGTAGCACAAAAAAGAGAAAAAAAAAGAAAAACTTTACATTATGCTTGGTCCGGACTAACTTAGAAAACAGGCTCGAGCCTCTGTACCCCTCCAGCAGTGAAAATGAAGTTTTACTGCTAATGGAGTTGGAACATAAGACCCATGCAACTGGAAGCTGTGTGCTTTGTAAGTTCCATTTCTCCTTACCCTTTGGAGATATAGTACAAAATCCTGTCTTTTCTATTTGAAAACATATAGTATTAGTGGGGGAAGATCTGAAATACTAATTTTTATTACTTTATTTGCAATTGCTATTAAAAATAAGTATCAAAAATAGAGATTTTTCTTATCATTTTTACATGAAATTAGTGGCTCTACTATTACTTTTTCAGAATGAGAGAAAATCCAAGAATATTTTAATCTAAACAGTCAGGGGGAAATTGTTTGATGGCAATACTAAATTCTAGGTTCAAATGATTTAATTAACAGTGATTTATTTGCAAACAAGAAGTCTTCCAATAATCACTTCTTTGATAGTCCCTTTAGTAACTTAAGGCTGAAACTCTCCCACCTTTGTGCGAGAGCATATTTTGCAAAAGTGATTATAAATAACTTGGCTATTCGTATTATCTCTGAAAAATTCAAATGACTTTTTACCAGAAAGAATCAACATGTCCATTAAATCACTCATCACATAAAATGAAATTCTGTTTTACAAGCATCTGGACTAATGTTTTCCTATCATAGTCAGGATCCTATTTTGAAAGTTTCTTAGTTATATGACTACTACTGACCTTTCCTCATTGAAAAGCATGAAAATAAGTGAAATAAGCTCTCAAATAGTGATGTTATCAATTATCGATATAAACCATAATATATTTATGATAAGAGGAAACCTAAAGAGCTTAAGTTTGCAAACATAAAAAATGATTAGATGTTTTCTTAAAGACTAAAACCTCAAGTCATAATTTTTAAAAGATTTAAATGCTTTGGCTATGTCTGTATCACCCAGACAACAGAGCTCAATTTCTCCTGATGCAGTCTGACATTGCAGAACTCCTAAAACTTAATCCAAGCCAAATCCTATTTTAATTGATTAAAATAAACAGATATTTTCAGATTTAAAAAAGTACACAATATCTGCATTATAACTTATTTCCACTTGATGATAAATGTTTATAATAAGGCAAAATGATACACCTGTCTGCACTATTTGGGAACTTCCATGATTTTTAGAAAAGTTTTGTTTTTAATTAAAGCGTATTATACAGCATCAGAATTTTTCTTCTTTATTATGCCAAGGAAGCATATGGAAATTTGAACTGTGAGATGTTACTGATTTATTCTGATGCTAGAGAATTTTGCTCCCATGTAAACATTTCCTGTGAGATGAATATGGATAGCTTTGTACCCTAGAAAAGTCCATTATTATAAGTAGCATATGGTTTTGACTCCTGAGCCATGAGGAATATAAGAAAATGCTGTTTGCCATACAAGTGATTGTAAACATTTGGTGCACCCCTAAGCTAAAGACAGAGATGGTTACTGAATCTGTTTTTTTGAAGTAGCCAGCTCAATTGTAGTCTTTTCTTCATTGTGCATTTACTTTTTCAGCAGTTGAGTTAAAGTTTCCCTGCAAGATTCATAGATAGAGACCAAATATTCTGGTCCCGCAGCCTCCTAACTCTGAGCAAACAGATGTCAACATCAAGGCAAATGGGAAATGAGTTAATGATACATTCCACACCAATGCTCATGCCAAGAGTATGTGCTTTCTTAATTTGATCTTGCATAATCATAAAAATCTCCACTTTCACAAATTACGTGGACTATATCTTTTAATTTGTATATTTGAAAAAACCTAAAAAGTGAGTCCAAAATGAATTCTTATGACTTTTCAAAGGGCTTTGGACTCTTCTGAATTATAAAATACTGAATATAGAGTTTCCAAATACTAAATTTAGAATCAACTCTAAATTTATATTAAAAACACAACTAAAAATATTAAATATTAATTTTAATATTATGTAAGTTTCTTTTTTTCTAAGAGGAGAATAATTTATACATGCACTAACTCATTGATTTCAATGATTCCCAAACATACTTGATCCATAAGAATCACCTTAGGAGCTTATTAAAATACAAATTCCAGGACACAGTGGCTCAGATGGATCTTATGATCAGAAAGTTTTAAAATGATAGATTCAGATCTACAGTGGAGACCAGGGGCTGGATTGATGTGTGTAATAAAGTTTCTTTCAGTTTTAATATTCTATTGTCTATGAATTGACTGAAGAAACCACAAGTTTATTCTTTTGATATAGAATGATATATATGTAGATATAAACATAAACATTGGCATAGACTTAAATACTATAAGGCAAACTTTTTAGAAGAGATGGATAGATAGATCTAGATAGATATTATAACACAGGACCTTTTATCAAACTAGTTCTATAAGGTTATCAACTGGAATTCACTCTCCTTTTTCAGCAGACATGTCTAAAATGTAATGAACTCATGGCGAAAACAAATACAAACTAGCCACTGAAATTATTCTCTACATACATTACACTAATCATATAACTACTCAACAGTCTTTCTGCCCACAGCTATATAGGCAGACTGCGTGTGTGTGTGTGTTTATACAGATTTTTAGCTGTTACTTGCTTAAGTTAATTACAAGACAACTTTGGATTTAGTAAAATTAAATATTTTTTAAAGCACAATTTGAAAACTTTGACCTACTTTCTTCAGAAAATCCTGGAGAAGTGAAACTAGAGAACCAGTAAATCTAAATGTTGAATTAGAGTCACTATTCCATATTTCTAAAATTATCCTACTCCTAAAACCAGTCAGCATCAGCCTGCAAAAAGTGGTCTGAATAAATGCTTCTCAAATTTTAATGCATATACAAATCACCTGCAAATCTTGTTAAACTGAAAACTAATTTAGTAGATGGATGGTAGGACACAAGAATATTCATTTCTAACCACTTAGACTCCACCAAGAAACTCTTAGAACTAATAAATGAATTCAGTGAAGTTTCAGGATACAAAAATCAGTTCCTCTTCTATACGCTAACAATGAGCTGTCCAAAAAAGAAATTCAGAGAACAATCCCACTTACAATAGCATCAAAAAGAACAAAATATTTAGGAATAAATTTAGACAAGGAAGTGAAAGACCTATACACTGAAATCTATAAAACATTAATGAAAGAAACTGAAGAAGACACAAATAAATGGAAAAGTATCCCAAGTTCTTGATTTGGAAGAATTGCCCTTGTAAAAATGTCCATACTACTCAAAGCTATCTATAGATTCAAAGCAATCTCTATCAAAATTCCAACGGCATTTTGGCATGTTTTTGCAGAAATAGAAAAAACAATCCCCAAATTCATATGGAACCACAAAAGGCCCCAAACGGCTAAAGCAATATTGAGAAAGAAGAACAAAGCTAGAGGTATCACATTTCCTGATTTCAAACTATATTACAAAGATATAGTAATCAAAATAATATGGTACTGGCATAAAAACAGACTCATAGACCAGTGGAACAGAAAGAAGAGCCAAGAAATAAACTCACACATATATAGTCGATAACCTACAACAAGGGTGCCAAGAATACACAATGGGGAAAGAGAGTCTCTTCAGTAAACGATGTTGATGAAAGTGAATACCCACATGCAAAAGAATGGAATTGGACCTCTATCTTACACCATATACAAAATTTGACTCAAAAGGGATTAAGACTTAAATGTAAGACTCAAAAAGTAAAACTTCTAGAAGAAAACATAAGAGAAAAACTCCTTGGCATTGGTCTTGTTGATGATTTTTTTTAGATATGACAACAAAGTACGGACAACGAGAGCAAAAATAAACAAGTATGACTACATCAAACTAAAAAGTTTCTGCAGAGCAAAGGAAAGAATCAAAAACATGAAAAGACAACCTAGGGAATGGGATAAAATATTCACAAACTGTATATTCGATAAGGGGTTAATATCCAAAATAAATAAGGACCTCATACAACTCAATAGCAAAAAAAATAAATAAATAAAATAACAACCCAATTGAAAAATGGGCGAGGAACCTGAATTCACATTTTCCCGGAGATGATATACATTTGGCCAACAGGTATATGAAAAGGTGCTCAACATCACTAATTATCAGAGAAATCCAAGTCAAAACCAAAATGAAACATCACCTTACACCTAGTTAAGATGGCTACTATCAAAAAGATAAAAGATAAGTGTGGTGAGGATACGGAGAAAAAGGAACCCTTGTATGCTGTTAGTGGGAATGGAAATTGGTACAGCCGTTGTGGAAAACAGTATGGTAGTTCCTCAAAAATTAAAAACAGAACCACCATATGATCCAGCTTTCCTACCACCGGATATATATATACATCCAAAGGAATTTAAATCAGTATCTTAAAGAGATATCTGCGCTCCCATTTTCATTGCAGCATTAGTCACAATAGTCAAGATATGGAAGCAATCTCACTGTCCATTAACAGATGAATGGATAAAGAAAATGTGGTATACACACATACATACACACACACACGAACACACACACGCACTCTGGAATATTATTCAGTCTTAAAAAGAAGGAAATCTTACGATTTGTGACAACATGGATGAAACTGGAGAACATTATGCTGAGTAAAATAAACCAGAGAAAGACAAACACTGTGTGGTATCACTTATATGTGGAATCTAAAAAAATCATACTCATAGAACCAGAGAGTATAATGGTAGTTACCAGGGGTTGAGCGTAGGGAAACTGGGGAGACGATCAAATGATACAAACTTTCATTTATAAGATGAATAGGTTTTGGGGATCTAATGTACAGCATGGTGACTGTAGTTACTAATACTGTATTATACACTTGAAATGTCCTCAGAGAGTAAATCTTCTGTTCCTACCACACAAATACAAAAAATAACAGCTATGTGAGGTGAGGGATGTGTTAATTGAATTGATTGTGGTAATCATTTCACAATGTATACATATATCGTGTTGAATATCTTAAACATATACAATTTTTATTTGTCAGTTATACCTCAATAAAGCTGGAAAAAACTGTAAACAATGAATAGGCCCAACAATGGAGGTAGGTAAGTAAATGATGGTACATCCACTAAATAAGATTTCATGTAACCAGTAAAAAAGTCATAAATACTATCTAGCTTCATAGAGATATCATTTTTGTTATAATGTTGAAAGACAAAAACAAGTAATAAAATTGAAACATCACTATAATTACAACTTTTTAACAATAATAAATATATAGAAGAAAGTGTAAGAAAAATACTTTGAAATGCTATCAGGGGCTGCATTAATGTTGTGGTAGTCTCATACCTTTTCTTTTTTTCTGTGATGTGATATTGACAAATTTATAACATTTTTAAATGTACATAAATTATTTAAACATAGTTTTCTATTTTTTTCTTTACTACCTCCACACAGAGATGCCACAGTCAAACGCAATAAGTATGACAAATCTTTCTGGGGGTCAGTCCCTTCCTGGGCTTGCAGGAGGATTAAGCTTCCTTGCCTCTTGAAGTTTGTTGTAACCATATGGCTTGAGTCAGCAAACGAAATGTGAGGAAAAGTGATATGTCACACTTATAGAGCTATTTAAAAACTGATGATGATTCTCCATGATTACAGTGGCAAACCTGGAAGCCTCATGTGGAGATGCAGGCATCATAACATGACAGCGACTCTGTCAGCCTAGGTCCCTGAGTGATGACGAGCAGGTCCCCTCCACACCCCAGCAACCTGCACTGGTATGTAGAGATACAAATCTTTGTTGTTTTAAACTGTTGATGTTTAGAGGTTGCTAATTACTAAGCATAAGCTAACCTATCCTAATATAATAGGTCATTATTGTCTTGTATCATTATGGTAAAAATTTTCCAAAAGCCCAACCAAAATCATATACCTGCCTGCCTTAGTCAAATATGTATAATTAGAAAATTTTATATCTTAGTCTAAAATTCTATATTAGTTATTCTATAACTAAGACATTTCAGAGATACCAGGAATCCTGAGGAGCACAAGAAGGTTAAAGGTCTTATAAAACTCTCAAAGTAATACATTCAAGGATCACAATCTTGACTCCCTTACTATGAGTGAAACCAAGTGAAACAAGACCTGGAATCTAATGAATTGATCTTGCAGGCAATCAATGTGGCTAATTTAGAATGAAAGCTCACAAGTCCATAGACGCTGGTAGATTCTTATCTTCCATTTGTTGCTAACACATAGCTAGGCATTGAGTTATTTAGCAATAAAAATAACATAAGAAATGGTTAAAAGGAATTTAAATAAGTTTAGAGAAACAAACACTGTGAGAAATAATAATCAAGTACTTGTCTTATCGGTAAAGTGCTAAGAATTAGAAAATGGAGCAAAATTAAAACATTAATTATGACTCTGTTTTGGTGTTGCACAGCAATTCTGTTGACACATTGTAGTCACAGTTAAGCTGCGGTTTGTAAATAATTCACTTTTCATATAAATGAGAGCAGATTCAAGATTATCCTTAAAATAATGTCACCCTCACTTGTATTTCCATCTGCTTTCTTGAATGGAGAAGAGAGGGGTAGGTTGATACGCCAAAAAATGATACATAATCCACAGGCATAATATCTGAGCAATTGCCTGTGCTTAGCATGTTGTTAACGGAACAGCATTGCGACGTATGTTGCAGTGGATAAAAAGCTGAGTTTAAGGAACATTAGAACACAAGGTTAACCACACGGTAGAATAAGTTGCTGAGATATTCCTATATGGTTTCAAGAATAAAAGCTTTAAGTTACTATCTTAGATAGTTTAGAGTTTTAAAACGTCACTGTCATAAAATATTCTAGAGATTTTTCATTTTCTTTAAGTTCTTTTTAACTTTTTATAAAATTAATTATACACTGTATCATTTTTGGTGGTTTTTGAGTTTGCAAGCTGGAAAAGTCAGAGGCTATGTTTACATTTATATTAATGCTTATAATATCCCACAGTGCCTAACACATAGTCTGTACTCAAAAAGCATTGAATGAGTTTAACTGGATTCTGTATCTTCAACATGGTCACTCTCCGCGGTATCTTTACCTAGACTTCAGATCCTCTTCTATCAAAGGACGCATTGTACAGCATATAATGTCTCTTGAAAAAAAGTATAGAAGATAAAAGATAGAAGAAGGATTAAATTCTGTTCTCTTTATAAAGGTTTTACTCATTTATTGACAGGAATTGAAATAGTTGAAATGAATAACATGAAAAATACACTTAAGAAATTAGAAAACCAGAAACAAAGAGAGGAGAAAAACTAAACATTTTAGCCAAAAACATTATATGGTTCATATGACAAAATATCCAATTTAACTCAGCTTTGTAAAAGCAAGTGCAAAAAGAAACTCATAAAGGTGTGTCGTGTTTATTAATTGAAAGTAGAAAACATATCGATTCCTCACAGATGAAAATTCTAATACTTAGGCTCTAAACTATAAAAGAAATTCTCCTGTGAGATTTAACCTGGGGCTTCTGAAAAAGAAGTAGACTGAATGTTGCTGCTTTTTGTGACCTCTTTCAATGAAAGCTGGAGGCAGGGGGAGTAACTCCACTAGGCCTAAGCTAATGTAGATGGACCTTATTGCCATTCTGACTTCAAGCTGGATCCAATGAGAAAACACAGCAGTGTCCAGAGATTGACGGAGGACAGGCCCTTGGACTAATGCGTCTCAAAAAATCGCTTCTCACGCTCAGACTGTGGATGAATGGTAGCGCACGAGTAAGATCACAGCCTTTGGAACCAAGGAGATCTGGATTGGACAATCTGTTTCATCTCGGACAACTTATTTCACTTCCCTGAGCCTCAGTTTCCTTAGTGGAAATATGCAGGCGACGAATAGAGGCAGGACATAAAAATCATCTGACACCTGCCCTGGGAAAGACATTACTTGCTGCAGAAAAATAAGGAGGGATATTAGATTCCAGACGAGCAGGTAAAACTGTTACAGCTTTCGAGATGCCTGAAAAGCCTGTCCAAGGTTCTCATCCTACAGAAGGTCCGTCTACCCACTCGTGGAAGAGGGGCAAAGCCAGGGGTCTCCTCGAGGAACAGCTGGCATTCGCCTTCAGTAATTAGACAAATATTCATCTGAGATCCCAGATTTTCACACCGTAGAATTAGTCTAATATCAACCCGGGAACTGTACAAAGCAGACTCTTCCAGTTGCCTGACATCAGCAACAGAAAAACCCCAGTAACGCTTCCAAGGCTTAGATGATTCTGAGCCACCTGGCTTTTCCACGATGATGCCAGAGTTAGTTAGCTGCACGTATATGCCCAGATCACTGAACACATGGACCAGATACGTGGAGACATTTAGTGTTCACTGTTCTCATTTAGGAGCATGTCTCTGTCGGATAATGTTTCACTTTTCCTAGTTAATGCTGTCAGTCTTCCTGGCAGTAAATTCTAGGGCCATTTGCCTCATGGAGCCATCAAACCAGGTCATCAGACTGTGGAAGGATACCTTTTCCACTCTGGATGAGGTGTGAAGTTATTTCATATAAAAATGCCAAAATCCCGGCATATACACTAAACAAAAGTTGAACAGAGGTGATCCCTGTTTCCCACCACTTAATATTATTATCTAATATGTAAGTCATGGAATTACATCCCTTCCAGTCATGAGAAGCGTGAATCACAACAAATCAAGTGATATCACTGATTTCATGCAAAACTGTTTTCATAAAATAATGTTTCTTATGATCAACTCTAAATTCTATCATTTCTCTATTGATACAGAACGTTCTTCCGTAACACCTCGTGATCCTTCTTCTGTTTAAGTCCAACTGAATTCAATGTGTTTGATAGTACTTTGTTTCAGAATAAACCCAACAACAAGAAATGCAAGCAAGGGACAAACAAGGCCACATTTTTTACGTTAATATTATTTTTATATTTATTTCTTTATACTAGTTTTCCTGTTTGTCACTCTGTGTGTTTTAATCTGAAATTAATCTCACTTCTAACCTCCCCCTCTACTGCTATCACCCCCACCCCACCAAAAAAAAAAAAAAAAAAGAAAAGAAAAGCTTAAGTGGAGTAAATGGCCCAAATGGCCCAAAAGATATCTTTTCCACTTTAATCCATGTAGAGAAAAAAAAGTGCACATCATCTGCTGGTGGCTCAGCAGCCTGAAACTATGTTTTGGTGTGCTTAGTTCTGTTGCTAGTGGCAGAAATAATCATGCTTTGTATTTCTGTAATACCTTTCTTCTGTGGAGCTCGCAGGATATTATGTGTCTTGCATTGCTAATCTTCATAACATCCCCATATTTACAGGAATCAATGGAAGTAATGGCCGTATTTTAACCTGGAGGATCACAAAGTGGGCAAAATTGATAAAGAAAGATGCTAAACACAGCTGATCTTGGTAAGGGTGTATGGAAATGTCATGGGGCCAGACCCCCATTGCCCGTCACACTATCTGCACCATTTTCCATAAGCGAATCTTTCTTTCAATCTAGAGAGAGAGCCATGACTGAAAGCTGAAAAGAAGAAAGATTCAGTGACTAAGCAGCAGAGTGGAACCTCAGGGCCTCTGCGTTTTCTTTTTAATTCCGTTCCTAATTTGTGATGTGACCCCAAGAAACCTTTTGCCCTCTTTAAGCCTCAATTGTTTTACTTACAAAATAGTATTGTGAAAGCATGTTGCTCCGCATCCTGGCTCTGGCTTCCAACACTCTATCTTTTGTAGTGTCCTTTAATTAATTTGTTCATCTATTCAACAGATATATAGTGAGCATCATCCATGTTTAAAGCACTGAGACAGTTTCTCTGGGACTTTAAAGGAAATTAAGACATTATCTGGAGCTTAAAAAATAGAAGCAGGAGCTCTTACATGTATAAAAATAATTATGTAATAAATCACTGAATGTTAAGTGCCATCAAATGATGCAAATGATCCACTAAGAAAATTCTGAGGATTTGACCCATCTGGCGGGATGGGTTAGCAGGAAAAGGACTGAACAAGAAGAAAAACCTCATCTATAGATCCAGTGCTACTACACTAGCTCTCTTTAAAATGGATGAAACAACAGCGGAATTCACAAGGTTGTTGTGACAATAAAATTAAATATTGTAGGAGAAAGCAACTTGTAAGTGTAAAGTTATTTTTTTATGTTGTAACTGAAGAGATAAGAGAATGCTTCAGGTAAATGACATTTGGAAGGATCCTTGGATGATGAAGAATATTTCAAAAGGTGGATAATATTCTGAACAGAAATAATGGTATAAGCTAAGGCATAGAGCAGGAACAATTTAAGAGACAATCAAGAAATCAAAGGATTAAAAGTTACAATCAGAGGAGTGAACACCTTCAGGTGGTATAGGATGGTGGAAGTGAAAGATATGAAATCAAGGAAATTAGAGTGAGGGGATTTGTTAGTTTAAGGTAGTCAGATGTTTCAAATGTTGGCATCATCTAAGGGAGGATGGTGGTTGAGCCATGGCTTAAACGAACTGAATATTTAACTCAGCAAAATTGAAGTAATTCAGGAAATTTGAGTCCATTGTTGCATGAGCCAAGCACAGAGATAGAGATGAGAATGCAGAGTAGAGAAGAAAATTCTGACTCCTGTGCAGAAGTCATCAAAGTAGTGAGAGATGGAGATGAAAGCCAATAAATGGTAGAAATAAGGCAGATGAGGGGCTGGCCCCGTGGCCGAGTGGTTAAGTTCGCGCGCTCCGCTGCAGGTGACCCAGTGTTTCGTCAGTTCGAATCCTGGGCGCGGACATGGCACTGCTCGTCAGACCACGCTGAGGCAGCGTCCCACATGCCACAACTAGAGGAACCCACAACGAAGAATACACAACTATGTACCAGGGGGCTTTGGGGAGAAAAAGGAAAAAATAAAATCTTTAAAAAAAAAAAAAAGAAATAAGGCAGATGAAAAACAGAAAATTCAGGTTACAATGAATTGGAAGAAATAGCAGAAAAGGTTGAAGATACACAAAAATTCCATAGTTTGCTTATAGTGATGCTTTATTTAGGATTCTCCTAAAATAGTGTTCTTAGCAAGTAACTCCAATCTCCCCATTAATCTAGAAAACTTAAAGGTCAACATCCGGGTCATGACTACACACCATTCTTCACAGCTCAGATTCGGAACAGCGCCACCGGCAGCCATACCCTTCTCTGTGATCAATGACTTTCCTGTCAGGACATTTTCCCAATATCCCATTTCTCCTCACCTCCTCCCACAGCACACACTCGTATATCCACTTTGAATGAGTCAGAAGTAACTCAAGCTGAGGAATAAATTAGGATGTCTAGCCTCAAGGTCAAAACTGTGTGCTGCTTGCTTGAACAGCGTCTACCACGGCGTTGGGTACATGTACAAAATTTTAAAGTTAGTGCTCAATTATTTCATCCATGCTGCATGAACATATACTAGCAATTAGAAAATATCCTGATTTATAAATTCTGGGTAGATTGGAGTGCCAAGGTTAACTCCTTTCCACCAATACAAAGTATGCTTTCCATTTAACTGTCAGATTTAAAAATCATTGTCTACAATGTAGACCATCATAAATTCTGTTCTTGGGTCTAAATTGAGGAAAACTAGCATAATCTATGGTATCTTACAATTAATAAAACATTTAAAATATTTATTTTAAAACCCACATGATTAACTAATGAGCTGGGAATGAGAGATACTTTCTTTTACTTTATTCCTCATTTTGTTTTTCACCTTTTGACCTAGTTTTTCTTTCTTCTTTTGATAACTGATTTGCCTTTGATCAACAAGAGTGAATGTTTAATGATCAGAATGCAAGTCTTACTTCAAAGATCAGAACAATTTCTTGCTGGCCAGTCTTATGAGTAAGTCAGCATTAACTGGCCCATCTAGCTAGAGTATGTAGCTGTATGTATTTCTCATATACAGTTTTCCCTATTAAAAAAAGAAAAGAAAAATTACTTACAAATATGTCATCTAGGTATAAGTAGACATTCTACAGACTATCAAAATATAAGTGAAATGATGATCATTGTGTTCAACATATGTCATTTAGAATCACCAGACTTCGTATTTCAGGTTTTTATGATCTAATTTCTAATCTAAGGCAATGTCTTATTTTCAAAAGCATTCCCACATTTATGATACCTTTATTAATGTGGTTTACTTTTTCTCAAGTTTTCAACTTTTTGCTGAAACATCAAACTGATATGATTTTCTCATTATTTATATTAATTTCTCATGATAAATTTTCTTATAGCTGGCTCTGAACCAATCACTGAATAAAAACAGAAGTTCTTAACAAGCTAATGACTATTTATAAAGTTATTTAGGGATAAGATAGCTCCCTTAAAACAACTCCAAAGAAACAGATGCACTAGCTCCTCCATAATAGCCATATAATTTAATCATGCATGTTGATTCACAGTTTAAAAATTGCGTTCAGATATTTTATTTCATTTGATCCTCACAACATCCCAGTAAATTGGGTTTGCAAATATTTTTATTATCCCTATTCTCAGAAGAAAAAACTGAGACTCAGTTAAATAAATTACTTGCTCAAGGTTATACAGATAATAAGCAGCACCGATTAGAATTCATGTCTTCAAAAGACAGCACATTATATGCTTGTTTGATCCGAAATGAACACTAAGGAAAGGACTTCAATAATTTCTAGCCTCAAAAAAGCATTTAATTTCAATGCAATACAATATGAAAGAGAAATAAGAGGTATAGGATTCGAAAGGATGAAAAAAAATGTCATTTACAGACAAAATGATTGCCTACATAGAAAATATAGATAAAACAATGAAAAAAATGAGTTTATCAAGGAGGCTAGATAAGATAGTGTTGTGATAAACAATCAACAATATTTTTAAAATATATGAAAATATTATTTAAAAAATTATATTCACAATAACAAAAAACTTTCAAAATACCTAAAACTAGAGTAACAAAAATATACCAGAACTGCATACAAAAATTACAAAACATCATTAAAGCCATAAAAAGAAGACCTAAAAATAACATTATCTTTACCCCAGGAGTTGTTGTTTTAACTGGAAAACCCTGAAATATAACTGTTCATAACATTATCAAATATTTTAAAATGACAATATTATATGATCAAGGAAAGCTTCATCCTTTTGACGGTTTTTGCCTAATATTACCCTAGTTTGAAAATTGTCAGCACCCCAAAAAAATGATTATTTAACTTCTTAATATCATTTAAAAATGGTAGGTACATCAGAATGGCTCAAATTAAAAAGATTGACCTTTCCACGTGTAGTGGAGAATATTAAAAACTGGAACACTCATGTACTGTTGGTAGGAATGTAAAATGGTACAATTTTGTTAAACAGTTTGGTAATTTCTTAAAAAGTTAAGTGTACACTAAAATATGATCCAGCCATTCCACTCAGGTATTTGCCCAAGAGAAAAGAAAGAGCACGTCCATACAGCAAATTGTCCATGAATATTCAGAGCAGCTTTATTTGAATAGCCAAACATTAGAAGCAACCTAAATATCTATCAACAGGAGAATGATAAACAAATTGTGATAAATACATACAAAGGAATACTACCCAGCAATGAAAAGGAATGGACTTTTGATACACACCAAACAAAGGATGAATTTCAAATAATTACGCTAAAAGAATCCAGACAATAAAAGGATGTGTACTATATAATTCCATTTCTATAAAACTCTGGAAAATACAAACTAATCTATTCTATAGTGACAGAAAACAGTCAGTGGTTGCTTATGGGGTTTGGGGACAAGGGGAAAGGGTGAGAGGGGCCTTATATAAAGGCCTGAAACCTGTGGGGTGATTGACACATGGTGATGGCTTCATGTGTATATGCATACGTCAGACTTAGCAAAGCGTATACTTTTAAAATGTGCAGTTGATTGTATTTCAAGTATACCTCAATAAAACTGTTTTTTAAGTGATAGATAAACCAGAATAGTTTAGCAGAGGGTAAATTTCCAAGCTACAATGTTCAGAACACTACACTCTTATTTTTTAAAAAATAGTTTCCTTCTATAAAAGATATTTGTGTCATGCATTCATAAAACAATAAATCTACAGCCTTTACTATGATAGGTCTCTGAGTTTAGCTAGTCAGAGACTTTAATTTCATCCATTACAGTCTTTTAATTGCATCTAATCTTTTGTGAAACTGTTGAGATGAGAAACTAAAGTTTGTTCATCCCCTTGCACTGATCAAAAGTCAAATGATTTTGGAATTAACTATGTATTGATTCAAATTCAGCTACTCACTAGCTGTGTGAACCTGTGCAGATCACTTCACACGTTCTGTTTCTCTAAGCCTTTATTTCCTCATCTGTAAAATTGAGATAATTATGCATCTCTTTCTTGGCTGTTGTTGTAAAGAGAATTTACATCTGTATGGTACTATATACAACAATAGGTACATAATAAATGATTATTATTATTATATAACATTATGAGGTAAAAAAATCCTGCTGAAGACTTTGGTAATTTTTCTGGTCTCTTTCAAGCCAATTGAGTCAATTATTGGTGTTCACACATCTGGATATAAAGTATTATCTATGTACATATATGCATGCTCATTTTTTCAACAAATAATTTGTTAAACCCCTGTAGAGCTGTATGGCAAACTATGAATTTCTGTCATATTTTGTATGTTTAATTTCAGAGTGGTAGTCATTCCTTTAGAATTCTAACCATTGAATTCTGACCTTCACAATTATTATCTGACTAAATACTCTTCCATAATCACTATTTTAAAATTTCAAAGCTTTGTTTAAAGATTGGTAAAATTAAAATATAATATGTATAATAAAAATTGTGTGTGTGTGTGTCCAAAGAAGGAAATTCAACGAAAGGTTGATTTTTTTAATTTAGACGATTAGACAATTATTTTTTAATTATTCTTCTTTCTCATTTTACTATAATGCCAATTTTTTGAAAGCATATATCCTCTTTAAAATGAAAAAGAAATCTGAAGTAATGAATAAAATATTTACCACCTAAATTTAGCAGTGTCCACAATTGCTATATATAGAAGCATCACTTGGATTCTCACTCCTGCTCATTCCCCCGTCACACAACATGCACCAACTTTCATAAGTAAATCTGTCTTTCAATCTAAAGGGAGAATCATGACTGAAGGTTGAATAGAGGAAAGATTCGGTGACTAAGCAACAGACTGGAACCTCAGTGCTTGTGAATTTCATTCTAAGTCTGTCCCTAGTTTGTGATGTACTCTAAGGAATTTCTCAGCCAGTCTCTGCCTCTCTTACTTGGCTTGTGAAATGGTGGCATTCACAGTTACTCTCCACCTGGACTCTGTCTGGTTTCTGAGCAAGCATTGTGTATGTAATTAAACCCTGTATTGGTTGTTCACAGTTATGCCTAGTAGAGATCATATTCTCTACTCAGAGCTAGGCAAACAAATATGTAAATAACCACCAAATAGTCACCCTTTCAGACTGAAAAACACATTAATCAATATCACATCATCATTTAGTTTTCATTGGGAAAGAGTTCACTGTTGGTTGACTCATCCTCATACCACTCTCAACATCCCACAAGGATCTGGCCGTATTTATAAGCCCCCAGAGCATTTCTATCAACACTCAGTACTAGTTCATCATATCTCTTTATCCCTTAAACATATTAAGACTTAAGGAAAATGAAAAGTAGCTCTTCCTCCAAGAAAATGAGATATCCTGTCTTGGAGATGAGGAGCTTTATTTCACATGTTTACCTACCACATGTTTAACAAAATTCTATTGGAAGATTAAACAAGTTAATGTAGCCCAAAGTAAGGGATCTTAAATTAAAATCTCAGGATGACTCAACGTGTATATCACCTCTTCAATCCTCATACCAGGTTGAAATTTATATATGCATTTTACCACAGTAGTAAGAAATTTCTCCCAAACTTCCAACTCTGATATTGAGGAATAAACATTCAAAGTTCCAAGAAAGTCATATAGCGCAACTATAGCTGCTACCTGCCCAGATTTAAGATGCAGTCTTTTACTTTTACTTAGCCAGAAATCTATTTTATATATGTATACATATACACACATACACACATAGAGAAATTCCTCCCCATTCCTACTCCCCTAAATATGCACACCACATCCATTCATAGAACATCTGGAAGGATGAGCAATGGCAAATTGCATCCTGATACCTGTGCAAGATAAGGCCAGGTGGTAGTGCATGCTGGGATTTGTAGTTTTTTGTACATTCCATTAGTTCAGGCTGTCGAGATCAAATGGAAGATGGATAGAAAGGCACCCTAAGGAGAACATGATTGTATAGAGAAAATTCCTGCTAGAAATTGGAATAGAAGGCCAATTTGCCTTCTGACTTCAAATCTGGAAAAAAAATTCAACTGCTATTAACATAGACAAGAGCAGGGCTAGGACTATCTCTGTTTAAAAATATTAAGTGTCCCTAGATCTTGCCACATAATAAACAAAAACATGCAAAAGTTCAAGCTATTGTCTCTGAAAAACATAATATAGAATAAGGGAAAGATAGAGATAATTCTAAAACCATTTAGTCTTTGTTCAAAAAATATTTTTTGAACCTGTTCTATGCAATTGGCACTGTGTGAGGCACTGGAAATAGAAGAGAAAATAAATCAGACATGGGCACTCTGCATTAAGTTTAAAGTCAAATAGGCAAAACAGATATTACTTAAAAAGTTATACACAGGGGCTGGCCCCGTGGCCGAGTGGTTAAGTTCGCGCGCTCGGCTGCAGGCAGCCCGGTGTTTCGTTGGTTCGAATCCTGGGCACGGACATGGCACTGCTCGTCAAGCCACGCTGAGGCAGCGTCCCGCATGCCACAACTGGAAGGACCCACAGCGGAGAATGTACAGCTGTGTACCGGGGGGCTTTGGGGAGAAAAAGGAAAAGATAAAATCTTTAAAAAAAAAAGTTATACACATATATTTAAAACTACTGTAAATATAAAGAGAGGTACAGACAGAAATAGAAAGTTGTATTATAGTATTCAAGACAAAACTTTATGAAATTGCTTGACATTCTCATGCATGTCAATGTATGTAAATACATTTTGTGTTTTTGTATTTGTAATGCAATGTAAATAGATGTAGCCTCTACGAAAAATAAACAGAAAACCATAATAAGAGAAGAAGCCAGAAAGAAGGTCAATAAGTGTAATAAGGACTGAATACAAGGAAATTAAAGATGTAATGACACAATAAAAATCCATACTGGGGAAAGAACAGAACTGAACCAATATTGAGAAAATAGAATCAGTAATATGTAGAATAAAATTAAGAAAGCCCTCTAGAACGAAGAGGATATGGACATAGAGATGAAAACATAGAAATGAAGATTGTAGTTTTGAAAGCACGGAACAGAGAACTAACATGTGAATAGCTTGAGTTTCTAAGAAGAGACTACGTAAAATAGAACCAAAAGAATAGTCATTCTCCAGTAAGGACATTTCGATCAATGACAAACCACGTATATGAAGGTGGTCCCATAATATTAGTACCATATAGCCTAGATGTGTAGTAGGCTATACCATCTAGGTCTGTGTAAGTACACTCTGATGTTTGCACAACAACAAAATTGCCTAACAATGCATTTCTCAGAACGTATCCCCATTGTTAAGCAACACATGACTGCAGTCAAAGAGTGTCAGGAGGAAGTGGATGGAATATTCTAAACTGCAAACAATTTGTGTAGCTAATATCTTACTCAATGACAAAAGACTGAAAATGCTTCCCTAAGGTCAGAAACAAGATAAGCATACCCATTTTCACTACTCCTATTTGACATAGTCCTAGAAAGTCTAATCAGAGTAATTAGGCAAGAAAAAGAAATAAAAAGCATCCAAATTAAAGAGAGGAAGCAAAACTAAATCCGTTCACAGATAGCATGTACTTACATGTAGAAAAACCCAGCAAATCTGCACACACACAAAAAAACACTTAGAGCTAATCAGTGAATTTGGCAAAGTTGCAGGATACAGATCAACATATGAAAATTATTTGTATTTCTACACACTTACAACAAATGCCTTTCAAAGGAAATTAAGAAAATAATTTGCAATAAAGTAAAAAGAAGAAAAGACTTGGGAATAAATTTAACCAAAGAGGCACAAGACTCATCTATTGTAAACTACAAACATTGCTGAAAGAAATTAAAGAAGACTAAAATGGAAGGACATCCCATGTTCACAGACTGGAAGACCTAATATTTACAAAATGGTAATACTACCCAAAGCCATATACAGATTCAATGCAATCCCTATCAAAATCCCAACAGTGTTTTCTGCAGAAATTGGAAAGCCCATCATAAAATTCATACAGAATTTCAAGGAACCCAGAATAGCAAAATCAATCTTGAAAAAGAACAGAGATGGAGGACTCACACTCCTCAATTTAAAACTTACCACAAAATCTGCAGTAATCAAAACAGGGTGGTGCTGACTTAAGAACAGACATATAGACCAATGGAATAGAACTGAGAGCTGAGAAACAAACCCTCACATCTATGGTAAATTAATTTCAACAAGGGTGCCAAGACCATCCATATGGGGAAAGAACAGCCTCTTCAACAAATGGTGCTGAGAAAACTGGACAACCTCATGCAAAAGAATAAAGTTGGACCCTTACATTACATAATACACAAAAATTAACTCAAAATGCGTCAAAGACCTAAGTTTAAGAGAAAAAACTGTAGAGATCTTAGAAGAAAACATAGGGGCAAATCTCTATGATCTCGGATTTTGCAGTGATTGCTTAAGTATGACACCAAAAATAAAGGCAACAAAAGAAAAAATAGATAATATGGACTTCATTAAAATTAAAATTTTTGTGCATCAAAGGACACTATCAAGAGGGTGAAGAGACAACCAACAAAATGGGAGAAAATATTTGAAAATCGTGTATCTCATAAGGATTTAATCTTCAGAAAAATAAAGAACTCCTACAACTCAACAACAAAAAGCCTGATTAAAACATGGGCAAAGAACTAGAACATACATTTCTCCAAAGGGAAAATATACAAATGGCCAATAAAACGTGAAAAGATTCTCAACATAATTAGTCATTAGGGAAATGCACGTCAAAACCACAATGAAATACCACTTCACACACATTAGAATGGCTATTAGCAATAAATCAAAAAATATCCCTTTTATCCTCGCTGCAGCTCTCTCAAGCAGAGACTGTTTTTGCTCCCATGTTCCTCACTTGGCTGCAGCTGGAGTATGTCTTCTTACTTTTTGCTCCCTATTCCCACTTCCAAACCACTCTCCTTTCCTTGTTCCTCCCTAAAATCCCAAAGCTTGTCGTGGGTCATCTGTCAAGCCCACACCATCCCTCATTCTTCTCTTATAATTCCTGAGTCTTGGCCACTCTCTACAACACATCCATCATAAATCTTGGTGGTTTCACTATCCAATTGGATGAGTCTTCTCATATCCTGGCCTCTCTGTTTCTTGATCCCACCTTCTCCAATGATCTTGCCATCTACCATATTTCAGCCACTCGGTCCAATGGTCACACCCTAGACCTGCACTGTCCAATAACGTAGGCACTAGCTGTGTGTGCTGTTGAGCTCTTGAAATGTGGTTAACACGACTGGGTGATTGAATTTTCAATTTTATTTAACCTTAATTAATTTAAATGCAGATTTTAAAAATGATATGTGATTTAGTAAGTGAAAAACTTTTAAGAATGTTTGGATCCATTTGGATACATATATTCACTTTTTTCAATTGTAAATGTTCTGAAATCCAAACACCTATCAAATATTTCTGATAAAAATTTAGCTTCCTAATTGGGCTGTACTATAAATATAAAATATATACCACATTCCAAAGACTTAGGATAAAAAAAGAATGTAATATATTTTATTAATAATTTTTATATTGATTACATGTTGAAATGATAGTATCTTGAAATATTTGGTTAAATAAAATATATTATTAAAATTATTTTTATCCCTTTCTTTTTACTTTTTGTGTAGCTACTAGAACATTTAAAATTGCATATGTGGTTTGCATTATATTTCCGTTGGTCATTGTTACCTTAGACCTTGTCATTACCAATAATTGCACCCCAATATCAATTTCAAAGGTCCCATTTCTTGATCACAAACTATCTTTCCAACTGGTACCCTAACCCCAATAATTATTTAGCTCCCCAGGACAATCAATCCGTTGATCCGACCACCTTAAACTGTCCTTCCTCCATGTCATCAGTTCCTTTTCAGTCAACTTAGACTCCATGCTCCATTGTTATAATCAGTGAGTGAATGAATGAAAAATGTAATATTAGATATGCAGCAAGAAAACATTTATAGCTAGTTTTTATCATGTTCTCTGAGTGTCTTCCATTGTTTTACTTGAATCTCTCAACGATACCGTGAGGTGATACTAATTTTATTCTCATTTTCTGATGAGGAAACAGAGACTTGGGGAGTTGAACTTGCCAATATCCTACAGCCAGTAGTGGCAGACCTGGAACTCTAACCAGGGTCCGTCAGCCAGCAGGGAAAATGCTCTTATTCACTCTCTCCTAGTGTCTTTTATATGCTACAACATCATGACGGAGAAGGAAATAAGTGATAGATAAGCTTGCTCCTTAAAGAACTTGCTGCCTCAGGGGTCCCTAGGTCTCTTGTCTTCTGCCTGAATTTGGCCCACTCTTTTGATCTTATATATGATTCAAAGCTGTGCTTAGATCTCTTCACAGCCCATTCTCCACGATCTATTCCCTCCAACAGCCCCAGCAGTAATTCACTTATTTATCCGTTCAACAAATGTTTTAAGGACCTTCTTTATTCCAGACACTGCCATGGGTGTTGATCGTACAGCTATGAACTAAACCCAGAAGTCAGCAAACTGACAAAGGCCAAATAGTAAATATTTTAGGCATTGTGGGCCAAGGGGCAAAATTGGTGATGTAGTACTTACATAACAAAAGAGAAAATAAATTTCCCAAATTTGTATGGATGAAAGTAAAAACACAATAATAAAAAATGAGTACAATTTTTTTTGTAATACAGGTTTACTAATGAGAAGAATGGAATTCTTTTTCTAGAGAGAATGAAATTTTGCTTGATTTAGGTTCAGAGTTAGCATTCCTATAATAAAATCAATTGCAAATGTTCATGTGTATGTTCTAAGCTCGCAGCCCATACCAAAATGGGAGGATGAATATGGCCCATGGGCTGCAGTGTGCCAAGCACTGACTTAAACAAAAAAAATCTTTGTGCACATGAGGCTTATATTTTGGTGGATAAGTGGGGAATATAGGCAATAAAAAAACGATAATATGTCTGTTGGTGATAAATGCTATAAATAAAAATAAAGCAGGGAGCAAGGAATAGAGAGTGACTAACGCAAGATGGTGGAAGCAGTGATTTGGTGTAGGGTTGTCAGAGGAGACTTCTTCGACTGAAACAAAGACCTGAGCAAAGCTGGTTAGTAGGCCAAGGCAGAAAGTGAGGCAAGAGTTTTCCAAGCTGAGGGAACTCGGTGAGGGTCCCTGAGTAGATGCGTATACCAGCGATTGGAGTGAACAAGGGGGATGGTGGTGGGAAATAGAGAGGCAGTGGTTTAGATTATAGAGGCCCTCATCAGTGCAGAGTGAAGTGTGAAATCATTGAAGAGTAGCAGGAAGGAGGAGAATTGAATGAAAACTGAGGGTTGAAAACATAAATGAGACAGGACACAGGTTAATCACAATCTCTACTCTCAGTAAACAGGACTGCACAAAGGAGTTGACATTCAGATGTTTTTGATTCACTCCTCCCATCTTTTTATTTACTTATTTTTTTACTGAATAAACAAGCGAATATTTGGTGAACATAAGTTCTGAGAAACGTAAAGATAATATCTTATTGAAATTAATTCAACAGATGTATACAGATAACTATAATATGTCTAGAAATTTTCCAGTTATTGTGGAAGAAATGAGAGGAGCACAAGGCCTTATAATCACAGTAGAGAGTCAGGAGATGCATGAACAATGGACAAAACCCCCTCTGGAGAATCCTCTATTGTGTGTAGTGTTTAAGGTGGTGACCCCCTCCCCCTGTGGAAGTCCAGGGAAGCAGAATGGCCCTCTCCCTACCCTTGTCCTGCCAGTGCTGGTGCGGTTGACTCAGGTTCCCCAACCAGAAAGACAGCCCACAATTGGGACTTCAAATCTGGAACAAGCGATTTAGCAACGTAGAGATTATTGGAGTTCACGTTTCCCTGCAGCGTAGGGAGAGCATGGGAAGGACCATTCCTCTAACTTAATATTTGATGTCCTTTGGTGTAAGCTGCCTAAACTGTGTTTTTCATTCACTTTCCAGCCTAGTCCTCAGCCTTTCCATCGTTCTATGAATCCCTGATTTTTATCCAGATCGCTGGAGTCAATTTCTGTCACTAGTGACCAAGAAGTCTGTAAGCAGATAAGAAGGCAGGACAAGTTACAGAGAACCAAGGTTGTTACAAGGACAGGTAAGAAAATATCTTTGGGGCCAGCCCAGTGGCACAACAATTAAGTTCACACGTTCCACTTCTCAGTGGCCTAGGATTCGCCAGTTCAGATCCCAGGTGCGGACATGGCACCACTTGGCATGCCATGCTGTGGTAGGCGTCCCACTTATAAAGTAGAGGAAGTTGGGCACGGATGTTAGTTCAGGGCCAGTCTTCCTCAGTGAAAAGAGGAGGATTGGCAGCAGTTAGCTCAGGGATAATCTTACTCAAAAAAAAAGAAAGAAAGAAGATATCTTTGTTATACAACAATATGAATTATCTAATACCATTGAATTGTACGCTTAAAAAGGTTATGATAGTAAATTTTATGTTATGTGTATTTTATTACAATAAAAAAATGAAAAAAGGGCAAAAGAAAACTTTTGGTTTCAATGGCGTAAGCATGTATCAAAACATCAAAATGTACATTTTAAATACGTGCAGTTTATTTTAAGTCAATTATGCCTCAATCTGCTTACAAAACAAATATTGAATATTAATATTGCCTCTTCCTAATCATTTTATGCTTAAAAAAAAAAAAAGAAAACATTGTGAAATGGATGCCTGACAAGGTTTTCATTGAGGAAATAAAATTTGTGTTAGCCCTTGAGAGCTGGATAGGAATTAAATGAGCCCAGGAAAGGAAAGGAGGAGAGGCTTCCGAAGAGGACATTAGCAGGTGAGTCTGGAGGTATGGCTGTGCATTGTAGGTCTTGGGGAGTGGTGTTAAGGAGTCATGAGGGTAAAGATATTGAATGGTTATGGGAAAGTCAGCTTTTAGAAACCGAATGTCAAAAAGAGAATTGGGGACTTGAACTTCTATGCAAAGACAAAGGGGATTATGAATAGGAATCAATATCCTGAAAATGAACTTGTAAGACTAATGAACCACATCTGCCATTATTTAAGCCTTTAATAGTTCGTTAACTTGTGCGTTCTTATATGTTACTGTTCTTTCCCATGGCATATCCTATAAATTGCTTTGCTGAATATCTTTTCCAATCTCCTCCTAACACGCCTTTGTGAGCTAGAAATTTAAAAACTAAACTTCTCCCCGATCCTTTGGAGTTAGCCTTCCGGGTATCATGTTCTGCCATCAGATGTATTCGTGCAAGAGTAGAACTTGAATCAGAAGTAAATGGGAGAGAAATAACATGAGACATCCATTTTGCTAGTGGAAATTGGGGCAGAGGCAGCACAGAGCCAGGAGCTTTCATGGCAGCTTCCCAGTTAGACACTGTCATGGCAACATCAGCAGGTCCCTAGGCAGCCTGGTTCCAGAGTACGGCTCTTATAGGTGGCCCTGGAAGCCCAACCTACAGTCTATTTCTTGAGCCCTCGCAAAGATTCAGCAAGCCGTTTAACAACCTGTAATAAATCTTGTTCTGCTGAAAGTAGCTCGCCGGGTTCTGTTCTCTGTAACTAACTCTGGCAATGTTTATTCTAACTGTACCAATTTATCGTTATAAATAGGTTGTTAAAGAATAGCGTATATATGTACAAAAACACAGTGTCATACTTACTTCCTTTCAAAATTGGGAGATATTTAAATTCACCACATTATTGTTACACCCAACGTCTCTCTGTGCTTTTAATGAAGCAGATATCCTATTTATCCTAATCTTATTCAGTAGAGCGTATTAGTGTTAAAAGAATATGTATGAGGGGCTGGCCCTGTGGCTGAGTGGTTAAGTTCGCACGCTCTGCTGCAGGCGGCCCAGTGTTTCGTTGGTTCGAATCCTGGGCCCGGACATGGCACTGCTCATCAAACCACGGTGAGGCAGCGTCCCACATGCCACAACTAGAAGGACCCACAAGGAAGAATATACAATATGTACCCGGGGGCTTTGGGGAAAAAAGGAAAAAATAAAATCTTTAAAAAAGAAAAGAATAAGTATGAAGTATGCATCTTTTTGGTGTTTCTAAAATACTTATCTTGATTAATTAGAAAAGTATGAAGTAATTAATTCTGATCAGGAAATATTTATTTGGCAGGAGTGAGTCTCAATTTTATTCGAGATGCTCTTTAATATGTTATACAAAAATTAACAGTCGTAATAACAGTAAAATTCACCAAGAAAATTCTATGATGCTATTAATGTGATGAGGTTTTTTTTTGTTATGAAACTTATCTGCAGAGTTCACTGAAGGACTTAATTAAAGTTCTATTTCCTATTGGAAAGGTAAACAGATCCCTAGGTCACTCATAGTGGCAAAAATATATCACTTGTTTTATGAAAAGAACTTGTCTTTAATAAACAAAATATTTCAGTGGTTGACAAGTGAAATAATAAAGCTACTCGGTTGTTGTCATTGTTTTTAAAAGAAGAACGATGTGTGTGTGTGTATGTGTGTGTGTGTGTTTCCAGGATCTGAAAACTACTGGCTTATCCTCTAATATGTGGTGAGTCGTGGGTATGCTGGTTTGCATCCCTTAATTAGGAGAGCATGGAAAACTGATTTTCGTATGCTTTTGCTCTTAGCAGCAGGGTATAATCATTTTTAAAAGCAATGATAAAATTGAGCATTAGCATACCGTGTACATTTCAGATTTACAAGACTACATCATATATCATGTGTACATATATTGCTTGTGGATGCATTGGAAAATCTTTCCTACCATGTGTCCCTGTTTTTTATTTGTTTAAATCAGTAGCTAAATTCTAATAAGGTCATACTAATATTTCTCTATGCATTGTCATGTCAATCATTAAGTATTTAACACATATTTCTACTGGTTTAAATATTAAGTATCATATTTGTCTTGAAATATTATGCTTTTTATAATGTTTTTGGCAAATATGCCAATGGATGTTGAGGAGATGAAACATTAAAAATAGAAATTTGTAAGCAGAAATAAGTCAAACAAAACGTCAATTTGATAAAGTATTTATGAGGCACCTGCTACGTATATTGCATTGACTTAGACTCTGAGGTTGTAGACAGGTTCACCTGACCAGCACAACAAAGAATGATAGAGGAAGAGAAAAACATATTACTTCCAAATCTGAGACACATTCCCAGTCCATTTGATCACAGTTGAGTTTTTCACACAAGGAGCTATGCATCTGGACCTCAGGGCCACTTCCTGATACCCTCAGGGAAGAGAGCCAAAATGCAGTCATTCTGGCCCTAGCTACCTGACTGTATGACCCTCTTCTCATAAAATCCTTTTTTATTCTGAAGGTGAGTCTGCTTCCTGGAATAAATGCGCAAATGCAATTTGGAGTTCTTAAAAACATAATCTCCTTAACTTAAACATTTTGCATTTGCATGAGACACCAGGGAATATGAAATGATACACTAATTGAAACATGGCTTAATAAGCAGTCCGTGAACCCGGGAGAGCCCCTGAACTGTAATCCCAGCTTGGGCACCACTTGCTGCGTTTCTTTGGTTTAATTGAATAATACACCGAATTTTAGTTCCTTCTTTTGTTGAAAGGAATAAACTGTGAAGGTAGCAGTCACTGAAAAACTGAATAAGTTAATTTTTGCCATTTTGTAAGGATGAACAGTATATGTAAAGCTATGTTTGCTGGAAATAGGGCTTGTGCCTAAAAAAAACCTCTTCTACAGTGAGAAAGTCAACCAAAATCTATAGATTATATCTTGGTGGTTGTTTACAGATTTCCCAACCTTAGTTGTTGGTGTATTTATTTGATAGAGTAATATGCTAATTTGTAATTCGACAAATTAAAATTGCATGAGCCATTAAGAAGAGCCAGGCAGATCTGTATGTACTAATAGGAAGAATCTCCAGATGTGTTGCTAAGTGAAAAATACCAAAGTACAATGCAAAGTGTAGTGTATTCTATGACTTGTGCTTATAAAGAGAAGCAAGTGAGAGAGAGAAATTGCTTCTGACCCAGCCACAGGTGGTAAGTTTTTCTGAGCGCTTTAGACCACATTTATTTCATCCTCATAAATACAGCACCTATCTCAAGGCCTGGCTCAAATTAGATTGTAAATAAGTGCTTATGTATGCTATGCCTATTATCTCTAGGATATCATTTAGGCATTCCACAAATAAAATAACAATAGTTATGACCCAAATTAATAAAGCTTTTATAAACTCTTTTTTAAAGAGTTCTGAAATTACAAGCCAGCAAAATACTGAACCAGTAAGGAAAGGACTGAGTAAGCTGCATTATAACCACTTGCTGAAATATTGTGTAACTATTAAAAATTAGTTTTAAAGACTGTGTAATAATAATTGAAAATATTTATGGTAGGAAGTTTAATGAAAAGTGAAGCATTTATTAAAACTAAACAAACATATACCTTATGACCCAACAATTTCACTCCAAGGTTTATAGCCAATAAAAACATGTACATATACATCCACTAAAAGACAGGGACAAGAATTTTCACAGCAACATTATTTGTAATCACCAAAAACTATTTATTTAATTATTGTATGGATGGACCAGAGAAATGTCCTTTGGCACCATCACATTTATTTTCTTATTGTAATAATTTTCATAAGAGATATTTTATTGCCAACATTTGAAGCACAAAATAAGGAATTAGAAAGCATTTCAATTGGAACTCACATAGAATAACAATAGATGGCAGTTTAAAAAGTCTTAAAAGTATCATGATACTTAAAAGATTGCCATCCAGCTGGACACCGCACTTCACTGAGTGGCCATTTGACCAGCTGTAATGGGCTGCGCCTCTGTTGTCAGCCAGTGGCAGCAGAGGTGTGCCAGCACACAAGGCAGGTGTGTCTTTCCCCAGTAATTCGTGCACAGCTCTCTGCTACAGTCTGGGAAACGACACTTCAATGAGAGGGCAGCCTTTAGCTTCAGACATCAGTTGAGCCACCAAGAGCCAGGAGCTATCAGCAATATCAGGGAAGAGTGAAGTGGAAAGCGCTGGCTAGAGACGGTGCTGGCAGGAGAGGGAGAAAGATGACTGCAGGAACAGCAGGAGCCAGAGATGGCGGTAGGAGCCCCAGGAAGAGATGCTGTGAGCTGTTCACTGGGTATAATGACTGCCCCAAGGTGAATGCATAAAAGTAACAAATCATGACATCTCATTATATTCTGGCTTTAGTGTCAGCCCTCAGTCAGCATGCCTGACTGACACAAGCTAAAAATAAAACCAATAATAAAAATCTCGAATCCCTTGGTCTCTGACACCTCGGAGTGGTAACTGCTTATGGACGGGACAGCTGCAGCCTTTGACAGCCTCAATTACTTCAAATAATACAGTGTCACTTAACAACTAGTTTAAATAGTTTGAAGATTCCGGCAGTAACTACTTCAAAATAAAAATCCTGCCTTGTGCTTTTTATCTCATCTCAATACCGCAACTAGTAGAGAGCAGACCAGCTAAAAGGCCAACCCCACAAACACCATCAGAGAACATTTGGAAGCTCCCAAATGTTCAGGCAGAGACCCAAGCAGGTTGTCTCTCCCATCAGAAGGCAAGGGCTTCTTTCTGGCTTCTCCTCAGAAGACAACTTGTGGGAAGCAACTAATATGCCTGTTGTTTACAAAACAGCATCTGCTCTTCCTATATGAATATCATAATTCCTTAATTGTTTCTCAGAAAGCTTTCCACGACCTCTCACTACACAAATAATAAGGCCCCGCTCGGGAACCCGGATCAGTCCTGGTTGCTGTACTTTGTATTCAGGGAGTGAAATAAAAAGAAATTGCACATTTAAATTCAACTGACATTAAAAGGATTTATCTGTCCAAGCATTAAACATATTACTAGATTTAAATCACCATTACCTACTAAATAATCTCTTGGGAAAATTAACCCAAGGCTGAAAGTTTAGGTTGGAAATCATTTGACAAGAGAGAATTCTATAAAATACTGTCTTCCATCAAGGACAGGCTTTCAGAATTATATACTAATAGCCTGAAACTTAAGTGTATTTTTCAGCGTCTTTTTAATCTTTCATTCAACAAATATAGTTCAGGACCTACTACTTGCAAGAAAACATGCTAGTACTAAAGTGGATGAAAAGATAAACTGGAAGCAACTAAAGTCTCCATGAGTTTATAATCTGATAGGGAGATTAACACCCATGATAATGATAATTCCAGGAAATGTGTGATTTTATTACTGAATGACTTCTATGGGCCAGACTGCACCAGGTGCCAAGTATACCCAATATTCTGGATTCTGAGAGCTCACAGTATAGTGGAAAGGGCAGATTGCAAGCAAACAAGTTACAAAACAACATGATCGGGGCTCAGGCAGGGGTAATAAATATGTGCTATAAAAGAATAGAGGTGGAGACAGCCAACTGAGCCAGCCAGCGAGATGAGAGGGGTTCTGGCTCTGGGCCGTCAAATTGGATTTTGAAAGGTGGGTAAGATTTCACCAGGGAGAGAACGGGGTTGAGGTCAGAGTGGAAATTCCAAGGAAAATGAACAGGAGACACAGATGAGACACAAACATGGGAAATCAAGAAGATGATGGACACTGGGATCCAGTTTGTGTCTGTTGTCCTGACATAATTAGTTAATGGGACTCTCAAAAGTGCTGTCTTTTGGACACTACAGTATCTGGTCAGCCTAATGAAAGAACATATCATAGTTCAGAATTACCTGAACCTTAGGTGTGTTGGAGAAGATGAATGAGAACAAAGGAGATGTGAAGGACTCAACTTTTTTTCTTCTTGTAGCCAACGGGCAGACATCAGAAATGCTTAACTAGGGATGCATCAGAGAATTGCCTTTTAAAGATAAGGCTACTTGGCTATTTAGAGACTGGACTGGAATGTAGGGCATGAACAGAGAGTCTGATATTATAGGACACAACTAAGGTATTAATGGAAAAGAAAATCTAGGTTTCAGTAAAATCAATGGGACTTTAAGACTGATCAACAAAGAAAGACACCCAGCACAGTCTCTTTTCTCATCCCCACTGAAGCTGCTTCTAAACCTTTCAGTGTCCTACAAGCCCCCAACCACCTGTGCCAGACCCAGGTGAGAGCCCAGGAACATGTCCCCCAAGCCACCTGGCCCCAGCTACCATGTCCATGTGCTGAAATGAGTTCTAATCACCTTTTTTCCACATATAGGGACATTCATGAGGCATTTTACCACAAAAATCTCACTCAAAGGAAAATGAGAGTGAGAAACAGCGCCTACATATTAATTTCTATCCTGAAGCAGAAGACGCCAAATCTCATAGAAACGTTGCTACAAAGCGATTTTTCAGACCCGGCTTGTATTCTGCAAAGGCATCAAGGTCAGATAACTACCAGATTAACTTCCGCACGTACTCCCATTTTGAAGACTTAGTTGAACATTTCTAAGGTTTCTTCCTCCATCTCCCCTTGCTTTATCCTTCACACCCCCCGTCATTGAGAATGTTAATAGCCTTTAAAGAAATCAATATCCCACCATCAGGCTCTCCCAAGGAGCGCAGCCCAGGCCTGGCAGGTGAGTCATTACAGCGCTGGTTGTGGAAACAGCTGCAAAGCTTTCGCAGGGACATCAGCTGGTATGCAAAAGGGCAGAATGTGGCCTTAAGATGAAACTGAATGCAAAGTCAAAATTAATTTAACTTATATTTTATTTATGATTCAATGAATTAATAATCAAAGATATTTGCATGGGCAAGTTTTTTAAGCAGAAGAGTATCCTTTGATTGAATTAGTATTTCCCTTCACAAGATATTTAAAATATTAGCATAAGGGGCCAGCCCAGTGGCACAGTGGTGAAGTTCCCATGCTCCACTTCAGCAGCCCGGGGTTCACCAGTTTGGATCCTGGGCGGAGACCTATGCCCCACTTACCAAGCCATGCTGTGGCAGGTGTCCCACATGTAAAATAGAGGAACATGGGCACGGATGTTAGCTCAGGGCCAATCTTCCTCAGCAAAAAGAGGAGGATTGGCAACAGATGTTAGTTCAAGGCTGATCTTCCTCAAAAGAAAAAAAAAATTAGCATAATAGAGCTTTTTGGAGTAAAATCCAAAAATCCGCTTGTGAAAATTCTTGATACCTTAGACAGTATTACCAATCTGAATGAGTGAGTGGGTAGCAGTTGATGCCACACGATCTTATACAAGTTAAAGCCCATCCGGGACAGATTTTGTTTTAATGGAATTTTCTTACAGTAAAATTGTGTTAAAAAATGGGACTTATTGGTCTATTTAGTTTCTGACCTAAATCAATATCCTTAAGGATTATTTTTCTAGCTTATGTCCAAGAAACCTTTTCAAGCAAGAATTTACTTAGGTTCAAGAGTGATAAGGAAGGTGGGAGTAAAAGCTATTCATGTATCAGGAAACTGAGGCATACCCAAGAGCTTCTTTATTTCCCAAAAGACGTAACTATTACTACTAACGAATTTGAAATCTCCTTGAGCCACCCAAGACCATTAATTTCTGTTCATGTAGATCACCTCTGTAATTATTTTCATATACTTTCATATGTGGACATAAATGATGGCTTTTGAGGCCTTTATATTTATATCATGCTGATAACATTATTCTGCAACTTACTTTGGTTTAGTCTTGTCTATGCTTAAGAACAGAGAGCCTAGGGTGGAATCCCAGCTCTGCCCGCTCTCATCTGCATGACCTCAGGCAAGTGACTTAACCTCTTCCTCACCTCAGGTTTCACATCTGGAAGGTGCGAATGCATCATAGGGTTCTGGAAGGTTTAAATTAAAATCCTTTAGACCAGTGCTTGATCCATGGTGTAAACTCCTTATGTGTTGGCTTATTGGTATTATCAGATGCTATTCCCTTATTCTTCTTAATTTCTGAATATTCTTCCAAATTCTGGAATCCCTGGGCATCTCCTCCATCTCGTGGCTTTAAAGCCCATTCACACACTGACAGCTCTCAAACTTGGGTCTCAGAGCTGGACTTTACCACTAAACTCCAGGTTCACATGTAAAACTACCTTCTAGGCATCCCTAACGGGGTGTCTGGTGGACGTCTCAGAGCTGCCGTGTCAAATCCTGTGTTCCATTCTTCCCCCAGCCCAACCTCTCCTCCTTCTCTCCTTCTTGCAGATCAGCCTAAAGCCCTTGCGATACTCTCAGACTCCTTTCTGTCTCTCTCACCCCATCTCCTGTCTGTCAGGAAATTCTGGGCCCTGTCTTCCACCTGCACACATCCAGCATCCAAACTCTTCGCACTACGTCCACCACCCCAACTCCGGCCACAGCTACAATCATTCTCATCTGGATTATTATAGTAGCCTCCAACTGGATTCCCCTGCTTCTGCCCTGGCCCCCTCAGTCCTTTCCCCACACAGCATCAGCAAGATCCTGCGAAAACATAAAGCACGCCTCTTCATCCTTCTTCTGCTTGAAACCCTGCAATGGCTCCTCCTCATTCAGAGTCCAAGCCAAAGTCCTCACAACAGCTATAAGCCCTACCTACAAAGTCACCCCCACGTCTGCCCTCTTCTCCCACTAGTCTTTCCTCGCTCACTCTCTTCCAGTTGCATGGCCTCCTCACCACACCGCGAACCATCCAGGATTCTCTCACCACAGGGCTTTGTACTTCTTAGAACGCTGACTAGGCGCCCTTCTCCCAAAGAGCCACATGGTTCCCTCCCTCACATCCTCCCGGTACTTGTTCAAATGGACCTTCTCACTGAGTCCTCTCTGATCAAACTTTTTAAGAGGACAAACCATCCTTCCCATGTCCCCACTCTGACCTTGCACTGCCTACCTCATTCCCTGCTTTTTTTTTTTCTCCATAGCGCTTATCACAATCTTTCTCAATACTTTACTTTTTAAAGTTTCGTTTCTTGCCTATCTCCCCCTACTATAATGTAAGCTCCATGAAGGTAGGTACTTTTGTCTGTTTTTCTCAATACTTTATCTCTAGTGCCTGGGATAGTGCCTGGCACATCATAGCTTCTGTGGGGTATCAGAATGTACCACACCAAAATACGTCTGTTTGGCTTGATTATCTTTAAGGACAAAAGACTCTAAAAGAAATTTTGACCTTCCTCCTAACTTTCTAAAATAATTTAAGATAGAAGGTCTGTCCCCAGGACAGGCTATCATCATAGATAACTCTGGGTATTGGTAGACTGGGAGGATCCTTGCTAAACCCACTCTTATCAAAGTTCCCTCTATCTCTTTCTCTCTCTCATCACATCATCTATAGATGGCCCAGAAAACATTTGTTTATCAAACATCTGCTTTTCCATCTCCATGTAAATTGCCTTCCTCCCCTTTGAAGTCCCAATATCCTCCTTTGTCTTTAGCTGAAGATGGTATTTAAGGTGGTGGCTTTGGCCATTTTGGTGAGTTACTCAGTTTTCCTGGGTTTCTCCCAGGTATACTTTGATTCGATTTCTCTCCTGTTAGTCTGTCTCATGTCAGTTTAATTCTTCGACCAGCCAGAGGACCTAGAGGATAGAGGAATTGTCTTCCTCCCGTACAGTAATCACAAATATCAAGAATAATGTATGTCAGTAAATATTTGGTAAATAAATAAGTCGAGGCGCTATGACTTATTTACCCATTCCCTTGAGAAGTGACATTTGAATTGTCTCCTGTAATGTGAACATCTGTGGGTGTCTTCCTAAAGTAGATATCAAAAAGTGAAAACACAGATTCGAATATTTGTACAAATTCATTTTAACAGTTACTGCCCACTTGAGCTCCAAAAAATCTGTAATAACTTATACAGTCATATGTCACTTCATGTCAGGAATATGTTCTGAGAGATGCATCGTTAGGCAATTTTGTTGTTGTGCAAACATCGTAGAATGTATTAAAGGGGAACAAAATTTGCCGCTCCAAAATGTGTCTCTTTAGCATGAGGATTATTTTAGGAGGATTATTTTTAAGGAACAAAAGACTTAGAAAGTTTTTCTTGTTACCTTGCCCTTAACTGACTAAAAGAACTCATATAAATAAAACTGTCTCAGGAAGCAAGCTATCACCTTAAAATAAAATGAACCAGGTCGTAGACAGGGAGTAACCTAGAGAAGCCTGTTGGGCTCCCCTCTGTGTTCTTCTGTCTCTGTGTAGCCAAATAGACACTTGTTTTCCAAACATATGCACCTTTTCACCTGCCTGTGAGTTGCCTTCCTTCCCTCTGAAGTCCCTGACTCTCCCCACCCCCAGCATCTTCTTTTGTCTTTAGCTGAAGATGGTATTTAAGGTGAAAGCGTTGGCCATTTTTGGCAAATTACTTGGTTTTCCTGGGTTTCTCTCAGGTATACATGTTATTAAACTTTTGTTTGTTTTTCTCCTGCTAATCTGTCTCATGTAAATTTTCTTTTTAGACCAGCCAGAAGAACCTAGAATGGTAGAAGAAAATTTCTTACTCCCCTACACTATTTACACAAAGCCAGATGGTATAGCCCGCTACACACCTAGGCTATTTGGTACTAAACTTACAGGATCACCATCATATATACAGTCCCTCGTGGACCAAAACGTTATTACACGATGCTTGAGTGTATTTCCAAGAACAGTATATAAAAGCACTCCTTCAAAATCCACCTCTCATATTTTTCCTTTAATCTGTTGATCCTTTTGCTTGAAATATCCTCTCTGTTCTCAGCACCCATTCTCTCCCTGGTGAAGTTCCAACCATCCTTCAAAACCCAACTCAACTGGCATAGTCTAGAGATAGGCAATTCCCTCTGGTTTTCCTAGAAATTAGTCATTTCCTCATCTATGCTTTTCTAGACACATTTTATATACCCCTGTTTTAATTCTTATCATGTTGTTTTGTAATTTGTGTATCTTATATTTGCACTATACTATGAGCTCCCAGAATCTGGAATATTAGTGTATCTTTGGATGCTGGCAGAGTGTAGGCAGACAGAAGTCAATCAATCAATTACATAATATATTTCCTTGAATAATGTTGATTCTTGGTCCTCTATTCCAGAGATTCTGATTCAATAGATCTTAAGTAGGTCCCAGGAACCCGAATTTTTATTCAGCATCTCAGGTGATTCTAACTTAATTGATTCACAGAGCAGACCTTGAGGAATACAGTTACTAAGAAATACTAGGGAAAGTATACTAGAATCAAGCATTATAGAATTATATCCTCATGCACTATCCACTGTTCTTACAGGTGAGCTTGTTAAAAATCATTTTTAACCACTTCATTGGGATAAGATTGACATACAAAAAGCTGTACATATTTAATCTCTACAACTTGATGAGTTTGGAGTCACCTATACACACATAAAACCATGATCACAATCAATGTCATAAACACATCCATCATCTCCAAATGTTAGCTCCAGCTCCAGTTTGTTGTTGTTATTTAACATCAGCCAGTTGACTCAGTCAACTATCCTGAGAATAAAAAACGGACTGGCTACAATTTACTCCAGTCAGACTAAGCCAAAAAACTCAGAATCAAGTTTCCTGTTGTTTTAGTGTTATCTCAACTTACTGAAATATGAGCAAGAAGAGTTAATGTAGCTTTCAAACTGGGGGAAACAGGAGCATATCGGAGGAGAATGTGCTGTCCCAAACCTGCACACACCAGACACACAGAATAATTAGGACAGCTATTCTTATCAATCCCCAGTTTATAGAGATGAAAATTGAGGTTCAGAGTGCTCAAATAATTCACTCAAGTGCACACCCTCCTAGTAACTGGTAAAATTCAGAGTTTTAGCTCAGGCCTTTCTGACTCCAAAATCACTGCTTTTTTTCCAATATACCACACTGTTCCCATATACTCCAAAGGAAATATAGTTGAGTGTGTAAAAACATGATTTGTGTTTCTTGTGATGAAGAATTATTTAACACTGTCATTTAACAGTTGTGTGATCTTCTACTGATCCTTTCATCTCTTTGGGCTTCTCTGTCAGGTGACAACAATGTATGAAAAGAAACAATGCTGACCAAAGGCAGGGTATAGGAGCAAGACCAGCAGGCAGTAGCTGTCAGAAGATACCAAAGATGGTGACTCCATATGCCATTCATTGGTGCCCCCAGATGAAGATTGTCATGGACACTGTCTCTTCAGGAGTGAACAGAGAAGTGATCGGAATGAGAGCCATATTTGGTACCGGCAAGCAATGAGACAAAGTGCTTAAGATCCGTGTCAATGGGCCCAGGTCCAGAGCCCAGCTCCAGTGCTCTGACTAGCTATTAGAAATCTGACAAAGTACTTAATCTCTCAGCCTCAGTACCTCATCCACAAAATGGGGATCATAATAGTAGCTCCCTCATGGGAGGATGAAATAGGATGCTGCCATAGCATGGCTTGACGAGGGATGTGTAGGTCCATGCCCGGGATCCAAACCCATGAACCCCAGGCCACCAAGGCGGAGGACATGAACTTAACCACTACACCACCAGGCTGGCCCCCAAGAGTATTTTTTACATTAATGCATTAAGACACTGTAAGTAATCATGGCTTATAATGAATTGGTACTAGTTTTCAAATGAAAAATTCATGACAGAACCAGAGCTTACGCTGTGTAAAGAAACACAAAGATATATGTGCACCTTGATATATTCTTAATAAAGAGACTCTAAGAAAACTTATAATGCCATATTTAAACAAGTCTAAGCAATCTGATAATATTTGTCATTATATTCTACGTATTGCCTAGGAATTGTTGAGTGCCCACATTACACACTATGTTTGTAAAATATGTGTCTAATCCTCATACAAAACTAGAGTTTAGCTTATATTTTAAAATCAAATAAAATTATGTGAAAATTTTCTTTCTGTTAAAATCTATTATTCACCAGAAGACACAACTATGTAACTGAATTAAAACATTGCTCGATCTGGTTAACTTTAAGGTATATGAGCTGCACAAACAATACTTTGTTTGTGCAGTAAAGGAAATTATTATTCAACTAAGGTTGGAGAGAGCATATAAATATATTAATTCGCACAACAACAAGTTTGAAGGAAGAGACATTATATTTATACCTCATTAAGAAGTAATGCCTACGGTGTCCTGTGACTTTTGGAAAAGCTGAAGTATTTTGAGGTCCATTTTTCTGAAAGATAATAAATGATTTTGAATTAAGGCAAGAAAACAATGTCCAATGGCAGAAAGTTACCAGTCTCGGTGGGATACCAACAGTGTGAATCAACAGGCTGAAATCTATGAACCATTGAAGAAGTCCTCGAAAGCGTCTCATCGTGAACTTTGGCAGCAAGTATGTTTACTACAAAGCACGTGTAAGAGTGATCAAATAAGTCATCTTTAGAGTTTTCAAGTGTTTTAATTTCTAAACTTTCTTTTGAAGAGCAAACTTTTCATATTATTAGCTACTGTGAATTATAGATTACATCTATCCACTCTCTCAAGATGTTTTGGAAGATGGATGAAAGCTACTTAAGACCTAGTTTATTTATTTTATCTAACTTTATTTTTCATGCTATTAATGTTTTTCCATTTAACTTTCTATTTGTAAAGTGTTATAATAAGGTAAGTTATTAGAACCTTAGTTTGCTTTGTAGAGAGCAAGTCTCTGGTTGTCACTTTAGAGGACAAATAGGATATCAAATTAAATTTTTTATATTTATTTTCTTATAAGACCCAAACTTATATTTCAGTGACTTTTATTCAAACTCACTACCGCTGAATTACAAAATGTTGTCTTTGTCCTTAAGACCATGACAGAGAACTTTATCTGCATTCAAATTGCCTACTGGTTTGTGGTATTTCAATAATAAAACAGCAGGATTGAAGGCTCATGATGAGAAATCTGACTAATTACCTGTTAGATGATAGATGGTTGTAACTCGGCAGTGCCAGTCACTGAAAACAAAACACTTCGAGATATCAATCAGCTTCCTGACAAATCCAATTTCCCTCACATTCAGTGGACAATAAATGGGAATTTTACCTCCACATCTACATAGTGCAGAGTTTTAACTTCAAAATATGCATAATGATATTTTAATAAAGTACAGATATTTTTAAGTAAATTAGTATTTAAATACCTGACATATTCATATTCCATTCTCGCAGCTTTTAAATAGATAGATGGTGGAAATAATTAACGTTGTAAATCTGTATTGTATTCCATCGAGAAGGGCAAGGTGTACTTAATAGTAGTTTCCTATTTTCCTTCTGCATTTACATTTAACTCAAATTATTCACAACAACTCTAATGGCTGTGTTCACTCTCTTCATTTTTTTTTAATTTTGTGGTAAATGAGTTGAATGTACATTCTACATGAGATTCAAAAAGCAGAATGTCCAATTAACACTGCCACATACCAGCATGTGGGCAGAGTGAAAGCAAAGAGGGATTGAAGCATGGAAATTGAATGTAGGCCCAGAGAAACATGGCTTTCTCCCTTGCAAGAAGGGATTGCATAGTCAACATTTGGAATTTATGGTTAACTCTGATAGGTTACAACCTTCAACATCTTACTCTGTGACAAAAACAAGAAAATGAAAGGTTGCAGAGGAATAGAGAAAGGAAGAAAGATTGTTTGCTTCCTCTTTATTGAAGAGGCAAAGACTGAAAAGTTTGATGGCATGTAGTCTGAAACCAGGCACTTTCCGATGTTGTTAGTGGGAGGGTAAGTTGATGCAACTTCTCTGAAGAACAATTTGGCAATGACTATCAAAATTCAAATGCTTAGACACAGCAATCCACTTTAGGAATGTTTCCAATAATTATCCTCATATAGCTCTATGAATGCTCACTGCACTATCATCTTTAATAACAAAAAAGAATTTTTTTAACCGAAAATAACTTAAAGTCCCTTCATAGGGGATTGGTTCAATAAAGTATGTACACCCATACAATAGAACACTATGCAGACAAATATAGTGTTTAAAAAGAATATGGTAGATCTGTATGTGCTGTTTTGGACCAATACTCAAGACACATTTTAAGTGAAAATAAGTCAGATACATCTGAGCTTTTTAAAAGGATATAAATTAAAGGGTATAAATACAAGTATGTATTTGATCATGAATAGAAGATTTATGGATAGATACATGAGAAAATGCTAGCTGTGGCTGCCTTTGGGAAAGGCGCCTAGAGACCTGAGATAGAGAGGCTTACTTTCCATTGCATGCTCTCTTAACTTGCTTGAAATTTTACCATGCGCTTTTATTTCTTTTTCAATGATAAATAAATAAACAAATGAAGAAATAAGAAAGAAAGAAAAGAGAAAAAAAGAAAAAAGAACAAATGAACAAAAGAGAAAAGAAGGATAGAAAGAAAGAAAATACGTACACACAGATGGGTCTGTTTGACTCTGAAGTCCATCCCTTTCTAGCTGTTTCACAGTCAAAAACTTGTCAGGAGGGATTAAATTTTTAAATCAGCCTAAATCCAGCACTTTCTTAAGATAACTATGAGAACAGAAATAAAAGACAGCCCGGGTTGGTACTAATAAGCTGAACTTGAACATGACCATCCCCTGAGGCTAACTAGTTGGCTGTGACCTAGGCCAGGACTAAGAATTATGATTGAGTGTTTGAGGACTGCAGTGTCTAATTCAAGCCACCTGAGAGAATGAAAGGCCACTCTAGCAGCGAAGCACTTCAAGTTCACACTTTATCTGCCCAGCCAGGCAAGGAAGGGGCTATACAAGGACCAGAGAAGTCAGAAAAGTTCAAAAAGTAGGAAATTCCCCCCCAACTCATCCTCGACTCACTACTTTGAAGATGTTGGAGAGAGATGCCTCTTCTTTCCGAGGTAATGAAACACATGTTGGTGAACACACACACAAGGACTCACACACACACACACGCACAGACGATGCTTTGTCTTTCCTGTGCTCTTTGCAGAATAGGAATTAGACACCTGCAAAAGTCAGAGAAAACCTAGAAATGACCAAATGCATTGTCAGAGCTAATTTTATCAGTAGAGGGGGTGAGTCTTTAAACAACACATGATTAAGGAGCATTTATATATTTGACTGGAAATCTCTACCACTAAAGGCATTAAATTACACTAAATATAAAATCGTGAGTCTAAGGTATAAAAAATTTTTTCCCAAGGTGATGAAAAACTGAGGTAGAAGTGTGATTTATAATGACAGGCCACCTTGGAATGATGAGATACAGGAAGCAGAGATGGACTCCTAAAGGAAAAAGGAGATTTAAAGGAAAATCTTTACTTGTTTCCATATTTTAACCAGGGTGAGTCCTGGCCAGAAAATTTGTAGGTATGGTAAGGCTATGGATGCCTGTATGAATAACTAGAAAAAGAATAACTCCTTTACCTTCTAACACCTTTGTTTCAATTAAATATATAAATATATATTTTAACATATAAAGATTAACTATAAAGATCAAAAAGATTACAAAATTATATTAAATAAGAAAATGAAAATAATTTTATGCCGTATGAGGATGCAGAGCAACTGTTACTCTCTTACATTTCTGGTGAGAAATTAAATTGATATATTTTTGCAGTCTATATAAAATAAAACCTATACTTACCATATTAACCAACAACTCCACTCCTAACTATTTACTCAAAGGAAATGAAAACATGTATCCCACAAAGACTTGTACCTGAATGTTCATAGGAGTTTAATTTGTAATATCCCCAAACTGGAAACAGCCTAAATGCCCATCAAAGAGTATATGGAAGCACAAATTGTTTTATATTCATACAATTGACTACTGTGCAGCAGTAGAAAGGAATAAATTACTGATATGAGTGACAACGTTATGCTAAGCAAATGAAGCCAGATACAAAAGAATATATACCACATGTTTGCAATGATATGAAACTCTAGAAAAGGCAAAGCTAATCTCCAGTGACACAAAGTCCCTTGGGGTTTGCCCGACTCCAGGGCTTCAGGGCAGTGATTGGGATGGAGTGAGGAAATGCCCTTTATATCTTGATTGTAAAAGTTGTTACATAGGTATATAAATTTATCAAAACTTCTCCAAAATATACACCAAAAATGGGTGCATCGTATTGTACATTAATTATACCTCTATAAGTTGACTTTTAAAACAAAGTATCTATGCCAACAATTTGAACTGTTTTGAAAGTATTTGCCCTTATAGTTAAGTAGCAATTTGGAAGGAACATGAATTAGTGAAAGAAGTTGGATTTATTGAATGGTGAAACTGTGGCTCAAGTTTTGCTATACTTTATTTAGAACTCCATTAATGTTGCTAACATTTTAAATATTTATAAGGTGTAAGACCATAACACATACAATTGTATTTATTTATATTATAGTCGGCAACGACGTGAAACATGTAATAAAACATGATTTTTCCTATCTAGATTTTGTCAACAAATATTTTTGGAAAGTCTACCATATTCAAACACTATGTTGATACGTTGACACAGAGATATAAAAGACTGAGATTCTGGTCTCCAGGAGCTTTCAACCTAGTATGAGAGATATACGTTCATTAAGAATGCATTTATTCATTTACTTGGGTTTAAAATAGGTAAAGACTAGTCCTCATTATTAATCCCTGCATAGTATATGTATTTAGAAAATGTTGAAGTTGGATCTATGTGAAGATTGAATAAGGGGAAAAAATGCAGATGGGGATTACCAACATATAAAGAAAAGAAAAAACAACGTGAGACTCAAAAGAAAAAATCTTGGGGCCAGCCCTGTGGCCGAGTAGTTAAGTTTGCGCGCTCCGCTTGGGTGGCCCAGCGTTTCTCCAGTTCGGATCCTGCACGCAGACATGGCACCACTCATTAGGCCATGCTGAGGCGGTGTCCCACATGCCACAACTGGAAGGAACCACAACTAAAAATACACAACTGTGTACTGGGGGGCTTTGGGGAAACAAAGGAAAAAGGAAAAAAAGGAAAAATCTGAGAAAAAAATTTTAAAAAAAGAAAAGAAAAATATCTTAATATGTTATTGAAAAATTCATAGAAAAGAAAAATATGAAAAAACTCAGAAGGAAATCTAAAAGGAGTAAAAATGTAATACTTTTTATTCAAGGTTCCTAAATAGGGAAAATGCAAACTAAAAAAACAAGCTTATTTGAGGAATCAATTATTTGTATTATCAAATTATATAAACATGTATTATATAACATGCATTCATAGGTATTCATCCAAAAAATGTAAACTGTGAAAAAATGCTAACATAACAAAAGTATTTCGAGTTCTTAATAATCACAGGTGAACAGTCACGCCTGCTTTCTCTCTGATCATTTGCAACTCATGAAGTTTTTCAAAGGACATAGTTAACAAAATACACATTTTCCACCAAAATGTCAAATGAACTTTGAAATTAGGCCCCAGGATTAGCCCACAACAGACAACAGGGATCTTCAGAGAACCGGAATCTAGCAAGAATCTTCCAACTTTGTAACAAGGCAACGAGATAAATTCACCAAACATCATTTAAGGGGCAAATAATGGGTAAATCAACATTTGAAAAGATAGATGCTGTTGAAGGACTAGAAAAAATAAAGCTCAAAGTTATTTTTATTTTTAATAATAAATTATTATTAGATAAAAATATTAGATATCCCCCTAAACAGCAACACATATTCAATGACTCTTGAAAAGTTCTTGAGAAATGCTAATGAAGTGTCTCAGTACTAGAACTCAAGAAAAAAAGGACAGGCTGTTGGTGGGCAGAGGGGAAAGAAAGAGGCTAGAAAGTCAGGGTGTTGGGGAAAAGTAATGACAATTTGAAACAAAATGGATTAAAACTTAATGTTTAGTGGTAGACTGGTACTTAGATAATATTGGTTTAAAGGGCATAAGAAATTGTGGGTGAAGTGATATGGAATCTGGGATATTCTTCAAAATAATACAGGAGTGGGGAGTGGGTAAGGGTATTGGAGAAACACATGTGGTCATTAATGATAGCTTTTGAAACTGGATGGTGGCTATATGGAGGCTTACGATAGTATTTTTCTGGTTTTTTGCATATTTAAAATGTTCCATGATAGATTTTTTAAAAAGAAACAAATTTAAAAATAAGTGAAAAATGGAGAGTGGGGACAAACAAGACACTAAAAGTGTCCATATAATTTATTGTCCAAGCTGGGACATGTTGGGAATGAAAGAGAGCAGTATTAACAATTATAACTGCCACAGTCTAAGCCAGTGCTGTCCTGGGAAGTCCAGGATATATGGCCACTCTACTTTTAACCAGCAGGTTTCAAATATCAGGCTAATGTGATTTAAGATTTGCTACAAAAACAGGAAACAGAGAGAACAACTTGTAATTGAGAACATTTAGATCATTAGCAACCAGTTGTTTTTTAAGTCTCTGTGAAGAACCAGTCCCAAATCATTGCCATAACCACTGATCCTTCTGGATCAGAAGTAGCAAACTGGTGGCCTGGACTTGGTTCCAGTCTGCAGATGTGTTTGCTTTGGCCTGCAATGTATTGGGTTACAGAGTACTTTCCTTAAAACCCTGAGTTTGTTGCCAACACTTCCAAGCTGAAAGACATCATGTTAAAATCCAGATTTCTAGCTTCTCTTGAAAAACTTGAGGAGTGTTCAGACTAGGCAGACATTTCCCCGTGTCAACAATCAACTGGAGCAGAGCATTCTCTCTCCAGTCCACCCCAGTCCTCAGCTCTCCCTAGCATTTCTGATGCTGGGCTGTCCGCTTGATTCTTTCTTTGGCTCCTGCAGATACTTGACTTTTCAACCCTCGCGCTAGATGAAGCTCTCAGCATCAAAACAATGAAAGTGAGGTTGGCTGCAGAAGCTGTCGTTTTACCAGCAATTGAAAATACAAATCAACAAACTCAGACAATTAATCTGGAAATTTTGAAGATTTGAAGGGGATAGAGTTTTACTACTGTTCAAATAGTCCTAACAAAAGAAGCTAATTCTATTCAGAAAATTCCTCCCTGATTTTTCTACATTTCAGATCATTTCATGTGTCCCCAAGTAATTTAGCCTGAACTATATGAGTAGGGCTCCTAGAAATTCTCTTACTAAAAAAGACAATAGCCAATCTACTGCCCACTGGCAAAATGCACAGTGAAAGACCTCAGCCCAATGACTGCTGCCCACCCTGCTTCTCCCAACCAGCCTGGAACATCACTGGCTGGGTGACTGTTAGCAAATCTTCATTAATTACAAGCCACATAAAGAGCTGTGCAATGTAGGAGGTTGGGGAGAGAGAGCTCCTGCCTTCATAAGAGAGAGTTTAGAACTAAAAGGGGTTTCTAGCTACAAAGCAGTCCAAAATAAGATAGGCTGTTTTGACAGTAGAGAGAAAAGCATCAGAAAGCAAGGATGCTCATCCTAGAGATTGGTACCCAAACAACAAGTGAAAAAACTTTTATTCTTTAGCACAAAGGAAATGGAGAGGTAGTGTTGATTTCATAAGCAACTTATAGGGACTTACAAGTTTTGAAAAAAAAATATTACTGGCAAAAGTATCCATGGCCTGAACTGGTGTCTCTTGTAAGGCAGAGAACTGTGTTTGCTTGCTTAGTGTTGGTCCTAATCCAAAAAAGAGAGTTATCAGAGACCAGGTTGGGGGACTTTGTTTCCTGCTGGTTTCCATTATTAAATCGCCACTGCACCCAGGCCAATGTCCACTCTTGTCCCCACGTGGACTATTCAGGATGCTTTGGCCTCTCCCACTATCTCTGGATTTCCACTGACCAGTTCATCTATATTAGCGTTTTAAGGTAGGGATGATTGGTATTCTTGGTATTAAAACAGAAGAGTTAAGACCTATTAGAGAATCGTCTTAAACATGTTGTGGTCATTTACATAATTAAAAACTTCGCAGAGGCCGGCCCCATGGCCAAGTTGTTAAGTTTACGCACTCCGTTTCTGTGGCACGGCGTTTGCAGGTTCAGATCCTGGGTACAGACCTAGCACTGCTCATCAGGCCATGTTGTAGCGGCGTCCCACATAGAAAACTAGAATGACTTACAACTATGTACTGGGGCTCTGGGGAGAAAGAAAACACCAAAAACAAACAAACAAAACTATGCAGTGATTAAGAGAAATGAGCTAGAGCTATAAAGACTCTCTAGCACGTAAATTGCTCCATGAAAAAGATTCCAAGAAAAAGTATTTAAAGCCTTGAGACTGAATGAGACCACCAAGAAATGAAAGTAAAGATAGAAAAGAAGAGGTACAAGGTCCAAGTCTTGGGTGTTCCAACACTTAGTTGGAAGGTTACTATTTTATTTATCCTATATATCCATTATCTCCATTCCTCTCTTCCTATTGTCTCTTTCAAACCTACTCCAAAGAGAGCTCCATCTCCATCACCACAACCCCCTGACTGTTCATGTCAAATATACTCCATGTTACTAAATTAAATGATCACATCTGTCTGCATCTGACTTGGCCTGCCGTTAATATTTGACACAGCTGATCATTCCTTCCTTCTTGACATACTTCAGTCACTTGCTTCCTGGACACCACAGTGTCCTGGGTTTCCTCCTTTCTCACTCACTGCTTCTCAATCTCTTTTGCTAGTTCTTCCATAGCTCTAGGACCTCTAAATGTTGGAACACCCAAGACTTGGACCTTATACCTCTTCTTTTCTATCTTTAAATTCATTTCTTGATGGTCTCATTCAATCTCAAGGCTTTAAATACTCTCACTATGCTGAAAACTCAAATCCAAGTGCCTGCTCCACCACTCTACACAAACACCTAAAGGCATCTCTAATTAAACATTCCTAAAACTGAGTTACTGATTTTCCCACACATACACATCCTACAAAGCTTCCCCTTCCACAATCTTCTTTCAGTTAATAAAAACCATTCATCTAATTATTCAAGATCAAAAACTTATCAACCTTGACTTCTCTCTTTGCCTTCCATCGACATCTAATCCAGATGAAACTTCTGTTGGCTCTATCTTCAGAATCAATCCAGAATCTTGACTACTCAGCACTTTTTCTGCTACTTCTTTGTCCAAGTCACTGTGATCTTTTGCCTGGATCATAGCAACAGCCTGCTTCCAACTGCTCTCAACACAGAAGCCATAATGATCTGCTTAAAATATGTGGATTACTTTGCCCAGAAACTTACAGTGTCTTCTGTCTCACAGAGAATAAAAGCCAAAGGCTGTAAACTTGCTAACAGGAGTCTAAATGATCGATCATCCAACTCCTTCCCCCAGCGCCCAGCATCCCTTAGACACTATGATCTCTCCTCTTCTCTCCCTTGTTCATTCTGCTTCAGACTCAGAACTCCTTCATTTTCTTGGAACATGCAGGTCACTTGATATTCCCTCTGTTTATAATGTCTTTTCTCCAGATGACCTCTTACAAAATGTCACACCTTCAAACTGAGAGGTCCTCTGACTATTTCCTATTTATCTTCAGGATTTATTTTTTTATTTTAATTTTTTTTTTGAGTAAGATTAGCCCTGAGCTAAAGTCTGCTGCCAATCCTCCTCTTTTTGCTGAGGAAGACTGGCCCTGAGCTAACATCCATGCCCATCTTCCTCTACTTTATATGTGGGATGCCTGCCACAGCATGGCTTGCCAAGTGGTTCACAGGTCCGCACCCAGGATCCCAAATGGCAAACCCTGGGCCACCAAAGTGGAACGTGTAAACTTAACCCCTGTGCCACCGGGCCGGTCCCTAGGATTTACCTTTTTGCATGGCACTTATGATCTTCGCAAGTATCATATAACACACTTATTTATTTAGTTTTATATCTGTCTGCCTCCACTAGAAGGTAAGCATCATGAGGGCAAGGATTTTTGTTTATTTTATCCAATGTTAAATCCCCAGTGCATTCAATTATTTTTTTTAAATGGAGAGATGAATGTATATAATATTATATATTATCTGCGGAATGTGTGTACGTGTGTATATCTTCAAACTAAGTTTGGCTCTAGAAAGAGTAGTAAGTAGGGAGAGGGTAAATGGGATCATGATTGGTGAGTGTGGAAGAGGCTGTCAAAATAGTACTTTATCCTTATAAGCATTGTTTCAAGTTTTTAAATGTGATATAGACATTGATTTTTTTTAATATAGTGGGGGATGATTATTTGTGAATAACAACATAATGTTTCACAAGTACATACTATGTAACCCTTTCTCCTGCACCCCTGCTCCAGCTCCAGCTGATTGGACCAGAGTCTATATCCAATTCAAGCTGGGAAAATCAAGTTGTGTCTCCCAGGAATTTGGAATTGAGTCGTCTCTTCGAGAGACTAAGCCAGCCAGAGAACAGTGCAGCCTGGAACTGTAGGCCGTGTGGAACTGGAGACCAGTGTCAAGCAATGCCCTGTGTACAGTGGATTTTTGGAGAGACAAGGAAACCATGAGTATGGAAAGAACCCTTATGCAAAAAGAGAAACCAAACACTAGATGAAACAGATGTGTAGAGACAGAGATGCACGTGGCTTCCTGCTTCCCAGTGCCATCCACATGCAGAAACTATGCTGTGTCCTGGCCATGCTCTTCACCGTCAATCAACACCCTTTCACATGAACTACTTGAAGTAGAATTCTATTCCCTGTGATGTTAGAATACACAATATCTTTTCCATAGTATAAACTAAGACAATATCCCAACATTTGAAAACATCATAAAATAGAAGAAAAAGATATTGTGTATTTAAGTTTTGTTGCTTCTAAAGCTACTCTTTAATATTTATTCAGCAAATCTCCTTAATTCTGCCACACATTCCCCTCAATTAAAACAGCTGTTTTCAGCCTGAATATTGCAAACCCTCGATGAGGAGAGTTGCATGTAATTTGCTACTGCTAACAGAGTACATAAATTTATGAATTGTTTCCCTTTTTTGTAAACTTCAACAGTGGCAGTTCCTTGTATTTCCATACACATTCGTCAGTGGAAGAGAAAGTGGTGGGGTTATGGGTAGATCCACAGGAGTCCCACATTAGCTGCAGCCTGTTTGACTATGTCCCAACTCATAAATGGAAATACCCAAAGGAAGGACGTGACACAAGTGTGAGCTTTAGTTTGCCACTTTCCTATTTTACAGGTCACTTACTCAGAAAGGCATTCTCTCGCCCCTTGAGCTAAGGTATCCACCAAAAACGTATCTATCATCTTTTTCCATCTCACTTAATATTAATTCACTTATTATTATCTGATGCTTTTGTTTGTTTGTTTCTTTTTTTCCCCCTTCTTTCCCCACTAGAACTTAGTTCTGTGAGAGCTGGAACTCAAAATGTCTGTTTTGTTCACCACCATTCCCCTAGCTCTTTAGAATGTGTTGTGTCCCACTTCATAACAATCTCAGATCTAAAAGGTGGTGGCCATCCTCCTCTGAGCCAGAAAATCGCAATTACAACCACCCCAAGTCATTGGTTATGAATTGGCCCACAGCAAGCAGACTGGAACTGTCACGCATGGAGACATTCACCACTGAGATGGCTCCACCTCGCAGTCCTGCAGTCCTTGCCCACGCAACCATCCCCCCCAATCTGTGGGCACCATGAGACCTCCCTTACAGTCGCCACTTCTCGGGAATCTTTTCTGATTGACTTCATTCGGTTAACCATCACGAAAGTCGGTAGACAACAAATATTTATTGAACATACATTATGTGGCTGGCATAGTTTGTGCAGTGGAAATCTATCAGCAAAGAAAACAGATACAAATGCTCAGCCTCATGGAGCTTACATTCTAACGACATCACGTTCACTTTAAAGACAGGTGAATGTAAGGATGATGAACAGCCGATGTTTGATAGAGATGAATACATAGAGTCATGAATATATCAACAGATACAATGGTTGGCACACAAGTACATAGTTATCCTCTATCTCCCAGGGCACTCAGAATTGTATCACTAAAGAGCATATTGGGGATATGAATCACATATGTAGCTCTCCAGTTATTTTCCTGTAACATTACGTGTGCATGTTATCCTCATTATGGGCTTTGCTTGAGCAGAAAATATTTTCTTTCTTTTCTTTGCACTATGTTCAGGGGCAAGTTGTACAATGCCCCCAAATAGACTATCGGTTCGTTGACTGAGTGTTCGTTAAATAATGCATTGCATTTATGAGGGGCTTTTAAACTTTTTAAAAGGCACTTCCAAGGACAGGTTCTTACTCTAATAATTATTATTATTATTAATATCGTGCACAGGTTCTTACTCTAATGCTAGATCAAGAAAAAGACAGTGGATGGCAGGAAGGGGAGCGATGGTAAGACAAGTTGACAAGTAGGCTTGAGACAACCAGCCTTGTTTGCTAGGAACCAGCCCAGGGTTGTTGTTGTTGTTGTGTTTGTTTGTTGCTTTTCTGAATCTCTACAAAAGTCCAACCTCTAGAAAGTTCATGCATCAGGCAGTTTAAAATCACAGCAATAGAAACAGGAGAAAGAAAAGAAAACTAGGGCCCAGAGAAAAACTCAAATCCAAGGGCACAGTCTAGGACTTTAGTCAGTGATTTTTAAACTTCACTGTTAAAATGCCGATTCCTGAGCAACACCCCACCCAGACATTCCGATTCAGTAGACCTGGAGTGAAGCCCAGGAATGTGAATTTTTACAAACTTCCCCCAGATGATCCTGATGCAAGTCCTCTGAGAAACACTGTTCCAGAGAGAGCTTACCCGACCGCAAATGTTGGGCTGAGGAAGGTCAGTCAGTTCAATGCATGGCTTCCCATGCTTGGCATGTTCAGATGCCAAGAGGTTTGGTACCAGAGGCCTACTACAGTATAACACAGTGAAGAAAAGCCATCATTTCCAAGTGATGTCAGAAGAAGTGCTGCTGCTAGAGATGTATGGACCAGGATCTAGCCCCAGCGGGGAGACAACTAGAATCCTTCTAATGTCCTTGTCTCATGGTAGGGACCATGGCTGACTTGTACCCCAGGGAAGATTTGGGTCTCAGGCGGGAATATCTAACACAGCCAGCACAGAGAAGAAAACGAAGACAGAATCCCAACTCAAGTTTGGGAGGAAGGTAATTTTGCCGCTTTGAAGGGTGTACTTCTTCTCATTCCCAATATTCTAGATCTGGTTAGAAAATGGGGAAGGGCAACATAAGCTAAAAATAGAGGCCTGTTATGAAAACCCACGTCTGAAAATCCTGACTCTACTCCAAGCTCCATAATGCATTATAGCTGAGGGTGCTGATGTGTTATGGAAGAAGAAACAGTGAGGCAGGAGTTAACCCTGAACTTCAAGAGTCCATGTCTCCTACCAGGAAAGTGGAGGGCCCAGCATCATCTATACCAATAATCTCATTTTAAAATCTATAGCTATCCTTATTTTCCCCACATACTGAGAGAGGTTCTATCATAACCAATGCACAAAACAACTGCAAGTAGAATGTAACAACGAGATCTTTCCACAGACGCCAGAACAATTAGATGGCAACCATCCAAGTAACTGCGAGTTTAAATTATTAAGCGACATTGTTGCTTGCAAGGTGTTAGGAATTGATATCCAATATGCAGGGGTATCTGAAAAAAAATTAGAATTTATTTAAACCAGAGGGAGTATTTTTATAAACGTGAAAACTAAAGTTGAGAGAGAGGTTCGTTTGCTTTTCCAAGTATACACACAGGTAGTCCAAGACAAAGGAAATAAACTTCTTTTTAAATTTTAAAGTCCAAATATTTTCATTCTGCCGTCGATTTTTCTGCTGATAGATAAATGGATAGAAAGACACTTTAGTGGGATATTTCTTGACTTTTAATTGGGTTTCTTTTACTATTTTATTAAGAAAAAAATGTAAATATATACAGAAGTAGAGAGAATATTATTATGAACCTCCAACTATCGACTGCCCAGGAATAAAAACCTTGGTTCTTCTTACTCTCACTCCCCCCAAGACCCCACCTAAGGTTATTTGAATGAAATTCCAGACATCAAAACCTTTCATCCATAAATAGTTTGGCAAAGATCTATAAAGGATCAGCACTCTCCTTTTAAATATTAACCACAACATATGGCTTCATATAATTTAATGAGATAAGAAAATGTTACATTTAAATCACAGTGCATGAGTTCATAGTTATTATTTTATCGATAATTGGGGGATTGCTTTGGGTGATATGAAGCTGAAAGTCAATGTGTTTAAATTAGGTGATAGTTTTCAAGTACAATAGTTTTTCCATACCAGTACAAGTTCTTATTTTTTTCCTAAAAGAAATTCGTAGTCATCACATTTTCCCAAAGTCAGAAAATTTTGAATGAATTATTCTGATTCCTATTGGAATCAGAATATTTCATTCCAATAATTCCTCTTGGAATCAGAACATGACTATTGGACTCTGGGCAGTGTGAGACTGCCCACTTGAAGTTTCCATCCTCCTTGATTATAATGATAATCAAATGAATTATTCTTTCCCTCTTGAGAACTACAGAGTTCCTTGATTCCAGTGGCTAATAAAGGCTCTGGTATTGGAAGTGACACTGTTAAAAGGATGGAGAATGGCAACCCAAAACCGCAAACCAGGCAGAGTTTCAGAAAAACACATTAGTTGCCTTGAAAAAGTCATTCTGCTTTGTATAAAACATTGACTATATATTCGTTAAATAATAAATACTTAGGTGTAAAATAATATGATGTCTAGGATGTGCTTTAAAATAATCGTGGGGGAGAAGAGGGAATGGAAGCATAGGCAAAACCAAGTGGGCTATGCATTGATGCATTCTGAAGTCAGGTGATGGAGATTTATGATGTTATTCTCTTGACTTTCGTATATGTTTGAAATTGTTCAGAATGAAAACTTTTTATAAAGAGGATAGGAATCACAAGAAAATGGCAAAACAAAGTCCGCAAACACACTTTGCAACCCATCCTGCCTGAATCCACTCACCCAAACAGCTCGCAAGTACTAGTCAGACTTGTCTGGGTGGTGCCACTTTCCAGCTGACCCAAAGAACGGCAACAAAGGAGAAAAAATTTGAACCTGAATAACATATAAACTGACCGCCTATTTCTACTTCTTTGATTAGTTTCAAGTTAGTCCCACTTAGAGCTTCTAAGGAACCTGAATGCAACCAGTTTCAGAGAACATGAATTATTCCTTGGTTTCACCCGGTGACTATGAAATGTTATAAGGACGACATAAAATTTCCTTGGAAAACACTGCCAGAGCATCAAGTCCGCCTCGGGGAGAAAAAAACATGGCTTAATATTTCAGAACAGGTTGAAAATTTATGAAAAATTGATCAATCTCCTGATACTTTTATAGTAAATATTTTTAAAACGGAATAAAAATGAACAAATGAACCATAATAAAAACCACAAAAAGGCTTATTTGTTAGTGTCTTTAGATCAAACAAATAACAGAAGAGAGAAATCTTGCACAATTCGGGAAAATGTAAACGTCCCATGCAACCAGTGTCCTCTCTTCAAACATTTGCCTGGAGTTGTCAGAACTTGGTCTCTGCTTGCTCTGACCCACTTCAACCATAAAAATGGGCACCCTGGTTGCTGCAAAGCTCTGACCAGCCCCAGGGCCCAGCTTTCACAGGGCTTAAGCCCATCCACGGGAGCCCAGGCTAGCTGACTGCAGATGGGCACTCGGACAAAACTGCCCCCAAGACAAAGGCCTGGCGAGGATTCAGGCAGCCAGCTCACAACACCACTGCCACCACCCCAGAAAGGCCCTTTAAAGATTTCTCATTGCCTTAGGTTCCAGAGCAAGGGAGAGGAGGAGAGAAGAGGGAGGAGGTCAGCGGAAGGGAGAGGAGGAAAGGAGAGCCTGAAGGAGAGAGAATGAAAAGTTTGTGAGATGATCTTTTGTTCTGATTTTCTAATTCAGCAAGTGACATCCCATATCTTCTAAAGAGAATCAAAAACTTGAACATTCTCCAATCCAATTTTGTTTATGCCTCTCTTATAACAATTTCCATACTTTACCTTTTAACTGTGTATGCCTCTCCTATTATATTCCTATAGGGAATAAAGCATATGGAATTTATTTTTGACATGCCGTAGTCTCTATAGCAATGACCATACCTGTCTTTAATGTTTGTTGGGTTAATTAATTAATCAATTAATTGGTTCAGTCAAGTGCAGGCAGCTGATAGGTAAGTAACAAGTAACAGCTCCAGCACCTGTACATTGAATAATATCCTCAATATATTTAGCCCTTCACAGTGATCCAGTGAAGAGAGTGTGCAGAACTGTGTTTTCCTCTTACTTTTCTTATTTTGCATAGTGGGATTTGTACAACCTTCAGTGAATTAATACATATAACAAACATATCTTACATCTATTTGCATATGACCAGAACTTAAAGTTCGCGCTTCTCAAATGCATGCCCTTAAACAATTGAGTCTAATAGTTTCCATCTCGTAAGCACCCTCTGCCCCCATTTACGAAATATTCTTTGTAATTCCCAGAAACAAAACACCAGAAATGTATTTTCTTCTATTTTTAAACTCAGAAAGGCAGGTTTCTTGCATCCTCCTGTGTTTAACAGAACACATATTTCTCAAACAGGACTCTCAGTAAAGACAACCTTAACAATGAGGTTTTACAATAGGAATTGCTAGTCCATTACATTTATATCCAAATCTGTTAAATAAATTTCCTCGATTTAATATTTTTCACAGATGAAATTCTACCTTTAAAACTTTTGGGGTTTTTTAATCCATGAGCAAGAGAGAGTGAACTCACCACTTTGAGAACTGTATAAAAATTTAGTGAGCTTCTTGTCTGGGGCACTGATTTCACAAGTGGAAAGCTAAAAGCCAAGCCTTCAACTGACTTCAGCAGGTCAGCAAGTGAAATCACGACTGAGGCAGCCCCAGAAATCACATCACCCCCACAGAATGCTGTCTAAATCGTACAAATCACTTATTTGAGATATACACATCACCTGATGACCTTGACATTTGGCACTTCAATTCAATTATTGCCTGAAATTTGTAAACATTTATTGATTCAGAAACTATAATAATATTAGCTGACTTTTAAAATCTAATGAATATCCTGAGGTTTTTCTCAGGGAGAGTGTTATATACACAGTCTGGAATATATCTTCGACCCATAAATTTCAGTCCGCTGTACCAAAAACAGCAGAGCACTCGGGAAAGATTTATAGTATGTAGAAGTAGTAGTATGTAAAACAGAAACACAGCACTGAAGTTGCTCAATGCTCATTAACTGTTGTCCTCACTCCAAATATCTTTTATTCCAGTTAGCACACATTTTTGGAATTTTAAATAAAAGTCTAAGTATTACCAGCCATAAAAAGAAGTAATAATCTTTAAAGAAAAAAAAAAAACAAATGGACTCTGGGCATTTGTTTGTTCATTTTTATTTATCCTAAATAAGGTTCCTTTTCATTTTTCTTTTTGTGTGCAAGTGTTTCTTTTCTAATACCTTTAACACACAATTCCTGGAAATTTTTGTTGGTGCATGTTTGTGAAATTCTGTACATTTACTAATGTCATGTTCTAAAATTTTTAAAAGTCTCCTTCATAAAGATTTCAATATTACAAATATTTTTATGCTTTGTATACAAATGAGAAAATTTTTACTCATATTTTACAAAATAATTATTGCATACTTATGAGGAATCAGTATATATTTGTTAAATGGTTACCACATAATTATTGGTTAAAAATAAATTACTAAGTTCAGGATAAAATGGTCACCATCACACTTCTGAATCAAGAACTGCATACAGGGCTTGGAAAGTTCCAAAAATTTCAGTTCATTGTTTTTCTGTCCGTGAAATAATAAATAAGTTACCTGCCTTTTAAAGTACTTTTCGGGATATTTCTACCTCCTGTAGATATAGCTAGAGAGGCTTTTTATTCTGACCCTGTGGATACTGACAAATACACTTTATATTCAAATATATGAAGATAATTTTATATTTTGAGAGCTCTTTACTAGGTGTATGCAGGGACACAGCTGAGTTTTATTTTTATATACAGGATCTTCCAAACGGATAATTCAACTAGTGAATTTCAAGGAAATCATTTTTCACAAATAAGATAATATTCAAGACGTTTGAATTTGTGGATTATGTTTCCACTTACATAAAAGTGGTCTCAATTTGGGTGGGGTTTTAGTTTAATTCTAATTTCACTTTGTTCTTTTTCCCCCGAAGATCCCTTCACCCTCACCTGTGGAATTCCGACATCTATGGCACGGTTCTTCTTCCTTTTGCAGGGAAGAGCTCACGAGAGAGTTCGCCTCACAGTGACCCTGCTGTGCCCCGTGTTATTCGGCAGTCATCCTCGGAGAAGGGATTTTGAAAATGTATTACAGCGAGAACCAAGAACTGGCGTGATTTTGAAGAAGTTATTACTGCTTAAAATTCTATTTTAAGCCAGATATTATAAGTATAATTCCTTTTAAAACAAAAGAGAAAAGGAAAGCTGCTTTTGCTGATACAAATGAAAGGTTTCTTTCCTGACACCGAATTGCACTGTGCATTCATCTTGGCCCTATCGGTGTACGTGGTGTTTTTTACGTCCTTTTTACTCAACAACAACAACAATAATAATATCAGATCTCGGGCTACAGATCTGACCAAATGGAAAGGGAGATACGGACATGCTAGATGCAGCTTTATGAAGCAATGCCCACCCCACCCCCACCCTTCTGTTGATGGAGGTGATTAAGCTCCTCGAGCCTGAATCTACAGGGAAGTTGTAGCGATGCGGTTCCCACATGAACAAATATTGGTCTTTCACCAGGAAGCCCCCAAACGAGGTACAAAGTGATGAGCCCATACCTACAACAGGGTAGACCCAGAGGCCCGACTCGGATGCAAGAAGGTGCGAAGTTGCTAACTGTGCTTTGAGAAATCGAATCGCTGTTTCTCACCCCATTTCTTCTGTTCTTTTCCTGCTCCCTACTCCAAAATATACATATGTATCCATATCAGCTTCCCTCTCCCCTCAATAGCTTGAGCTTTCTTTGCAACATTTCGTGCCTGACAATTAATGATGCCCGCGCCGGGAGCCTTGTGGCCGGCCTGGGGTGCTGGCCACCGGGAGCTCCTGACGTCAGCGGCCGCGCTGCCTGCGTCAGGTCCCGAGCAGCCCCGGGTGGCCTGGTCCAGGGCTGTGGGGGCTGCGGGAGCAAGCCCCGGGCAGGGCTGGACGAAACCCCAGAAGGGGCGAGAGGGCCTTCCGCACGCCGGCCAGAAAGTCCTGCCGCAGTTCGAACCGCAGCGGTCGCGGCTCGGTGATACCCGCGGGTCCCCCAGGCTTGCGACCGCAGTTTGAGGCCCAAAGCCGGGTGTAGGCCCCCAGGTGTAGACGAGGGTGGGCTCCTAGAGAAGGGGGCCCGAGAAACTCAGGGCAGGCCTGCAAGAGCTTCCTTCTTTCCTTTCACTCTTATAAGAGTCAATGTTATGTTGTTTCCACTGACTCCAAAAAGTGGACCTTAAAATGAAATCGACTCTTTAAAAGGAAACCGTTTCTCCCTCGACTTGACACAACTTGGAAGGGGGTGATCCTGGGAGTCTCTCGCCCCGCACTGGTCGCTGGTGATCCAAACCTGGGGGAGGGGGCTGTTGGGACCCGCCACTGGGGAAAATGAACTGAGTCTGGCAGTTAACTGGCCACCATGTCCTCCCTCCTTCCTCTCTCAACCTCTCCCTTCCTTCCGCGCTCACCCCTCCACCCTCAGGCCAGCTTTTGCAAACCTCCCAAGCCTCGGGAGTTCTCCAGATTGTGGAAAGGTATGATTTTTCCAAAGGGGGCCAAGGCCTCTGTTCACCCCGCGCAGTTGCCCTTGTCCTCAGGGTCGGGAACCCGAGTTTGGGAGCCGGAGGCCCGTGCGTGGGACCGGGTCTGCAGATTCGGGGCTGACGAGTCCTGGCGCGAGCTCCCGTGGGCGGCGCCCTGGCTGGTTTTCTTCGGCATAGGTCGTGGACACTGATTTCTCTCCCCTGGAATCCTTATTTTGAAACTATCATTTTTTCAAAATAGTGGGTGCCTTTCTCGTTTAATTTTACATCTACACTCAGAGTACAGAGGGGAGTGGAGGCAGAGACTCCCCGAGCAAAGATCTGAGGCCGAAACCTGCTTTGCGTACGTCTTCGCCTGGAGTAAATTCGGGGCCTGGAATCCACCCCTGTGTAACCCCAGCGAAAGCCTGAGGGACGGAGAACGGCCCCTCCGCCGCCCCCCTCTCCCGGGGCAGCGGCCGGAGGCAGGCCGCCGACGGAGGGCTGCGGGGCAGCGGGCGAGAACGCGAGCCCCCGCGCCCCCTTCCACCCGGGGAGCCGCGGGGTGCGCGCAGCGGCCGATTCCTCCCCCTCCAGGGGAGAGCGCTTGGCGATCTCCGTTCTTGGGGGGAAGAGAAGAAAAGCATTTTCTGGGGGTGCTTTTTTAAAGCTGGAGCTTTAGTGTCTCCTTAAATAAAATGACACCTTTCCCGAGTGGGTCCATAAATCCCTGGGGGGCGGCCGCAGCCCAGTCCGCACCTCTGGCCTGAGCCTGGCCAGCCGGGCTGCCGCGGCCGGGACGCCTGCCCTTCCCCGGCTCCGGCGGCTGGAGCCAAGTGGGATCGGGTTAAATCGAGACGCATCCACTTTTAAAGGACTTTAAAATCTCTGACTCTCCCCTCCATATGTGCCTCACTGCCTGGTGGATTTAGATTGTCACACTCTAGTACCTCCACCGAGTAAAACAGAAGTCTATATACACGGATCTCAAAAAAGAAATGATTGCCCTAACTATGACACTGCCTTCACGGCCTCGCCTGGTGTTAGGATTTAACACAGCCGAATTCATTAGAACAAGGTGAGTGGCTTCATTTTTAAGCATTGCCTCGAAGTGGCGACCTGGAGCATTTCAGGAATTATTCCAAGAAGGTTTTTGGTTTTATTTTGTTGGTTTGGTAAGGAGCTAGGAATGTGCCTTTTACCCGGTGTCCTTCGCTGCCCTTTTCAGGCGGCGATCGGCCCTCCTGACACTTGGTTAAGCCTCAGGACTTAAAAAGATCATTTCCTCCTACACTAATTTGAGCGAAATCTGGATTCAGAGTGTGGGTTTACACTCCCAGCTCGAATGTCTAATGTATCAAATCCTCGTTAACGAACGGCCTGCTCTGTGGCCGTGTCAGCCAAAGGTCAGGCCCGTGCAACAGGGCAGCGCGGCCCCAGAGCTCTCTCCTGCGCCCTGCTCCCCTCCCCCAGAGCCCCCTCTCCCATTGCGATAATACGGCACACGGAGCTCCAACGAGAACCGCCAAGGTCGTTTTTCTTTCTTTCCTTCTTTCTTCACATTAGTGACATGTAAACGACGTGTCCTAAGGCAACTACTGAAAAATTAAGTTTATTTTTTTCCAGTGGGAAGGGAGTAGAGTTAGTGGACAAGGTAATTGTCGAAATATCCTCAAGAGACACGTATATTTGAGAAGCTGTGACTCTTAGAAATCTTCACTTAAAACAGTAATAATAATAATAATTTCACAGCATTCAAATGGAAACCTTGAGTAAACTTTGTTGGACACCTTAGGGATTAGAAACTGCTTACGGAAAGGGGAAGAAAGGGGCAATTCCCCTCCCCCGCTACCCCGCTACCTCCCCCAACACATACGTCACACACACACACACACACACACACACACACACAGTAGGGACCAGCAGAAAGCTTATTCTTAAAAGGCAACTCCGGTGTCCACAGGGACAAAGAGGATCCAGGACAGCGAGGCTGGACCCTTTTCGCTCCCGCCTCACTGGGGAGCCCCGCGACGCTTCTGACTATCTTGAGGTCCTCCAGCCGCAGAGGCCGGATTGGCGCGGCTGCTCCAAATCAGCCAACTTCTTGGCGCGCGCCTCCGGCCACGCGCGCGCACGAAGTCGCGGGCCGAGTCAGCTGGGAAGGTGGCGAGGCGGGGTGGGGGAAGAACGCGACTTACCAGGTCTGGGGTCTAGATTTCGGGCAAGGCTGGCAGCAGAGAGAGGCCGGGCAGGCAGGCAGTCCCACCGGAGATGGGCAGTGTGGGCAGGAACTAGGCGCGAGGAGGGAAAGGAAAGCGCCTGTCCGGTTTGGGGTCCCTCTTCCCCTGGCCCGGGCCCGCGCCCCGCGCAGTCGCCTCCGCAGACCAAACGGCCTGGCCCGGGGAGGCCCCAGAGCCTGCCTCGCCGCCATCAAGCAGGTGCCTCCGGGTCTCCGGGGCTCTGGCTTCGACCCCGGGGACGCTGGGGGGCGGGGAAGGGGCGTCCCCACTCTCCGGCCCGGCGACGGCGACCGCGTCGTCCGCACGGACGCTGGCAGTCCAGCTGAGGAGCCGGGCCATCCGCCGCGCCGGGCCGCGGGCTTGCAGACCCCGGGCCGCTCCCGCCCCCGCCCCTCCCTTCCCTCCAGCCCCTCGCCAAATGAAAAGGGTTCTCTAGGCCTTGGCCTTTGGGGGACGAACGCAGGAACCCACGCTGGGTTTGAGCTTTCGGCTCAGAGCGAGCCCGACACAGGTCTTCATCATTAGCATGGAGTCCGTGAAGTCCACATCGCTTCCCCCGCCAATATATTCAAACAAAAGGACCCAAATCGCGAAGGGGTTCCAGTGGGGTGGCCCTTGCGGCGAGAGTTCAGTGGATCAAGGGGGTCTGCGCCCCTGACTGGAGTCCGGGAGCTGTGGCCTCGGGGGCCTCAGACAAGAAAATCCTGGTGCTCCAGCCCCTTTCAGCCAAGTCCCCGGGAGGGACGAGGGGCTTCTCCCAGCCTCGGCGGAGGGTCATCCTCCCTCGAAGGAAGCTGGGTGGGAGGAAAGGTCTTGGCCTGGAAGGAACGTTTCCAAAACCCCTCTGCCACACCTTCAGGGTCAAAGCCGAAGACTTGACGAATGGTGGCTGTCAGGTGACATGATACTGTGACCCCCAGATCTCAGAACTGGCAGGGGTGAAGCTGGCTCTGAGTTCGACTGCAGTGCGGACTGGGGAGTGACCCAAGGCCTCTCTTGTTGGCAGTCGGGGAAGCGAGAGGGGTGGGCGCCACGCAATCAGTTTACCCGTTCAGTTGAAAGTGAAGTCTAGAGGAGGATTGGAACCTGTCTGCAGCCATTTTCTGATGTCATGGGACCTAGGACTGTGACTAAAACACCCAAAGGCCTAACTCTATAGATGTTGGCCTGAGAATAGAGTGACCCCGACACCCCCCACCACCCTCTCCCTTTGTTTACAAATGTTGGTCACTCCAACAAACAGGTTATGCACTTGCTCTGGAAATGTCAGTACATTGGCCACAAAATATCATGCAGCGTGCAGAACCCCAAGAATGTCACCAGGAAGGAAAGCAATAACCCAGGGCCTAAACTTCCCCTTTCTCTCACCAAACCCTACACCTTCCAGGTCTCTGGGCCGGGGCAGTTCCTCCACCAGTCACGTTTGTACCACGTAAGCACCTTTGAACTTAACAGGACTATACCAGCTCGTAGACATGTGAGCCGACGAGTATTACTTGGGAAGAGTCGAGTGAAAACTCTAGAGCAGCCATTCAAGCAAGTGGCTGCTAGTCCCCCAAACGGGGCGGTCGAGGCTGGGGCGCAGCCAGAGAGACGAAGTGGAGCCATGAGACAGAAAGGAAAAGCGGGGGGAAGAGAGAGAGACAAAGACAGGCCGACACTCAGGCCTGGATCTGGGCAAAGTAAGAGGGTGGGCGCTAGGAAAACCCCAGTGCCCCCCACCTCGCCCCCATGCTTGGGCTCTGTCTAGGTGCCAGGTGAGCGGAGGTCTGCTCCAAGGAGCTAAGGGATAGGAGAGCGGCCAGGGCATCAGCTCCCGGCTTGGGAGGGAACAGGAGCGGGAGGAATGGTCAGGGCACACGGCTCGGGGTCCACTGGGGCTCGCGCACGTCGCAGCCCGCGACCCTTGGGGAAGGGGAGACTGGCCGGGCCGCTGGGCTCGCGGTTCGATGGCAGCGGCCGCAGGTTGCTCCAGCCTTGCTGTCTGCCTGGCTTTGTGAACTCACTTAAACCAGCGCGGTTTGAAAACAAACACGTGCAGCTTCCTCGCCGCACAATTTTGGCAGCCGGGCCAGAAGCTTTCACAGGCCAGAGCCTCCGAGCGCTTCCCTCTGCAGCCCGCGTGGGCGGGGGCGCCTCATGCATATTCATCAGCACGTGGATCCGCGGGCCTTGGGCCGCGCATGCGCACTGCCCTCCCAGACGCAGCCCCAGCCCGCGGCAGTGACTTGGAAAGCGCCCCGCGGAGCGGCAGGGTGGCGCAAGGGGCCCCTCCAACGCAGACCGCCGGGCTATCTGCGGAGGTGCTGTGGGGAAGCCTCGCTGTTACCCCCACACCCCCCCACCCCAAAGCCTGTGTTTACATATTTTCAAGAAATTCTCCGGGACAAAAATCTCCCCTGACGCACAGACTCAGCCACCCCTACCCTTTCTCCTGGTTTTACCTTCCTCCACAACTTTCAGTTTTCTTTGCCAGCGGCTAGAAATTTCCCGGATAGGTAGAAAAAATTTTTTAAAGGAATCAGGATGTGAGTTTCTCTCACCCATTTACGTCTTTATGTTTTCTGTAGCTTAATGGGAATGGTTGCACAAAAGACAGATGCAAAATGATCTTTTTTTCCTTAAGGTTTGCTAAGGTCGCTCGCCTTCGAACATCTGGGGTTTTTCTAAAGATAGGATTCCCGTACGTTTATATCTCGGCTTAATAGTTGATTCTTGTGTATGCTGTAGGTGAAAATATCACTGTGTAAATTTCACAACCCCTGAATTCTCCTGCATATACTTACAGAGATGCCCCGCAACCATCAGAGGCAGCAAAATAGTGGACATTTGACAGTCACAAATCTCTAGCATCTTCACTGCCAAACAATGTAATTTCCATACTAGATAGCCAAATCCAATTTCCTATTCTTGAAAAACCCACCTCCAGTATAGTATCAATTGGAAACTTCATACTGTTTTTAGCTCCTTGCTCTAAAGTGGAAATAAACGTCAGGAACTAAAGCTAGAGTTCAGCTTGCATGGTAAAAATAGCCCCTGGTTTGGCCTGATCATGTTTCCTCTTGCTCAGGGAGAGACTGTGGTGTGAGCCAGCCTTGCATAGATTAATGGAGAACATTGCCCATATTTTGTGTATATTATGCCATTATATTTGCAATAAACTTTGAGGGAAAGGCTCAAATGTGACATGTTATAGGAAGTTATTAACATTTTTCTTATTTCTTGCCCCAAACTAGTGATTATCATTTGAAAAAAATAGATTACTGTATAGTTATCCCCATAAAGCCTTACTTTCTATATTCAACCAGTTTAAATGGGCACATATTACTGATGATGAAGGGGATGATAAAAGAGCTGAAAAAGAGAGTACCATGGGTAATGTGAACCTTTAGTGGCTTGACTGGCATGGATAGGATAAATCTTTCCAATGCCACTCTATTTTCAAGAATTCTAAAACCAGAGAGTGATATCAACTGTGACCATCTCTGTGAAAACAACACCTTTCCCCTCCCCAATATGAACACATAGTTCTAAGAACTACACTTGGTGCTAGGAGGAGGTGAGAACTCTGTACCTAGAGAGGAGAAGATAAATTTGTAATTAGTATTTTGAGTTGGAAAGAAAGAAATGTAAGTTAGCAATGTCTAAAATCTGATGGCTTCATACCTAGTTCACAAATAATCAAAGGCACAAGCTCAGTGCCCTCATTTTGAGTTTGCCAGACCACATAGAGTTACTCTCCAATTCATCTTAAACTGATGCTGCTGTTTAAGGACCAGAGCATTCTCCAAGCTGCTTCCTGGAAAGCAGTATGTTCAGGTACCAACTCGACCAGCACTGATTCACAAGGGATCCAAGACACCGGGTACATCTTGGCTCAAAAAGGGGCCGTCTGGAAGGTTTTGAGGCTGGATGAGGTATTTGGAGGTGTAGTTCTGTTGCCAGCCCTTTAAAAGTTCTGAGAAAACTTCACAATCAACAAATAAAAACATCTAAATGCCAGGCCCATCAGCAAAGAAGGTTAGTGCTATTTCATTGTCAGCCAAAGAAAAAAAAATGATAAGCATATGGGGCAATTGAAAGGTTACATCTTTCTTTTGGAGGTGGTTTGCTTCCTAAAGGTTAACTTGAATGCTTGACTTTAAAAAATCAAAATCATCAGCTGCAAATGCTTAAAGCAGTTGGGGGTAGCTTTTGAAGAAGAAAACAAAGGATTTGAAATGTTTGAAAATTACTTAGCCCCCATAAAATGATGCTTGTATATTTATATGCTTACTGTATAAATGTACACACACACATATCACAACTCATTTCTCTTCATTTCCCAAATATGATTGCTTGTACTCAGGCATTTTTTTGTTGACACAATATAACTTTTTAATAACTTGTTAGCTATTCTAATCATTTGATAGTAACCAGACTACAATGCAGTCAAAATACGAACCAGGACACCTTTCTGCCTAAATCAAAATCCACAGCTACAGACAGAAACCAGCCATTTGCAGCATCTTCAGCTCCTGCTAAATAGGGTCTAACAATGTATTTCGCTGTTCACATTCATGTATTTCAAAACCTAATAGCCCATGAAGAAAAGTATGAAGAATACATCTCAAGAAGCAGACATTAAAGGTACCAGAAAATAATAGACTACATTGAAGTTTGAAGCATTATTTTAGGCAACCTACGTCATTAATGACTTTTTCCTTGTGGTGGGTGTTGGAGAAGAGAATGCATAAGGGAGATTGGCATAAATATTTGCTTCTACTATAACAGTTCCTTTTCTGTGAGTGAGATTATTCACAAACACACACAGCACTCCTCAAATGATTTTTTAAAAAATTATCTGGTCATCAAAGTCTAAAAAAATTCCAATATGAAGTAGTTTTGAAGTAAATATTTACCCCTAAAATTTACCTTTAAAATATCTTACATAAATCATATGTCATAGCATGATATTTAATAAGCATACTTTGATATTAAAGTAAAAAAAGACACCAGGTACATAAATAATAAGACATTTATAATTTCAAATTTGAAGTAAACTGCTTTTAGGAATGGCCAAAGAAAAAATGCACTCATTTACTATCTTTCTAAATGCACTAACAAAGTTACAAAAGTACTGTTGCTATTATTATGATGATTATCATTATCATACTCATATCAGGCTCCCAGACATCCTGATCTCTAGTGGAAAGGGGAAGGATTATTAACTGAGGTGTTTATCTTTCTTTCCTAGAGAGATGAGCTATCTTTATTCCTCTTTCTATTTTTGCTAATTATTAAGCCTAATGTCCAGAGTCACTTCAAATATGACACTGTTCACCAATTTCAAACCTCCAAAACCAACTGGGGCCAGCTTTTGGTCTCATAAATTTTTAGGCGTTCAACTTCCTTAAATCTCCCCAAACATTGCAAGGTGGCGCTCTTTTCATGAAAGGTCTATATTTACTCTTAAAATCACAATAACATTTTTAAAAAGTTAAACACTACCATCTCAGCTTTTGATGTGCAGCAAATCCCTCCTTAGCCAGGACAACTTTGTTGACTAAAAGCGACAAATACAAATAGCAAGACATGAAAGGACAAGTCAACAAAGAACTTGCAAAGAGAATTTCACATTTTGGTCTTGTAATTGGTCAACTGTATACTCTAAAAAACTAATGTCACCGTAAACTAGAAGTGACTATTATAAGGGATTCTCATACTTTTGAGGGGCTTTCCCTCTTGTTTTCCTTCTCAGAATCAATATGGCCTGTGACTTCCCAAACACACATACTATGTTAAAGAAGCAGGTCGGGTTCCTCCTTGCCCACAGCGAGGTCAGTGTCTGCCTCCTGCTCTGACACATCCCTACGCCTGCAGCTCCAGCCAAGGCCCTGATTTGTGATCTCCGGCTACGTTGTCTGCTTAATGGGGCGATCATGCAAGCTACAACCAGAGACAAAGAAGCGCGCGTTCCTACCAGCGCAGCTAACTTCGAAGGAGCAACATAGCTTGCAAATCTATCAAACTAAACTGCAAGAAAGACAATCTGATTTAGAGAAAAGGCGTTCTGCTACAGTCATTAAGCACAAGTAATTTAGATTTTTTACATTGTCTCCTCATTTACAAATTTACTGTATCAACGCCAGCCAATGGAACGGATTTCTTAAGTAAATGAGAAATAAATAAAAGAGATAGAAAGATAATCAAATTACATAAAATAATTCTCTTCCCTAGATGTATTTCTGAGAGAACTAATAACAGTGGCAAAATTATAGGAATAATAACATATCACAGGAAGTAATTAATTTAAATTAGCATCGCGTTTGAAGAAATATAAGTAAAACGCTTTATGGACGTTTACTTTCGTACAAAGAAGGAAGGCCTGGAAAAGCATGCATCGACATCCTGAAAATTAGTTATGGCCATAAATGGTTTAATTGAAGACAGCAATTTAAAATATGATATTGTAAATCTGCAACTCGGTTTCAGCCCGGGCAATTTAATTTGGGGGGCAGCGGCACCCTCGGCTGCAAGTTCATTTGCAACGCTGCAGAGCGAGCCCCTGAGCTTCTGACAATTCGCCTCCATTAATATTGATGTCGCCTGTGCAATCTATTTCTGTTATTTTTATGGTTGTTATTCTACGTCTGCAAAGGTCATTTAAATTATATTGCGGCCGAAAATTTGTTTCATAAATTTTGATATAAATACTAATTACACCCTCTCAGAGAGCCAGCAGGGCAGCGTTCATTTATCACGTTTATACGACCTGCGATGACAGAAAGGGAAGGCGAGGGAGTCTGGAAAGGCTTTCCCGAGACCCACTAAGGCTGGCAGAAGAGGCAGCAGGTTGCTGGGGGTGAAGAAGAAATTCCTACCACAATCACTGAGATTTAAGAATCTTTAATAAGGTACGAAAGGTTACCAAACAATTCTGGAAACTAAAGTGTACATACGAGTTCTTCTAGCCATAAATATTGAATAGCTGTAACATGAATAAACCGGCCCTTTACATGCGGATAAATATGGAAACTAGGAATTATATACATTATGTGGTTGTATCTTTTGCCAAAAGCAACGGACAGTTATAGTTTATATCTTTTTTTAATATCACTTTACATAAACAAATGGAACAGTTTGACACGCAGATCCAGGCTCGTACTATACGAATTCTTGACAGGACGTGAAACGACATTTTACCGCACTAAAGTACTTAGACTTTGGGACGAAATGTTTGCACTTTATACAAAAAAAGCACATTAATACCAATAATATTCTGTTAGGTCGACGTGGAGACTGTAATCGTACAAAGTAATTCACATTTTGGTACACATTTACTAGAACATTCTTGCCATTCAGTACAAACAGTTGGCTTTCGGCCGCCCACCCCCCTCCCCCTCCCCCCTCCCGCCCGGCCCCTCCCCCCTCCCCCAATGCAAAGACCACAACGCCACCATCCCACCCGCCCGCTCCAACCGAGATAGAACTATTTACAGAATCCAACAGTACAGTTTTAAGCTAATAATTCTGTATTTACAAGAATGCAAAGCAAGAGAAAAAAACCACAAAAAGCCGAAGCCCAGAGCGCCCGTTCCGATTCCGACGAGAAACCGGCCCTCGGGGCTGGCGGCCGCCTTCTCCTCGACCCCCTCCCGCCCCTTGGCTACCAAGCCTTTGCCAAAAAAAGAAAAGAAAGAAAAAAGGAAGAAAATGTCAAGGTCTGGTGCTTTCTCTCTCTTACTCGGTTCTGGGTCTATTGGCAGGTTTAAAAAAACTAGGATCGCGGGGGCCGGGGCTGCTGCGGCCCCGGGGCGCGGGGCACGGTCTGTGCGCGCGCGTGCAGTCTCTTAAATAGGGCTTTGTTCGGCGCCGGCTCCCACTTACACGTACCATTCGTTAAAGTTGGAGGAGAGCGCGCCGTGGCCGGCCGTGTGGTGCACCGCGGAGGAGGACGGCGACAGGGAGCTGCTGGTCGGGTTGTCGGTGGACGGAGACACGATGGTGGGCGGCGTGGACGACTCGTAGCCCGAGCTGGCGGCCGGCGAAGGCTGCGAGCCCTGCGACGAGGATTCGTGGACCTGCGGGAATAGAGCGGCGTTTTTACGGGCGAGAGGGCCGGGCGGCGCCGCCGGGGGCGCGGAGGCCCCGCGCACGGAGGCCCGAGCTGCCGGCCGGCCCCGCCGCGGCCGTGCTCCCGGGAGGGGCGGCGCCGAAGTCGCCCCTCGAGGGAAGGGCGCGGGCCGCGCAGGCTGCAGTCTGGGCCGAGGCGGGGCGGCCCTCGGGGCGCCGGCTCAGGGCCCGGGCAGCGCGCGCGCGAGCCCCGCTCCGCCTCCCGACGCGGCCCGCACAATGGCGGCGCCTGGGCGCTCCCCAGCCGGGCGCGCTCGGTCGGGCCGCGGCTCCGGCGCTCGCTTGGCTGGACTTTTACCATCAAACAGCAGACTCAGAACGGCCGGCGGCCGCGTCCCCTTTTGCGCCCCGCCCTCTCCCCCCGGCCCGCTCGCCAGCGCCGACCCGCCGCCTCTCCGCCTCCGCCGGCTCCCGCCACCGCCCGGCCCCGGCCGCAGAGCGCAGCGGGCTCCCGGCGCCAAGGCGGGCGGCGACAGCGCGGCGATTACCTTCATGTGTTTGCGCAGCGAGCTGGGGTGCGTGTAGGACTTGTCGCACATCTTGCAAAGATAGGGCTTGTCGCTCGTATGCACGTGCATGTGCTTCTTGCGGTCGCTGCTGTTGGCAAAGCGTCGGTCGCAGCCCTCGAACTCACACTTGAAAGGCTTCTCCCCTGGTGCGAAAGGCGAGAAAGCGAGAGGTCCCATCAGACAAACCCCGTGGCTGATTTTTAAAATTTACACAAGTGGAAAAAAATTAAAATAAAAATGGCAGCGGCCCAGGGTTAGCGCTTTGCAGGCTCAAAAACCCGGGTATTCGATAAAGTCATGTGTCTGCAGTGGAATTATAAATATCTGAACTATTTTAACTCCTAATCCAATTAGATCCAGATTTTATTACTTTATTATTAGTATCAGTGGTAGTTTTTTAGATCCCAGAGTAGCAGCAGGTCTGGCCTCTGCTTTTTCTGCCCGGGGCTAGAGAGACGACTTGGAGCGGCGTCTACCTAGCCCTTGGTTTCTAATTTTCACATTGCAGGCTGCTTCTCCTGCTGTTTTGCTCCTCTCTCCTCCCCCTCCCCCCTCCCCAACGCTCCGCATCCCCTTCGTCGCCTCCCCCCACCCCCACCCCCTACACACACTCACATTTTATAAGGTAACCTGGGCCGAGAGCTCGGCGCCGCAAACGCTTCCTTCACTCCCGGCGTTAAACCCCGAGTTCCAAACGCGGTTCTCAGAAACGCCACCGGCACGCCAGAGTAGGGAAGCGGAGCGGATTCCGGGCCTTGTCGGAGCAAGCGGCCCAGGATGGCCTGCCCGACCCAGACTACAGTCCTGAGCTGGGCGCGAACTTTTTTTTAACTGTTCCTTACCGGTCTCTTTATTTTTAAAGGCCAACGCAGGGTATTCGGTTATTTTGAAAACACGTCTCAGAATTTAATTGACAAAAAGGACTTCACTGTCTTCCACCGACTCTCCCGACTCAAGACTACGCACAAACAAGTCACTACTAAAACTGGGCTCTTTAAATATGCATAAGCCTCCGAAAGCCTCCTCAGGCCCGGCTTACTTGCTTTCACCACCCCACCCCGCCTTCCTGTCTTTTTCTGGTTTTGTTTCTTTCTGCGCCCCTTCTTCCGATCTCCTCCCATTTCCTCAGTTCCTCCCTTTGGCAAAGTCCTCACTAAAGCGTGCAGTGAGGGATGTTGGCCGGAAGCAAACGTTTAGATGTGTTTGCAGCTGGAGCTGCCGGGGCCTCCGCCGCCGCCGCCGGGAGCCGGCCGCCTCTCCCGGCTTCGCGCGCATCACCGGCTCCGCAAACCCGGGTTTGTCTCTCTGCTCCGCCGGCCTTTTTTCAGTCCCCATTTTAAGGTCTATAGCCCTACAGCCTTCTCGTCCGAGCCTCTCTATACTTTTTCATAATTTCAAGCCTCAAACTAGAAACCAGCGGCCACTTTCACTGCCTGCCGGCTGAAGCTGACGCGCAGACCCAACCAAGGCCGGGTTTGCGCGCTCCGGGCCGTGACTTTCGGATTTCGGGTCCCAGGCCCAGGATGGGGCAAGGTGTCAAGAACAGCGGTTCCCTACCTGTGTGCGTCCTTTTGTGGATCTTTAAGTTCTCGGAACGCGCGAAGACCTTGCCGCAGCCGGGGAAGGGGCAGGGAAAGGGCTTCTCGCCCGTGTGCACGCGGATGTGGTTGACCAGTTTGTATTTGGCTTTGAAGGGCTTGCCCTCGCGCGGACATTCCTCCCAGAAGCAGATGTGGTTACTCTGCTCGGGTCCGCCGACGTGCTCCACGGTGACGTGCGTGACCAGCTCGTGCATGGTGCTGAAAGTTTTGTTGCACGACTTTTTGGGGTTGGCCAGCTGCTCCGGCTCGATCCACTTGCAGATGAGCTCCTGCTTGATGGGCTGGCGCATGTAACGGAAGAAGGCGCCGGCGCCGTGATGCGCGGCCATGTTCACGTTCATGGGCCCATAGCCGTGCAGCTGCGGCGCGGCATAGTGCTCCGAACGCGGGCTGGTCACCTGGCCGTACTGCTCGGGCCGCGGGTACATGTCCCCCGAGAAGCCAAGCCTCATCTGCCCGTTGACCACGTTGGGCGACGCGTGGCCCGCCGCCTGCTCGTGAAGGCCAGGGAAGAGGAGGTGGCCCGCGGCGTCCGTGTGACCGTGTGGGCCCCCGAAGCCCCCGGCCGAAGCGGCGAACAGGCTGTGCTGTGCACTGGCCGCCGCCGCCGCGTCACCAAAACCCCGGTTGCGGAACAGAAAGTCCCGCGTGGAGTTGAAGGCTGCACTCGAATAGGAGCCGACGTGGCCCGGGTGATGGTGGTGGCCCAGGGCCGCAGCAGCCGCGTAGCCGGGCGCCTGCGACGTGAAGGCCGTCTGGCCAGCCGAGGCCAGCTCGTGCGAGCTGGGGTTGAGCTTGAAGGCACCCATGCCGTCTGCGAACGGGTTGATGCCCAGGCCCACGTCGCGCTCGGCCACGTCGCCCGCCGAGTGGTGGCGGGACGCGCCAAAGGTGGTCACGCCGATCGCGGGGTACTGGGGGCCGGCGTCCAGGAGCATCGTGGCTGCTCGGGGCGAGCCCCGGCCTCCCCCGCCCCCCCCACCCTCGCCCGCCGAGGAGGGAAAATCAGGAGGAGGAGGAGGAGGAACGGGAGGCGGAGGAAGAGGAGGAAGAAGAAGAGGAGGGAGGAGGAGTCGACCCACCTCGCGAAGTCCTAGCCCGCAGGCAGCGGCGCGGCGCACTGGGGCGCCCGCCCGGCCGAGCGCGGGGAAGCCGGACAGCTGCGGGCCGCGAGCAAGGCGGGCTCCGGCGCCAGCCCAGCAGACCCCGCCGGCCCGGCTCGCACTTCCTCGCCGCTCAGTCTCTGCCGAGAGGACTCCGCGTCAGGACTGCCCAGGGAAAGGCATGGAGCATCTCAGCCCCCCAGAAAAACTTCCTCCCGGATTTGTAGCATAGAGGAATGTGAGCGCCGGAGCCGCGACTGCTCGCCCTCTCTCCGCCTCGCGCCGTACGCCCCTCCTCACTTCTCCACTAGCCCCTCGCCCTTTCTTTTCTCTCTCTCTCCTTTCTCTCAGGCTCGCCTCCTCGCTCCTTCAGTCTCCTTTTTCCCCCCTCTGCTTTTTGCAAAAAAAAAAAAAAAAAAAAGGGGGGGGAAGAAAAAAAGAAAGAAAGAAAAAGCCAAAGAAAAGGCGCAAATCATGCACAATATTGTCTTTTGCGGTTTATCTTCCTGGGGAGAAACTTTCACCTCCTCAGCCGGGCGGTGAGCGCGAGACTGATAGCAGCAATCATTCCTGCAGATAAATGAATTGAAAGGACGACACCGTCCCCCCCTTGATGAATGGGAGCAGGGGGAGGCGTCACGTGCTGCTGACGCGGGCGCCCATTGGTGTACCCGCACTCCCCCCGCCGGCAGCCGCCGCGCCAACGGAGGGCGCGCCGAGGCGCCGCGCGCCGCTCATTGGCCCGCCCGCCTCATCAATCCCAGGTATTGTAAAGCGCTTGACATCCCCTTTTGACAAACAGGGCTGCCAGGAGTAGCAACTTTTTTTTTTTTTAGCCAAATTTTTTCCCTCTTCTCATGGAAAAAATGTTTTGCCACGATTTCTTTTCCTTCTCACAGTCGTATACATTCTCCCTCTCTCATCCCGCTCCTTATCCTTCTCTCTCTCCATCCCATCTCCCTCTGCCTCTCCTCTCCCTGTCCACCTCCACCTCCACCTCCACCTCCGTCTCTGTTTCCATCTCTATCTCTATCTTTATCTCTGTCTCCGTCTCTGTCTCTGTCTCCATCTCTGTCTCTGTCTCTTTCTCTATCTTGTACTTCTTCAGACCTGCTCTTAGCTGAGCATTTAGCGACTTCGGGCAGCTCCGAGAGCAGGAGGCGGGGATGGGGCTGGCAAATACAGCTAAGGCACTTCCAGAATGTCCCGATTCAGCAACTTTCTTTTCTTTCTTCCCCCATCTCCCCCCTTTCCAGGGCAGCAAAGGAGGCTTTTGTTATTTGCTCCTTTTGAAGTTTGCTTCCCTCTTGCCTTGTCCTCCTGTTTATAATTTAGGATCTTGGGAGCACACGGGCACGCCAATCTCTCTTTACAAGAAATGTGATTTCTCAGGATAACCGGTTGCCTCGATTTTCTCACTTTTAACAAATCAATCATGCTTCCTGCTCTCCCCTCCCAAATGGGCACAGACGGATGAGAGCTCTTAACTTCCTAGGTTATTGAGGTTTGTTTTTTTAATGGCAAATTGGAAACACTGTTGCCGATTTTTCTTTTTTCCTCTCCCGTGTTATTCTTCTCTTTTTTCTCTTTTCCCTAGTCCCCCTCCCTCATCTGCCCCCGCTAACCCCCTTCCTCTGCACTCCTGTTCCCAACCCGGGCCCCTTTCATTCAGGTAAAACTGTAAATTTCCCAACGCGCCATTGTTCCTCAGGACTGCCCAAAGCTCCCTAGAAATCCCCGAATACTTTTTTGGTATTTAAATCCCCGAAAGATAGGACCAATGTAAATTTTGTGACATTCAAACCTTTTCTAGTTCACAAATCAGTCACCCTTGTCACCGTCATTGAAATTCCGCAACTCGCCACACCAGGACGGTGGAAAAAGCGGGCGCGGTCTTTGTTGCCGACCAGGCTTTTGATCGCCAGAGAAAATTTACTTACCTTCAGATGAGTGAGCAGAAAAAGAAATAACACTCCCTTTGATTTAGTTAGGAAAATGCAGACATTTGGATTCAGTGCAAACATACAACACTCGCTTGTTTTCGCGATGCGGCCCTCCATTAACCTGTCTTTGCCCAGCGCAAAGTCTATTCAACAACTGCGCGTAGTTGCTTTTTGTCCCGTCCACAAAGAGCCATTGACTATATATTAAAATGATTGTTGAAAGGTAGAGGAGTATGGCACTTAAAAGCAGGAAAAAAATCCCTGTGACTCAATCAATTAAGGCAAGCAACATTTATGCATTTCAAAAAATGCACTCGGATGCGGGGGAGGGGGGCTTGGGGAATGAAGGTTGCATTTCTCCGCAGCTCTGTTTAAAACCCAGAAGCCCGGGGCCGAGGGTTTAGCTGAAGCGTCTGCATATTCATTAGGTCTAATTATTTTCTAGTAAGGAAAACACAAAAAGCCAAGAGTCGGAATCTTTCAATTTGCCCTTTGTTTCTAACTTCATTTGGCTTCCTTGCAGCTGAATCAGAGCCCTAAACTCTTTTCTCAGACAAAGAAACCTCAACTCATCCTTTCACAGGCGGCCCCGTTAGGAAACTCACCAGTGCCCGGGAGAGAGGAAAATGAAAATGAATATTTTTTTGCCCGGTCGCCCGCGCCGGCTGCACAGGCTGGAGGAAGGCAGGGTCAGCGGCGGCCGCTCCTCGCCTTTCTGGTTTTCTGGTCTTTTCGTCGGCTAAATTCTCGCTTGGGGTTGACGAGCTGAGCTGCCGTTTCCCTGGGCTCTCCCCAGCTCAGAACTCGGCTTGTGTATCTGGGATGGTTTCCCGGTATCTGAAGGGACCTGGCCGAGAATTTGCGCTTGTTGTACTGGGAAATAGAAATTTGAGAAAGAAAAAACATCAAATGTTCTGTCCCCAGCAACAAGTCTGAGTGGAGCAGCCCAGCCTTACCCGCCAACTTTGAGTGAAATCAGGATGGGGATGAAGGGTAAGGGCTGGGGCTTGAGGGGGGGGGTTTTCAAAAACCTATTATACACTTTGTTCAAAAAAGACATATCCGCGCCACTCAGAATCTTGTCTGCCGCATACAAGGGAAAGTTGGATCCTGCCTCCACTGCAGTTGTAAAAACCTGATCTGCGAGGAGAAGTTTGCTCTGGAGGCTGTACTACTCTCACTAGGGAGAACAAATATCGAACCCACCTCGCCTGCCTTTCAAAAAAACAAGGGAGGGACCTGCGGGGGGAGGGTAGCCGTTGGGCGGGGGAGAGGGGAAAAAAATTCTTCAAAAAAGAAAAGTCAGTCTTCTCCTCTCCAGTCCGTGGAAAATCCAAGGGGGACGTTGACAAGAGGGTATTTTTAGGAAACGCGTCCAAATATACAGGGTAAGAGTGAATGTGAGAAAAAAAAAAAAAAGTTGTGGGTTGTAGAAGTTATCAAGTGGGATTTGCGGCGCTCTCTGCAGGAAATGCAAGCGGCTCCAGTTCAAAGCCACATGCACCAACGTGACATATAAGCCATTAAAATATCATCCTGACGGCTCATTTCTGCTTCATCATACATTCCCTAACTGCTTCCCGAAAGCTGGAAAAGGAGAAATGAAGGATGACCGCCTCGCTGGAACCACAAAAGAGAGGCTTGGAGGGGTTTGTGGTCCCCCCTCAGCCACCCCAAAGTGATGTGCAGAAATGAGGCGATCCCGGCAACAGGTGGAGCGGGGTAAGTGCGTGAGTCCAGGGGGCAGGCAGACGGGACCTGGACCCCCGGCAGCCGGGTAGCAAGCGCCTTTATCGGGGCCATTGGCACCCAAACCCCACTGGGAGAAGAAGCCCAGCTAGACTTTCTCCCCCATCCCCTCCCCCATTAGCCCCCCAACCGTGGGTATAGGCCCCACCCCACTGACTTTGAGGGGAGGAGGGGGCCCTTCCGCCCAGCGGCATGAGTCCATCCCTTCTTCCCAGGAGGGGGGGACTAGGGGGACGAATGGGCCTCCCACTGGCACAGGGACCAAGAGTAACTTCTTGCCCTCACGCCTTCTCACCCTTCCTTGTAAATTGCCTGGGTGTCTCACCGAGGGCACAAGAAGGGGAGTCGTGGCCCAGAGCTTCCCTCGCGCCGAGTGAGCGGAGCCCGAGCCCGGAGGGGTCCCTTACAGGCTCCCTGCCCCCACAAGGATGGCAGAGAGGGACTCGGCTTCCCCTCCCGAGGGCCAAAGGAGCCAAGTTAGCCGGCCGGCCTCAAGATGATGGAACTTCTCCACCCTAACCTGACGGCGGATGCTGGCTGGGTCAGCCGCGGGCCGGTTCTCGCCCTGGCGCATCCTGGTCCTGCCTCAGGCAGCTGACCGCTGGGATCTGCTCTCTGCGCGCGGCCGGCCGCCGCGGGTTCGGGACTTGGTTTCCTTTCTCCCGGATGAGAATGAGGGCTACGACTAGCTCTCCGGGAGCAGGCCGCAGTCGCCGAGGGTTCTGGGCACTACCCTAGACAACCAGGGGCACTGGAAATTAGGGGGCAGTGAGGCAGGAACAGAGTCAGGCTGTGAAGGAAAGCTAGGACTGCCTCAAAGGCTTAACCGCAAAGGTTGGGGTTGATGAATGGTCCATGGGGACAGCTGGGAGCCAGTGAGGTCTGAGGAATGGAGAAGGGGCGTTCGAGGGCTGCCCCTTGGCCTGCACCGTCTGCAGGAAATTCCCTTTGGATTCCAAGGTCATATTTCTCCCTACATTCCGACTACTTGGCCTCTGAGGGACACAGAAGAGGCACCACCTTCCCTTCCTCTATCTAGCTGCTGGGAGGTTGGGGAGTGTGTGGTTTAAAGGGAGGGTTAAATGTCCAGGCTGGTCCTTCAGGAGACCCACCCACTAACACAGACCCTGCTCTGGGCACACGGAGGTCACCCAGCCTTCAGCCGCATCTGGGGGAACCCAGCTCTTCCCTCAAGGGAACAGAAGAATGAGAAAAGGCCAGGGCACAACCCAGCTCGCAGCTCAACATCCTGGTGCTTGAGGGCCCGACGGAGGGGAGCCAGGGAGCTACCGGGGGTAGCTGGCAACAGCAGGCCACCGGCAGAGGCCAGGAGTAGTTTGGGCTTTAGCTTGGGAACTCCAAGCAGCCTGCAGGGCCTCTGCTCCACACCCGCCTGGGCCGTGGCCTGGAGGCGGGCATGCCCTTGCCGGCGGGCCTGCGGGTTAATCCGTGTGCAGCAGCCTTGACGGCTTGGTGACTGAAGTTGCTGGCTTTGGAAGCAGGATACAGCTGACCTCTGACCTTGGGCAGGCCTGCCCTGGCTAGGGCGACCCCACAACATTCAGCCTGGGTGTTCCCCCAAAGAAAAATGGTCCCTTTTGCATGTACCCACCGGCCCACCTTCTTGGCTCTCTCCCAGCGCGATCAATTCCCCGGGCTCGCTGGCACCCTTTCCTCTTCTCAAGGTGTGGGGAGGAAGGCAGATTCCAATGAGTCTCCAGGTTGTGCTCCTGCCCGGTGATTCAGTGGCCGTGGCTGGTGTGAGGAGACAAGTCTGAAGCTATCGTTCAGGGAAAACCAAGCCCAGCATTTTTCAGGGCTTTTATATTCCTGGGTTGGTAGGGATCTCAGGTCCAGGGGCCCAGGGACTGCTCCCAAATTCTCTCACCCCTCCTTCAGCGAGATGACTGGCTTGCAAAGTGGGGTCAGAGTTTGAACCAAAGGAGAAGATATTTACCCTGGTTCCCTGCACCAGCTCGTGATAGAGCTGCTACAGAGGGCAGTTTAAGGTCCCAGTTGCCCGCCGAAGTCCAGCCTCTGCAACATTTGTCTGCTCGCCTGTGGGTTTGTAATGCACAAAAGACTGCCAGGACCTGGGGGTAGAAGTGACCCAGGCCTCTTAAAGGGAGGGCTTGGGCAGCATTGTGGGTGGACAGAATTCTCTAGGGAAACTCACACTCATTTCCCTCCGAAGCAAAAAAGTAAATTCTATTAGTTCCAACCAACCAGGACTTTTCCCGTGCCAGACATCCTGCCATGAGGAAATTTTAGAGCGAGGACGCCCAGCATGCCGCCTTCTGTAGGAATGCAAAGTTGGGCCTCCTTTCTTTCCTGATTTGTGCGGGAAAGAACTTATTTCCTTTGGGGACAGATGCCTTTTGGTTAGAAAGAATTGAAAATAAGTAAAATCCTCTGGGAAAAGGTGAGTCTACCCCACCCTACTCCACCCCTCAGGCTTAGACCTAGCAAAGAAGGGAGAGGGAAGGGTGAAAAACCCCAAGCTAGTTCAATCCTGGGTTGGGGGTTGAGGGAGAGAGAAAGTGATCTTCGCGCATAGAGAACTGGAAAGCCTTTGAGATAGCAGAGCCCCACTTGGATCTGGCCTGTGGTTCAACAAGTTAAACACCCGCTTGTTCTGTGGGCTGGAGTGTCAAGGCAGGCAGACGTTCTCATTGACAGAGGGCTCCTGTGTTTGTCCAGCCTGAGACCTTTCAATGACTGTTTGTCTTTCTAGGCTAAAGTGAGGGTTGGGGCTGGGTGGATCGCCTGTGTTTGGCTGCTCCACTGCCGTTAGCCTCGACTGACAGATGCAGAGGTCCCCAGGACGGGTTTCAAGCTTTAGGATGCCAAAGGCTTACAGCTGTATCCTGAGTGAACCGGATAAGGAATGCAAATATTTGGGGGGGAGGTATTTCTGACCTTTTTGATTAAGAAATGGGAACAGCCAGGACCAGATGATAGGAATGATACTTTTTTCCCCTTATCTGATGAATTTTGTATTAACTTTGAAAAATCAACCAGTGATGGCTTTCAAATGGGTTTCTAGGTGGAAGCCATGTGAGGGTTACAGATTCCACACCACTATGGGTGGAACAGGATCTATAATTCTGTAAAGAAATTCCTCTCCCCTCACTTCCAACACTTACAACTCCATTTTTAACCTGCTATCCTCCCAGAGGGCACCCTGCCTTCCCCATTACATCTCACTGAACTTGGTTAATAAACTTAAAGAGAATAATGGGGGCATCTCCCACAGTAAATTCAAATTCTAGAAGTTAGAGATGTTTGAACACTGACTGACTGAAAGGGTGCTTAATTGTACCTGCAAGGGGATCAACAAATGAGTTCAGATAAAAGTCTAGTTGGGAAATGTTGATTTTCAATAATTTTTTTTATCACCAAGGATATATTGTTTTGCAATAAACATGGGTAGCTCTAGCACAGTCCTTTTCTTTCACTTCCAGATTTGAAAATGGTCAAAGACAGACTGAAGGATTCTTCAGACCGACACCTTTCCTCCTCGTACACTCTGGCCACATGATCTTACCATACAGATATGTATGGAATTGTTTAACTGGGCACTATCCCTCTTTTCTTCTCAAACAGGTTCAAAGTCAGAAAATGAGATACAAGACTTCCTTGGTGATGAGGAAACGATTACGGCTTTACCGAAACTCCCTGAAAGAGTCAAGTAAGTCAAAATCCTCTCGTGAATGTTGCTTTCCTGCAGTTGTGTGTTTAAGTAGGAAGTTCTGTTTTGTCTGCTGGTTATGTTAGGTTGTGGATTTAGGGATGTTTCCAGAGTTTCGATGAAACTTAGAACAACACCTTGGCATTTGATGCATTTGCACACGAATCAGCGACCCAAGTCCCACCAGCAGCCGGCTAATCCCCCTCAATGCCTACTCATCTAGACATTCTAGAATTAATATTTGACGACTCTCTCATTGAAACAACCACCCCTGACCTTTTGTAGTTCCACTGTCACATTACTCTATGACATATTCATCTTGAATTCATTTCCGGACGATTTGATTGGAATGAGGTTTGACATGTATTGGCTTCCATGAAAGGAGCAGACTTTGATCTTGGTGATGGGGTTTACATGATATGCATCATCTTTACCAGGGACACCAGCCTTCTGCAATGTGGCGGCAACGACGTTCCCACAATGTGGTGTCTGAACAAGGAGTGACTGACAGCCGCTCTGTCAGGAATACCTTCATTGTGAAGAATTTAATTTAATATTCCATTTAGAATAAGCATATGATTTAGGGTTGGGTGTTTCCCCTTCCAGGCGTCTAGTTTCCCTCATTTCAACTACACCGCCAGCTGCCGGTTGCCTCTAAGGTATTCCCTTGTTGACAGGAAAGGCAACCTTCTGAACAAAAGTTAAATGGACAACTCAGGGAATGGCTCTCTTCTATTATTTTGGGATGATTTGATGGCAGAATTCTCAAGAGAGATGTGGTTATTATGTAAATTCAGTTGTTTTAATTCCTCAGTGCTGTTCCGGAAGATGCTTTAGCCATGTTTCTTAATCTTTCGTCAAAAGATGTTTTGCAGAACTGTTACTTGGAAATTAAATTCTATGCAAGTATGTTTTCTTTCATACTCCATTTCATTAACAATGTTTAAAGCCCAAACTTCCATAGCAGAGGGTAAGACTAGCCTCCTTTATCTCCAAAATCTTGAGAGATTTCATCTTCTTTGTACAATTTGGGCTTGGACATACGGTGGGCTCCTGGGGCTTAAGTGATTACTATTTTTTTCATAAGACTGGAGACAGCCTCTCACTGCAGGAATCTGAAGTCTGTCTGTGGATAGCCTATGAACAGATTTGCCCCTTGTTTTAGGGTGGTAACCTGGCCAGAAACAGGGAAGAAAAGATTGAACAAGTGACTGCAGATCTAGATGCAGAACCCTCAGGGAACAAGGCTTGTGTTTGGCCAGGCTCTGTGCAGTGGCCCTCATCTCCTAGGATCCTGCTCTGGGCATAACCTGCAACAGATAATCATCATTGAGCATTGTTTAAAAGATCAAAATGTAAAAATATCCTAGCTATTGATCTGAAGTCCCCCCCACCCCCCCAACACACACACACACTTCTTTCCTTTCCAAGGGAGAGAGGTCAGATATCTGCCCACTTGGGCCAGTGATGTGAGGACCTCTGGCAGATGGTAGGGCCACCATATGTATTTCTATACAGCAGGACAAGAAAATCACTTTAGTTTGTACTGTGGTTGTGGCCTGGCTGGGGTAAATGAAGGTGCTGGGGCCAGGATTCTGGGCCTGGAGAGATGTTTGAGGTCTGGTGGTGGAACTGCTCCACAGAGGCCCCCAGGAAAGCCCCCACTGCTTCTTTGACCTCTGCTGAAGATCTCTGGGCTGCAGAATGTGTCTTCTTTCTGCAATTCAAGCAGGAAAGTAGACTCAACAATGCTATAACCCCCAACAAGGTCAGGAATAGAGTGCTCCAGCCAAGCATTTGATACTGGGGATAAGTGTGGTTGGATAACTTTCTGAAAGAAAAATTCTGAGCACCACTGAGGAATACCGCTCCTCAGCCTGCCCAACCAATAGTCAGTGACCTTGCTACCTGGGCACTGAGAGACTCAAAGGGGTGGCTCTGAAGACTAAAGTATGCCTCCCTGACATGTGTGGTTAGCTGGATACTGCTTTGGGGCTTATTTCAGAGAATGCCTTGAAAACTCTTGTGTAATTGCCCCAAGTTCCCTGTCTATAAACATTTGTGGGTGAAAGGGATTTTTTTTTTTCCTATTTCTGTCCCTCGGGAAATGGCCCTCTGGGAGCATGCCTGGTCCCATTGCTGTGTTTAGACAACCCGAGTGTGAACCATGTGGCTCCAAGGAACTTGTGAGCATCAGGCAACCCTAGTGACCTACAGGTTGAGTGACCCCTGGCTACTCAAGAAGCATCTACCCATGATGGGTCCAGATGTTTTCAGTGCTTCAAGAGAAGGCTGCATTTGGGAAGGAGCTCCACGGGGCCAGGTTACTGTCCGCGAATTTGGCTGAATCAGATGTAGCTGCCCTTTTGCTGTTGGCACAAAAAGCCATGCACATGTTCAAAGCTTTTCAAGGGTAAAGTTAGTAAGAGAGAGTGTGTAGTGTACAAACAGTCTCTGTGTACAAAAGCTCTGCTTCATATCCCTGGAGTCCACGGAGTCAGTGCTTAGAATTTAGGGGGTTCGCAAACTAGGATGGGAAGAAAATTGCATCTTTATTTTTCATCACCTTCTAGTCGAAAATTATACTTTTCTTCTATTATAAGTACGGGCAACAAACACAGGACTATTAGAGTTTACAGGCTTCACCAGGCTTCCAAAAGGGCCCACAGCCCAAAACAACTTAAATACCTTTATTCCATACTGTCATTCAAAGATTTCGATGCAGGTGGAGTCACAGTATGTATGTATATTAAGGGTTCCATTTTTGTACAAATCAGACTTCTAATGGAAGCCAAAGTGTATGGTGAGTTTGACAAATATCCTGAACAGTAGGTTGTAGATCACCTAGGTTCAGGTGGGAAAGAAAATGTTTTAATTGCTGTACAACTGCAGAAGTGCCCCTGCACTTAGGCACTCCAGGAGGAGCTGACTGAGCTCTCTGTTAAGGGTTGTTGAGGAGAAACAGCTGGGCAAAGGGTCCCAGGGATGAACACACTCATTTTGGGTTTTGCTTTTAGTTTTTGTTACAGAGCCCTTCATGGGTTCAACCCAGACTTGCCTAGACAACTGTATCATTCAACAGACACCTGCACAGTGGGGAGCCTTGAAACCACTCACTGAGATGTGGGAACACACTGCTAGAGACCGGGGCTGGCCTTGCTTCCCGGAAGGAAGACAGGGCCAGAGACCAGGGAGGAGGTGCCTGTGGACAGATCCCAGAAAGTGAGGGTGAGAGAGAGTAAAAGCAAGGAAAGGAGACCAAGCCTCAACATCTAGTCTCAGCACTGTGGTGTGCAAGCCCTTGGTTCCCAGAGCAGAAGGGGTTCGGGGGTCAAATGCTCTCCTTCAACTTTTTTTTTCTTTTAATGCTAAGGTAGCATCTATTGGTAGCATTGCTTAAGCTCTTCTGCGGGAGAAGCAGAAAGACCCGGACTTGTCAAAGCTGAGGGATATTGTTGTGGAAGTTAATCCCAGGATAAGATGCGCCCCGAGAGGGGAACAATGCATTAAATGAAAAAACTCTCAAAGAATCTGCCAACCACTAATTATTTTTTAAAATTTCAAAGAAACCCTTATTTACCCACAGAGAAATGTGCAATAACAGTCCTTGGTGCTGAGGGTGGGTGGGGCAACTCAGTCAGTTCCGAGTCAGAGATCTCGTAATCTGTTCAAACTTCTCACCTCTGCTATGGGTACGGGGTCTTTTACTCAATCCTTAAAACTTCTGTCAAAAAGCCAAGCCTTTCTCTGCCTTGGGGATGCTTTCTATGGCCGCCAGGGAGGCCCAAGCACTTAGGTTGGCATTTTCGGCTAGAGACAGCAAGGCAGGCGTCAGGGCGAGCGGTCCTTTAAATCGCCAGGCGGTGCAGCTGGCCCTGGCCGGTCCGCGCAAACAAAGGACACTCCCCCGTTTATGCCACACTCAGCTGGGCCAGAACTGAAGGGTTTTTGCACCGGCCGACCCCTGCCTCAAGACGGTGGAACCCTCAGTCCAGGAGGGCGTCCCGAGAGAGGAGGCCATGGGCCCGCAGTCCCTCTCTCTGCCTGGGCGGGAGACGCCGCGTCCACTCTTCTCAAAGCCCTGAAGGCAAGCGAGGAGGCAGAGCCTCGGGCCGCGGGCAACAAGTGGCTCGGAGCTGAACGTGGAAGAGATCCCCGGGTCCCCTTTCCCAGAGGCTCTGGCGGCATGGTCCAGAGCCCCAGACCGCAGATTGACAGAGGGAGAGCCGGGGGCGAGGACCTCTCCTCCGAGCTGCGCGCCCCTCGCCTTTGTTTCTTTGGCCAGCCGGCCGGCGGGTCTGTGTGATCGGCGGCGGGGAGGATTCCTAGCCCCTTTCAGGAGAGCGCTGTGGGTTCGAGGCCAGCCTCTCCCCGGTCATCACCGCCGCCGGCTCACTCCAGGCTCCGGGCAGGGCCGGATTCCGGGTTCGCGCGTCTCTGAGAGCGCCAGTCACCCGGGAGGAGGGGCCGGCAAGGCTGAGTGGGAAGAACGGAGTCGGGAGAAGGGAGAGGGGGAGGGGAGAAGAAAGACTCCAAGCAGGAAGGCGAAGTGTGGTCAGGGGTTTGGGGAACTGGGAGAGAGAGAGAGAGAGAGATGAGGGACGCGAGAAATTTCGGAGAAAGCGAGAAAAAAATCAGGCTCAAGAGCCGCCAGCCTAGGAGCATAGGAGTTCGCCCGCTCCCGGCCGCCTAGTCTGCAGCCGCCTTTCCTCCCTGGATCCCGGTCCTCACCGCCTCCTGGCTCCCGGGACAGACTGCCGAAGCAGGCCGCCGGCCCCGCGAGCCGGGTGCTCCGTCAGTCCCAGTAGGGCTGCCCGGAGGACATCACGTGCAGCGCAACGCCGCCTCCCCAAAAGTCGGGGTGAATGGAGGCAAACCCCAGGCCGGCTCCCTTCCAGGAGTAGCGAGGCAGAGCAGTGCTTCCCAGCTTTCGGGAGAGGAGGGGGAGGGGGTTCCAGAGGAGAGAAAAGAATCTGTGCCCGGGTCAGAGCGCATGAGCAGTAGAAGCGTGAGATGCGGGGGGAGGGGGGGGCGGGGGGGGCAGGGAGGGAGCGGGAGCAGTTGTGAGTGTGTGTGTGTGTATGTGTGTGTGTGTGTATCCGCGTGCAGCGGGACCTGTCATCGCTGACGTCGGGCCCGGCCGCGGGCCAATGGGCGACCTAGGCGATTGTCCCTCTCGGCGGGCCCGGGCCACGGCCCCGAATCTCTATTCACTTCCTTACGCGCCCCGCTGCTGCCTCTGTAGTGTAAGGGATTTCAAGTCGTCATTAAAGACCGAGAAAGAGGGAGGAAAAAAAAGTCACAACCCAAAATTTGAGGGGGAAAACCCCCCAACTTTGCAGAGGTTTTTTTTGTGGTTGTTCTATCCCCTTCCTGCTGTCAGGTGACGGTGGCGTGAGCGGCCCGACCTAGGGAGCCCCGGCCGGGATGCAGAAGGCCGCCCTCTCCCAGTGGAGCTGGGCGCTGAAATTCACATAGATGGCCGGGGCACCTCAGTCCCACCACCACCTTCAACATCACCACTTCCCTCTCCTCCGCTCCCACGCAGGGCGCTGCGTCCCGTAGAGCCCCGGGGAGTGGGCCCCCGAAGTGCGCTCGGGGCGCAGGTCGGACCCCACGGAAGCAGAACCCGGGGGCCCCCAGCAACCCACAGACTCAGCACTGCGCACGCCACTGTCCCTTCCACCTGCCCCGCTGTCACCGTCCCTCTGCCGCTCATGGGGCGTCAGGGGGCTCTACCAAACAGCTGTCCAGGCCGACCGCGGTGGAGGCGCTTGGCCTCGCGCTGTCCGCCCGGTTCGCAGCCGCCGCTGGCCAGCTCCAAGTCCCCGCGCTGACGGCAGAGGCCGTGGTGTGGCTGGGCTGGGCTTGCCCCCCGGGGCCCGGTGGAACGCTCAGCCCAGGTCACCCGTTCTCACGTGCGCTATTTGTCTCGACAACAGGTAGCAGCTCCGGACACCATGGCCCCCAGCTCGCTGCCGCCTCCAGCCCCTCGGTGTTCCCGGGCCTTCACGAGCAGCCTCCCCAGGCCTCCCCCAGCGGCACTTTGAACGGACTCCTGCGTCTGGGGCTCCCCGGAGACATGTACGCTAGGCCTGAACCCTTCGCTCCGGGACCCGTGGCCCGCAGCGACGCCCTGGCAGCTGCCGCGGCCCTGCACAGCTATGGGGGCATGAACCTGACCGTGAGCCTCGCCGCGCCCCACGGTCCCGGCGCCTTCTTCCGCTACATGCGCCAGCCCATCAAGCAAGAGCTCATCTGCAAGTGGCTGGCAGCCGACGGCCCCGCACCCCCGCGCCTCTGCTCCAAAACTTTCAGCACGATGCACGAGCTGGTCACGCACGTCACCGTGGAGCACGTCGGCGGCCCGGAGCAGGCCAACCACATCTGCTTCTGGGAGGAGTGTCCGCGCCAGGGCAAGCCCTTTAAAGCCAAATACAAACTTGTAAATCACATCCGCGTGCACACGGGCGAGAAGCCCTTCCCCTGTCCTTTCCCGGGGTGTGGGAAGGTCTTTGCTAGATCAGAAAATCTCAAAATACACAAAAGAACTCACACAGGTCAGTATTCGGCACTGTCTGTCTGTGCGAACCCTCTGGGGAAGCAGGCGGCCTGTTCCGGGCCCTCGGGGCTAGATTTCCTCAAGTTCCATCGGGGGGAGAGGGGATATTTTGCGTTTCCACGAGCAAAGTCCATAAAATATTAATTATGTCCTTCTATTAGAATCAGAGAAGTTTCTGGAGGCTGTGTGTGGGGAGGATAGTGCAAGATTTCTGCTCTGGTGGGGGGCGAATGAACATGTTTGGGTCTGTGTGTGCAAATATGTTCTCCTTGCTCACTGAGTTTGATTTTAAGGTATTTAAAACGGCACTGTTCCCCAAAGTCGTAAAGACATAGGAACAATTTAATTTTTCCTGGTCCCTTTGGAATCGTGCGGCAAGTACTCTTCCGCAGGTCAACCTGACAACCCGACTGCAAGCTGAACGGAGGGGTCATCAGGCCCTTGGCGCCTTCTTCAGCATTTAGGGTCTCATGGGCTAACTTTGGCCCTGTTTTGGATCCTTGGTGACCTCACACTTGGGACATTTGACAAACCCTCCCTTTTGCTTTAGCAGAGACCCAAGGAGACTCATCCGCCTTAAATGTCATTTACCGAGCTGTTAAGTGAAATGGGGACATGTGTCAACCACATCTGTTAGTTCTAGTTAACAGAAAGAAAAGGAGCCCACACAAGAGCCTGCAAAGTTGAACTCCTCTGGCCAGAAGCATCTCTAATTAATGCAATTGCACGGGGAAAGTTTTCACACTTCCCAGAACAGCCTGTGAAGTTACATTAATTAGTTTAGCAGCCGATGTTTGCACTCTCCTGACCTAGGGTTTTTTCACCCCCACTCCCTCCAAGTTTAAGAAGTCACCATCTCCGCTCCTCCATTTTGGGGGTGGGAGAAGGAGACCGGTGCGGAGAGGACAGTATAAAACAAGTTCCAGCTTGGTACATCACTGCTACTCCCTGGCGCTCTGCCTTACGTCTATTCTTGGCGGAAACATCAGCAATTATTAGAGTCAAAGAACACCCCCAGGCTGGAATTGCCCGGGAAACCTCCCAACTCCCATCTTCTCCCCCAAACCCTGCAGTCTTGGGGAAGGTCCCGGTCCAGGACTCTGGCACACGCGGAGGCCAGACCAAAGCCCACTTTTAATCTCTTACTTTATTTCCAGAGCACGTCTGGAAATGAACAGTTTTCCGGAGCTATTTCCAGGATCCCTCCACCCTTTCCAGAGGCCCCTCCCGCCCTGTGAGTTTTCCCCGGGGCGGGGGCGGTAAGGGAGACCCTGACCGCCGCCCGCGGGCCCGCTGCTCCGGGAGCTGGCGGCCCGCACCCGGAAGGTAGACGCGCAGTGCTGAGCCAGAGAAGGAACTCATTTTTAATGACAGGGGAGTTTTAAACAAACAAACTTTTACTGCTCTTTGCCGGCCTACTGTTTGAAGTCCGTGAAGCAGAAAATGGTTAAATTCTTAGTGCAATCGACCTACAGCAGAGAAGCAAGTTCAGCGCGCCGGCCTGGCTCAGGTTTGCGTCTATTCAGGACAGAATTCGCAGCGCGTCCTTTCTGCTGGTAGGCCCGATTCGTGATCGCTGTAGTTCAAAAAAAAAAAAAAAAATCTACAGAGCCTCGCCTGCTCCTGCGTTTCCCTCCAAGTCCCCCTCCTAAGTAATGAAAAGAGGGGAAAAAACACCAACAAAATGTTTCTCAAATGGCAATAGACCTCACTACAAATTATTCATGAAGACAGTTCTCGATTCAACAGGAAAATAATTGCCTTTTCAAATATTAATGGCGTTTCATTTCCTCGAGTCGCAGAAGAGGCGAAGAGGAGCTGATTTCTCAGGAGTTGAGATTCTCCCGGATCTGAATTCGGGGCCTGGCTCCGGAGGCAGCCGCCCCGAGCCCCGAACCCCGAGCCCCGCCGAAGGGCTCGCCCTGGAGCGGTTGCAGCCAGCCCGAACAATGGTGCGTGCGCGAGAGCCGCGCTCCGGCCCGACCCCGCCGCCCCGCGCCCTCCCCGGGCCCCCCCGGCTAGGGGCTCGCACGCCTTCCCGGGCAGTCGGTAGAGAGGCAGGGCTGGGGATGGAAGCAGAGGTGGAGAGACCGCGCCGGGGCCGAGATGCTCGGACGACCCGGGCCAGCCACAAGTGCGAGAAAATGGCGCTCGCCGGACTGCCTGCGCGGGCGAACTTCGTCCGGCGGGGGCGGCGCGGGACCGGGCAGTAGGCCTCTGCTGGCGGCGGAGCCCCTGAGAGGACACTCTGGGCCCTTCGCGACCCAGTCCCAGCCCAGGCCACAAAGCGAGGGCTGCAGGGCCCTGGATCCACCCCCCCACCCAGGGCGTCGCGCCCAGACCTGGTGGGAGGGAGAGAGCTGGGGGGGCGGGGGGGTGACGGCCGGGCGGGGAGCCCGGGGCGCCTCCTCACTGGGGAGAGGCCGGCAGGGCGCGGGGGCGCGGCCTCACCCGGCCTCCCGGCGGCCTCGGAACTTCCTGGCTGCCGGTGTCACCTTCAGTGCCCTGCAGTTTTCGCCTCTGCTTCTCGCCTGGGACGAAATCTTTGTTTCTGTTTTACGTGAATGTCCAACGAGGTGCTCACAAGATGGGATAAGTGTGTGTGTGTGGCGGGGGATTATCTGGGAGGGGCGATCAACCTCAAATTTCATTCTTTCTCTGTCTTCTCAGCAAATCTTTTCTTTTGCAGGCCTTGAATTGCTTGGTTCTTGTAAGCGATTTTAGAAAGAAATGAAGGAAGGAAGGGAGGAAGAGAAGTTTTAGTTTTGCAGATGCTAACGGGGATCAGAGGCGAGAAGACGAGGGGCAAATAAGGAACACTGATTTATTCTGCATCTTTCTCCTATTTTTTTTTTTAAATAAAATGGTACAAGTGTCCTGGAAATGGCAAATGCCAGGCCCGTCCAGCGTTCCACTGTACTCGCCATATTCCTGCAGGGAGAGGACGCAGCGGCCGGGCTGCTGGAGCCCTGGGCTTACCACCCGCTGCCGCGCGGAGGCGAGGGTTGCGCGCAAACCTCTGGCTCAGCCTCAGCCTCGGCAGGGCTCGGGAACAGGGGCTTTGTTCGTTCAAACCTGCCCCCAAAGCACCCATCTTTCCTGGATGCGACGGGAGAAGCGAGCACAAAGGCAACAATCCTCCAGCCGTGCTCTCTGCCTCTTTAGCCAGACGCCTGGTAGCCGTTCTCTCAACCCAGGACGCCCGGCATCATCCACTTGTTTAAAGCGCTAAAGCACTTCCTTGAACCCCTCCTTCCCTCAGCATCTGCAGCTCCAGCAGGAATCTGGGCTTCTGGGTTCTTGGGATCCTCTCCTCCCCTACACTCCAGCGAATCCAGCCGGCGGTGAGCTCCCTGCTTGGGGCTCGGTCCTCGGCCGATATTTCCATCCTAACGCGCGCTCGCGCCTTCCTGCGGCTCTATCCGGCATGGCACCACGGATCCGAGCCCCTCGCAGATGTACCCCGCTTGCCCGCTTGCCCTCCGGACCGAGGAGCTGGGCCTGGCCTGACCGCAGCAGCTGCGCTCATCCCGAAGCCGCTGCGCTCAAGGGTGCGACTGCCGCAGAGGCCTTGGATTCGGCTCGGCCGGGGCGGACCCTTGCTGCGCCGGTTGCAAGCTCAGGCCTGCGAGCCCGGCCGCTGGGCGTGGGTGGTCTGGGAGGCCCCGTCGACCTCTCACAGTCAGGTGGGACTGGGAGAGCCTGCTGCCCGCGGCAGCGTCTCCGGGAGGCCGCTGGAGCAGCGTAATAAAATATTATTGCCGGCGCGCGTATCTGGAGGGATTTCGCACGGTTTAGGCAAGATTCGAAGAATGCTGCTAAATGTTTGCCCTCAGGGGGTAGAAGGGAAGGGGGAGGGGGCTCCATTTCCCGTAAAAAATCGCCTCTGAAGAGAATCCTTGCTCAGAATACCTTTCTCTGCAGCACGAATCCACATTATGCACATGCCGAGTGCATCGGCTGCGCAACCTGAAATTGTTCCATCGTCTTGGCGTTTGCACAAAACCTACTTTAGGAACAATTTGGGCCGGGATGGGGCGTATTGCGGGATGGACCGCTGGGCGGAAGTGGGCAGAGACGTTTTGCTGGAACAACTTTAAATTGAGCAGATGCGAGCTCCTCAGTCAATTTTATTCTCCGGGCAGAGGCGCTTCTGGCTCCGAGGGGAGAGAATTTGGAGGAAAACAACCTGAGTGGATCAGGATTTTCTAGGATGGAAATTCGACTAAGATGGAGTCTTTGTCGCTCCTCCTCCGGACCCTCCCCCTAGGCTCAGACGGGAGAGGGGGAGGGGTGGAGGCGGGCAGGAGTTGCTCACCGGGCACGCTCTGAGCTGGGGAAGAGGGTGCCCGGCCTCAGGCGCCGAGCAAAAGAGGTTTCTGAAAACTTTTCGTGGTTCTTTTCCAAAAAATGGGAAGAGAGCTTGGGCGAGGGCGGTCCCCGCGCACTAACGTCTCTACCTTGCCTCCGCCAGGGGAGAAGCCCTTCAGGTGCGAGTTCGAGGGCTGCGAGCGGCGCTTCGCCAACAGCAGCGACCGCAAGAAGCACTCGCACGTGCACACGAGCGACAAGCCATACACGTGCAAAGTGCGCGGCTGCGACAAGTGCTACACGCACCCCAGCTCGCTGCGTAAGCACATGAAGGTGCACGGGCGCTCGCCGCCGCCGCCTAGCTCTGGTTACGACTCGGCCACGCCGTCTGCCCTCGTGTCGCCCTCGTCGGACTTCGGCCGCGAGCCCCCGGTGGCCTCCTCGGCGGCGGTGGCGGCGCGTGGCGCAGACCTGAGCGAATGGTACGTGTGTCAGGGCGCGGCAGCCCCCGCCGCGCCCCGGAGCCCGGCGCCACCGTTTGGCCCTGTCGCCGCCACCGCCGCCTCCGGTATTAGGGCTGCTGCCGTGGTGGCTAATTCCGCGGACACAGACTGCTAGTCTGTGCCGGGTTATTGAGGCTAGAAGTGAGGGTGAGGAAGAAGGAAGGGAAAGAGGGAAGAAGGGAGGGAGGAAGGTCCCCACTAATAGTTGTTAGAGCTCATTGAATATGCTGAGATAGTGTCCATTATTTTAAAATATAAATATGGTACCCATATTTATTCTACAGTCACACCTAGCACTCCCCCCACCCGACGCACACACAGACGCCAAGACCGGCAGCGTGAAACCAGTGTTGGGGCAAAGAAAGTAGAGAAACAGGCACGAGGAAAAAAAAAAACACACATTAGGAGAGTTTCTGTGCAATCCTGGCAAATGCAGGCAGGAAAAGTGAGACGACGTGCTCTCGGGGTTCACAGGAAGGGAAATGGCCTCTCCGATTGCCACCCCCGCTCTCTCCCCAGCTCCCAGTCGGAGCATCCTCGGAAGTTCCGATCGCCGAAAGTGGCAGGGGGAATTTCTGAGCTGGTATCATGCCTCCTATTTCCTTCCTCCTTTCCTCCTTACACTTCCCCCTTCCCCAGCTATCCTTTGAAACAAAAATACTCAAGTCCCAGATCCCAAATTTTCCAACTGCTTTTGTAAGGCAGCTAAGAGGGAGCGGGATTTCACCACCTTTCCCTGGGGACCACATGCCGGTCCCCCAGCGACTGGCCCAAGCCCACAGAGACGTCTGTCTGCCACTCTGTCTGCTCCGTACACACCATTTACTGGGGGTAGGGGATGAGGTCAAACAACAGGAAATACAGACAAAAGAGCGCTGGAGGGGCTTTAGAATTCGACGCTCTGACACCTCCCCGGACCAGTCACCCTCTCCCCACCCCCTACCCTTGTGGAGGCGCTGCCTGTGGAGTCTTGTGGGTGCTTGGCGCTGGGTGTGTAGAGTGGGCCAACGACGTCACTGAATCGAGGCCTCCACAGGGCTGGAAGGGCGCCGGCCTAGGCGACAGTGTCTGGATGAATCGCCTCAATTCTGCGATGGTGTTTGTCAAAAGTCGCACAATATTGTTCTTATTTTTTTGAAAAGGGGGGGTAACAAGAGAGATGAAATGCAGTAATAAATGTTTTAAAGGCAAACACCCAATGGGTCTAGATTGAATATGTATTTGATATGCTGGGTCCTAAGTCCCCAGAAAAAGAACCAGACCCTGGGGGCAGGGGAGAGGAAAGTCTTTGCAATTGTTGCCAAGGGAGCAAAACAAAATCAGGGCCTGTTTCCCAGTCTGCCACCCTCTGCAAGGAGGATGGGGCTGCCCCAATCCTTGCTAAGATTTGAAGGGGGGGAAAAGGAAAAAATAGAGAGAAGAAGGGGAAAAAGAGCTTTGGCAGACCCATATCAGTCCTCCAAGAATTTGGAGATAAGTAGGGATGTGGTGTTCCCACCTAAGGAGACCCCCCTGAAGAACTTCATTTTAAAAGCTGAGCCCAGCAAACCAGTCCTGGCCCTGCGACTCCGCTGGCTTTTCTTCTGCTCTCTCTTCTTCAGACACCATTAGGGAGTTGTTCTCATTTCTGCCCCACAGCCCCACACTTCCACCAGACAAATAATGTCCTAACTGGAGTAGGACTGTTTTCAACACCCCTAATAAAACCCAGAATCTTCCAAATACATCTTTAGTGAATCCATCCTTGTGAAAGGGGAACTGCAAGCTCCCCCCTCCCCAGCCGCCACTACAATAGGGCCCAGAGGCCGCCTGGCCAAGGGCCGGCGGCCGGCAGCTAACAACTCGTTCCCATCGGGAAGCACCCGCCCCATGGCCAAGGTGCAGAGGGCAACTGGGGAACTTGCTTCCTCTGACGATGTTTAAAAATTCCCTCCTCCCTCAATAGGGTTCATTTCTTTCTTTCTCTTCTATTTCTAGGCCCCGTTTTGCCTTCCACCCCCATCCAAAATAATGAAATGAAATGAAATAAAAATGCTTGGTCGGCCCCTAATCGCCTTTAATTTTTCATTTGCTTGTTACAGATGTCCACCGCGTTGCTCGCAAGGTAATCTCGGCCGGCGCAGCTGAGCGCCCGCATCTCGCGCCTGCGACATCAAAGGGCCCGCGCACAAAGCAATGTTTCTTCGCCACGGTGCATCTTCATGGTAAGTTAGGATTTCTATGGCAATGGGCAAGTCGCACTGAAATCCTGAAAGGCCGAGCCTGGAGCCCGTCCAGGCTTTTCATTAAGGACATAATATTTACGTCTAACAGGCCTTTTTTCTTGTGTATACAAGTATATATTTTTGTTTGACGCGGACTAAATCATTTTCATTTAATTTCCGGTAAACAAAACCCACGCGAATGGGCACTTGTTCCCGATCATAATAAAAATGGATAATAATGTGAGGGAAGAAAAGGGCCGCTTGAATCGCCGCTCAGCCCCCTTTGTTTCTGCTTTCTGCGGTGATCAGAGGGCGCATTTGGGTTTGATGGCGAGTTTCTAAAGGCGAGGAAATGGTTTGTAAGAGGGGAAAGAAAAGGAGAAAGGTCTAATCAAGCTCGGGTTGTTCAAAGAGTCGGGTTTTGGGGTTGAAAGTGTGAGTTTGACGGTGCATCAGCATGCCGCGTTAGGCTCGCCATGGAAATGCGCGCGGGGAGCGGCCGCTTCAAAGGCGGCACACTTCACTGCAGACACTCTATTAAGATACATTTGCGCTGACCTTTGCTTTCACGCCCTGTAATACTGTCACTGCGCTCCAGTATACTCTTCTCCGTAAGACCCGCCTTGCCCGCGTTTAGGGGTTCTCCCCGCACTCGGATGGAGCGGGGGCGCTTTGGCGCCGGGGACGCCGTCAGGAAAGGGAGGAGCCGGACTCCGTGCATCTTGACTGCGCCCCAAAAAGGCTCCAGGGTCAGGAGTAAATAACTTTAGGGCAATCTCAGAAGCTTAACAAATGAGCATCCCCAGCTCTGCATTGTGCAAAGTGCCTCTCTGCATCTCGAGCTGGGCGGAGGCTTGGGGTGGGGGGAAGGGAGCCACCCGGGAAGAGTTTAGGGAGTTCAGACTGTGCCTCTGGGACATTTCCACTCTGGCCCCCAGCGCAGCTCATTCTACCCCTCTCTCCCAGAAGTCTCTTGCAGCCCCCCAAAGTTGTTTCTCTCCAGGGTGGGGTGTATGGTACCCTTCAGGCCTGGGCTGGCCCTGGGCATGAACTCAAGAGCCCAAGGCCAGGGGGATAGGGAAGATGGCAGGAAAGTTAGAAGTCCATGTTCCCTTAATTGTCTTGTTGTTTATTTTATCCAAGTACCCCAGTGAATAGGGGAAAAATAAACACGGTGGAAAAAAAAATCAAACAGTGGAGTCTTCTTTAGTGCCAGTCCTTGTGGTTGAATAAAAAGGATGGTCCGCTTTCCATTGAGCTGAGAAATCTTTGAAGTGGGAGTTATTATCTGAGACATTCCTGTTTGTCGTCCTAACAACGCTGATGAAACGTAAAAGGTTCTTTGTCAGCGATTTGTTCTCCTCTCTGTCAAACTCCCTCTTCCCCGGTAGTTTCAAACCGTTTCTAAAGAGATAAAATCAAACTTCTTTAAGAAAAAAAAATACATGCACTCTACACTAGCTGATAACTTTACGGTTAAGTCCTGCTAAGGGAAAAAGCAAGAGCAAGGCAGAGACATCAGGTCCAGGGCCTGTGGAGGTGTGCAGAAGTGGAGGGGCCCTTTGCACAGGCTCTGGGACATGGCGGAAAGAATGCAGAAATGGTGCAGGCACAGGGTACATACCCCAAGCCCACACTGTGTGTCTGTTTCTCTCTGTACTGGCCTGCACTCAATCAGTCCAAGTCAGGTCACCTGGATGAGCCTCCTTTGGGGACCTCTCAAACTCCTCATATTCTTGCCTGGGATCCTTGGAACCTCAGGATGCAGCCAAGCGATGGTTAATATTTCCTGCACCTTCAAAGACAATCTCTGCTATAAATAGACCCATTGTGTGTTTCTTCCCACTAGCAGTAATCAGCAAGCCTTTTCTGCCATTAATAGAAAGGAGAGTGGCTTCAGGGAGAGAGACATTTTTATAATTTCCTGTTTTCTTCAGAATCTTGGCAATTGAAGTTCAGAAGGTTCAGTTTACAAGACAGTGACCCCAAAGTGCATGCAAACACCCCCCTCCTAGCCCCATGTGCAGTTCTTCATTTTATATTGTGCCCAGGAAAGAAACTTCCACCCTAGCCAGGTTTCCCCAAATCTCTTGATGTGGTTTTAAAGGTGGTTTAAATAAACAAGGATGTTCTGGCCTCCCCACCCCGTGTGTGCTGACTAAATGATTTGTAAAGAAGTTTCCCCAAGCTGTAACCCATGCTGTTATTATAGTTGCTACAAAATGTTGTCTCTTATATTGATTTTTATTTGTTTACTAGAGGTCCCCATATGTTTGTTTATATTGCTAATTTATGGGAAAATGTAATGATTGCAATGAATGTGAATTATACAGACAGGCAAGTGTTTTGTAATCATAATTCACACACACACACAAAAGCCTGACTGAAACCTTAGACTATTTGGTACCCTCTTTACCCATACTGTTTGTGATTTATTATCTGTCCCCTTAGCATCCTTAAATTATGAACTAATTTGAAAGAAAGAAAAAGTTGTTACATATTTGACTGAAAGTGATCGTTGAATGAAAACATAGTTGAAAGCCGTGGTTTAATCTTGCTGTAAATATGTAAAAATGAATAAAATCTGTGATTCTTTTCCCCTCCGAAGACCTTTGTGTACATGGAGCTCCATTTTGCTATTTTCTTTGGAAATAAATGGTGTGATGTTTCCCTTCCTCCTCGGAATCTGAGTGTCCTGTTACTGCTCCGTCATCCTGGGAGAAATTTGGGGCCCTCCCGCAGGATCCAGTCCTCTTCCCTGCCTTCCTTCATGGCTTCACAGAAACATCTCTGAAGCCTAGTTCAGCGCAGCAAAAAGGAAGGACTCACTAAAATGGCCATCGTGGAGGAGACCTCCCTCGCCCCCAATTTCACCCCAGTGACACTGGCACTCATCAACCGATTTCCATTACGCAAGGGAAAAAGGGAAAAGGATGCTCTCAGTGTCTTCCGGGAAAGGCTGCCTTCCCGCGGCTCGGTCACGGCGCGCCCCCTCACAAACCACCTCTGACTTCCGAGAAAAAGCCTAGCAGTTGGTGGAGGGGGGCGGGGGTGGGGGGGTGGTGGGGAGGGAATAAAAGCAAGGAAAGAAAAAGAGAGGATGGGCTGGCTCTCAGCCTTGCCTAAGCCCCAGTGGGGTACCTCGGGCACAGTTGCCCGCAGGAGTCTTTCCGGCTGGATCCCACTCCCTCTGGGAGTCGCGGATGCTCGGACCTCCCCACTCCCTTCCGAGAGTTGCCAAGGGCCAAGCCCTACGTCTGTGGGGCTACAGCCCCCAGGACTCTTCCCTGAGCCCTGATTGGGATCTTCAGGGGTTGTAGCATCCGCTGCAGAAGCCCTCTTATCCGGCCCTGCCACCGGAGGAGTGATTTCGGACGTCTCAGAAGCACCTGCGTCGCCAGAGCCTGCCTCCACCTCCACCGCAGTCACTGAGCCTCCCGGTGCCCGCGAGCCCTCGCCCGGCCCCCACTGCGCAGGCGCGCGTCCGGCCCACGGGCCAGGCCGCCGTTCTGCGGGCCTGCCTGGGGGGCTGGCGGGGGCTGCCCCGAGCCGGGGCCGCGGCTCCTGGGGTGCGAATGCTAGGGCTCCTTGGAGAGCATCTCAGGGAACCAGCTCGTAGGGCTGGGGCTGCAGTCCTGGAGAGAAAGCTGGGGAGGGAGCCCAGCTCGCGGAGGCGCGAGGGCGATGCGCTAGAGGGAAAGGGGCGGCCTCACGCGAGGGCCAGCGGAACCGCCGCGACGCGTCCGAGCGAGCAGGTGGCAGCCGCAAGGAGAAGGCCTCTGGACCTGAGTCTTGGGACTAGCGCCCCCTCCCGTCCCGGTCGCCGAAGGCCCCTCTCCTCTGGCTCCGGGACGGGTTGGAGGGGCCTGTCCTGCGGCCTCGTAGAGAGAGTCCCCCGCAAAGACTTTCCAGGGCAGCTCCGCGAGGCGGGGAGCAGGCGGCCCGGGCTGGCCGCAGGCTCGAGTGGGCGCGGCCGCGAGGAGAGCCCGGGCCCTTCCCGCTGCACGGCCCGGCCCGCCCGGGACAGCGCTGGGCCGCGAGGGCACCCTTGGGAGGGGCGGCTCGAAGCGTCCCCGGAGCGGAGAGAAAAGAGAGGGTGCGGCGGGCCGGCCGCCGGTCACCCCGCGCTGGGCTCGGAGGAGGAGAGGCCTGCTGGGAACCTTCCGATTCGAGTTGGGGCTAAGGAGCCAGGGAAGAGGGGGAGGGGAAGGGGACGTGCTCTGGGACACCTCGGGCCCCTTGCCGCTAGGGCCCCTGAGCTAGAGCTCAGTCTGCCTTCGAACCATCCTCTTTTGGCAGAAAGTTGAAGGATGTAACCTTTGGCAGAGGGTTGAATTCTGGTCCCCAGGCGCCATGGCTAGCTCAGCCTAGAGGCAGGCTCACCAATCCTCCAGGGAGGTTGCATCTCCAGGCCTGCAGTGGTAGTTCCTAGGGCAGTTTGGGACCCTGCTGATGATTCCCCCCCCCCCCCCCCCTCCCGGGCCTGTCCTCTTCTCCGCTCCGAAGAAGAGCTCCAGGTAAACACTGCGGGCTCGGCGGGATGGGAAGCCTTTGGCTAGGAGCCAGGTCCTCAGGCTTGTCCCCCTATGGCCCTGTGACCCTGAACACGAGATGAAACCTCCCTGTGCTTCAGTTTCCTCATCTGGTAAAAAAGAATTTAAAAGAATCTTCTTCACAGGCTTATTTTAAGCGTCAAATACGACAATCCTTGAAACACTTAGAATTTACATGTTGTTGAGTGCTGGTTGTTACCATTGTTTTTATTATTATTACCTACACGACTCCATCTTTCAGACACGTCCACTAGCTCCTCCCGGACTCAGATGTTCAGACCTTCCTGGAAAATTCTGCACCCCAGGGGCCTCACACAACACAGCAGGTGTGCCTCTCCAGGCAGTGGGAGGCTAGCAGAGGGGCCTGAAACCACGTGAGTTTACTTCTCCGAGAGTTCCGGCAAGAAGCTGGGCACTGAGGCAGAGAGGTAATTTATTTTTAAAAGGCCTTAGAAAAATTAGAGAGAATTGAGTTTATTTTGGTGTGGAATGAAGCTGGAGAGACCCAATTGTCTTAATGTCAACCCCATGACTTTTAAGACACTGGTGCTGGAGTTAACTCGATGGCCTGGCTGGCCCAGATGCTGATTTATTTTTATCATAAGTCTCTGGGTTACTGTGAGTCCCATGTTGGGCTTGTCAAGACTCGGGCGTGGAAGGTGGGAATATGAGATTGGGGGGCTGGGGTGGGCCACAGAGGACAGAGGGTTTAGGCAAAAGTCACACAAACACACATTCTTCCCAAGAAGGCATCAAGACCTTTTTTTATATAATCATCATTTTCTCATACTGAATCCTCATTCTGGGAAAATTAATAGCATCTTGGTCACCAATTGACTGAGGAGCCCACAATAACATGTTCCACTTGTCACCAACTTCCTGTCTGGGCATTAGGACAGCATTGCCATTTTACCCAAGTATCTTCAGTGAAGAAAATGCCTGAGGGTTTTCTGGGAACGTTATCAAATTCAAACCCCAAAACCATTCAGGGAAAGAGAAACCCAGTAGACAGTTAGGAGCAGGCTTGGGCCTCTGAACTTTTCAGTGGCTTTGCAAACATCCAAAAAAGCTATACAGAACAAAAGAGAAAGAAAAGCAAAAATTACCTCAGGATAAAAATTAATCAAGTGTAAATCTGACCAGCGAGATGGACTTGAAACTTGTCTTGCTGGAGCTGGCCTGTGGCTGAGAGGTTAAATTTGTGTGCTCTGCTTTGGCAGCCCAGGGTTTCATGGGTTCAGATCCTGGGTGAGGACATGGCACCGCTCATCAGGCCGTGCTGTGGTGGCGTCCCACATAGCACAACCAGAAGGACCTACAACTGGAATATACAGCTATGTACTGTAGGGCTTTGGGGAGAAGAAGCAGGAAAAAAAAAAAAGATTGACAACAGATGTTAGCTCAGGGCCAATCTTAAAAAAAAAAGAAAGAAACTTGTCTTGCATTTTTGGCTTCTTTAGATCCAGTGTAGACTCTATATGAGCCAGCGTGCAGGGCAAGAATATTGATCAATGCAAGACGAGTCCAGCAGGGCTGTGCTTGGTTCTGAACTCACAATGGACGGGCAGCCTTGGGAAACGTCTGCAAAGGGAAGAAGCCAAAATTCGGTAACTTTCTATAGTTTTGGCTATACCATGTAGATGTAGAATAATGGCAAAGAGAAGGGAAAAACCCACCAACAATATCGTCAGATGATTTATAGAGAATATCAGAAGGATGACCCAGTTTTCTCTTGTCTGTGACTGCTGGCTGGCCCCTGCAAGGTCAGCTGAGCCAGATGAGGAGCGTGCTCTTTGCCAGAGCTGGGGAGGAACTGCTGACAGCTCGAGGGGCTTGGCTTGTGCCTGTCCAAGATCTTGCTCAGGGCTTAATGGAGGCCACTAGCTAGCTTTTGCATTCATCAATGTATTCATTGTGTTAAAAAAAAATACACCCAGCATCTTAGTAAAAAGTATCTTGCCTGAAATGTGCATATTTCTAAGTCTTGAAAAATAGGGTTCTGCCCCCAAAAGCTTTGCTTATTTATTTCTTCTGAGGGAAAGGAGGAAAATCACCTGATGCATGATGCACATAAGCAATTCTCAATCACACAAAAGCCACTTTCACCTGAGAAAACTTGTTTCAAACATCCCATAAAAATTTCCCCCACATTTTCTGCCACTGCACTTAGTAAGCAAGGAACCCGTAATCAAATGTTTTTTATTGTCCCCAAAACCTGCCAACTTTCTTTAAGAAAAAAAAAAAAAACTGTGTTAGAAAAACAGAGCTTCCTTTAAGTGTGAAATATCAGTTCATTGTAAAAAGTAAAAAAAGGAGCGGCAATCCAACTTCCGGATACTGTTCTGAATTATTTCACCAGACCCTTTTAAAAGGGGATTAGCAGGGCTCTGGGAGCAAAATCCTTCTGTTTTATTCAATCTCTGATTTTATGTTATAATTACCGGTTGTAAAGGCTCTGGAATTAGTATGCAGGCACCGTCAGGACACGATGCAGGTGCTATTCTAATGGTTCAGCTTTTTAATTAAGAAAAGAGGTAAGAAAATCAAATCATAAAAACACTTTTGTGAGAGCTGAGAACATTGCAGTGACTGCATGAATAAAGCCTTTATACCTTCCCCTGACAGGTCAGCTACCAAGGCACTGACTTACGACCTTTTCAGGGCCTGACAATAGTTAACAGCTTTCTCACCTTGTCTCGACTGAACCTTTTCTTCTAGGACAGATCTTATGGAAATTGCCTTAAGTAGCTTGACTTCGACAAAAGATATCGCAGTTAGAATAGATACATATCCGCACTGAAAGGCCTGTTCTTAGGTCCCAACCACAGATCTCTTGTTCTCTGGATCCCTTCTCATAGGTGGGGGAGGGAGGTGTCTGGGGGGTGCAGACAGCTATGGGGAAACAGAACCTGCCCTGAAAGACCCACACAGGGGGAAGCAGGACCAAGGCCAAGGTGGGCCCCCCTCCATCCCTGGGAAAACAGTGAGGCAGGGGCAGCAAGCCCAGGATTTCTCTGAAATGGGCTGTTCTTGGGGGAAAAGATTAAGCCTGAACACTCTGGCCTTCTTGGAGGCAGCCCAAGTCAGTGGTGTGTCTTAGTCCTTTGTAAGTTCCTTCAGCTCTCCAGTCACCCCCACATGATCCTCACCTGTGAATCAAATTGTTCTTGCCCATGACGCTTCAAGACGTGTCCCCCAGCTCTCCCACCAAAGCAGTGCTGGAGCTGCTCCAGCCTCGAGACTGTTGGGCCTGTCTGAGGCCCTGGATCCCCACCTTCTCCCATCGCAGGATTTACCAAAGCTGGGAGCCCAGATCTGAACTCTCAGGGAAGCCTCCACTCTGTGTTCCTCAGGCCCCAGTAAAACTTGCACCCATCACCTCTTCTTCCAGAAGCAGGACGGAGTGTGTGACTGGGGACCTGGTCCACAGCCGGCAACCCAGGCCTTGCCCTTCCTGAGGAGGCCCTGGCCGCCTGGCCCAGCTGAGAACAATGTGAGTATTAGGATATCAGCCGCCCTCGCAATGATCACGCGTTCAACGATTTTGTTTTCACGGCTGAGGGGGCTTTTTTCCAATGTAAATCAAGCGCTTTAGTTATTAAGGCCGAACACTAATCTCCAACAACCTTGACATAATGTGGCCGGGCGCGCCGGCCCACTTCGCACCTGCAGTCTGAATAGGGCGCCTTGTCAATGGGGGACACGCTTGTTGCCCCGACTTGCAAAGGAGGGGAGTGAATAAGTCAAGCTTTGTGAATGCCCATGCGCGCTCTCCCTCCCGCCTTTGATCAAGGAAAATGTCTTCTAATTTGTCCCTTTTTCATTGTAACAACGTTTTCAAGGCCTTTTCTATTTTTCCAAACCACATTTTTATAAAGAACATAAATCGCCCCCCGAAAACAAAAGGGACGCGCCCGGGCCAACTGGCGCCATCACGCTTCAGTGTTTCGTGGCTCTGGAAAGTTTGCTGCTTCTTGAAGCTGCCCTCAACCGCAAACACTGCACTGGAAGCCCCCAACCGTCTAGAGCTCCAGATCCGGGCTGCTGGAAAGAGGGTGGCCCCGCTGTGGGAGGGGAGTGTAGAGGGAACTGTCTTTTCGGTAAGGGGAGAAGGACGCAGCCTGGGGTCTGCATCAGAAGGGCCATGGGGCTAAGATTCATACGGTCTCGGAACCCAGGGGCAGACGTGTCCCTCAGGGATGTTGTGCCGCTTCCTGGCCTCTCCTCAACTCAGCAAGCAGTTCCCCGACTCCGTGGAAGTGAAATTGGGTGACCCATCTTTTCTTACACAAGGCAGATGCGGGCACTCGCTCCACACTAACCAAGCCTTTCACAACGTTTTTTTCCCCTCCTCGCCCCATCCCCCCAATCGGCATGGGTCCTGTGTCCTCCAGAGAACCCGGAGAATTGAGGGGTGTCTGCAGAGGCTTCCTGCCCACAGATCGTCCCCCAGATCTTAGGTGAGAAGCCAGGGCATTTTAGGGAACACTTCCTTCCCATAAACATCCTACAAGAAAACAGAGACTTAGTGACTTTTTATTCCCGGCCATGAAGCAACTTCTTTGCCGAATGTAGCTTTTATTCAGAATTGCTATTCACTCTAAGTCTCTCTCCAGGAACACGCAGGTATTAATGACATTGATGTCTCATTTGGTGGGATATTAATTATCAAGTTGCAAACCAATGAGCAACCTCTGCTCCTCCTCCCCACACCCGCCCCAACATTGATTAAGCTTGGATTTCCAAGTGTTTGGGGAACCTCTGGCCAGGAACACTTTTATCCTAGAGCTTTAACTTTCTCCCCTTGTCCGAGAAGATCAAACAATTTTTCTAGGATAGAGGCAGGCCAAGACTCCTCCCCATCCTGCACCCCCACCCCCTTTAGTTATTACTTTAGTGCAGGCTCTGGGTAAGAAAACTAACATAACCCACTAATACAGTTTAAAACACTTTGATGTCTTGCCAAGAAACACACTTCCTTCAACAGAGAAGTCAACATTTGTTTTTCACATTAAATGGCGTTTAGTTGCCAGTGGAAAAAAAATAATTCTAAGGACCACTTTTTAATTCGATGGATAACAACCGCAGGGGTCTAAAAGAAAATAACGACGATAGCTATAGACACAAATAACTAAATTACCAAAACGTTAGTATATCTCCCGGCTTCATTAATATGTAACAGACTCCCCAGTTAATCTCCAAAAGCTGGTGTTCCCCCTGTAAAATGGCACTCTGGGACGAATTGTACATGAGATCAATCACTGCTAATGCAGGAAGGTTTACTGCAGGAAAGCAAAAAAGCTATTTACACCTTCAAATAGAAGCTTTTCAGATTTAAGAGTAAGAGCCATACATCACCAAGAATAAATGATTATGAATTGGTAAACGCGCCCTCCAGCGATTAGCTATGCGACGCTATTTATCATTTCTTGGGTGGTGATGGTGGTGGAGATTTTTTCTTCTTCTTCTCCTTTGCCTTCTTTTTCAAATCATCTGACTGTTTGGAAAGGAAAGCTTGACCAGCAGCGAAGAAGAAGCAGAAAAACACTGCAGGAAAGTTTGTTTTTCCATGTACTCTAAGTCATCAAAACACTGCCATGCAGATATGAACGGGGCCGTGTATGGAGAGCTTACTAGGGAACAATGCAGCCCTTTCATTGTTTCATTTGTTATTAGGAGATTGTTTGCACATTGAAGTTGACATATCAGCAGGTTTTATTTTTTCTCTCCTCCCCTCTCTTTACTGATCCCCTCCCTCGGTATAGTTCCCCCCTTCATCTAGTCCACGAATTTAGGTGGCGCAATTACTCCTAAGTTATTTATTTATTTATGGGGGAACTTTTCTTTGTGTGCACGCGGGCGCTGCGCGTCTGCGCTGGCGCCGGTGTGCGGGGCAGCGTGCCTGCGCAACACCACCGCCCGGAGGCCCGCCCAGCCACAGTCGTCCAGGGAAACCGTGCTCCCACCAAGGCATGGGGTCAGGGACTCCTGGGGACCCCTCTTGCTGTTTGCAACACAAAAGCATATGCAGCCCCTAAACATTCCAAGAGAGACAAAGGCTGGAGCCGAGGTCTGACTTAACCCTGGTTAAAACTAGCCCACAGCCGACCTCCCTGGCCCAGTCCAGCTCTAGAGGCAAGGGGGAGGCGCTGAGACCCGGCTGGGGCCAGGGGTTTGAGACTTAGGCCCCAGCCTTGGCTGGGCTAAGGATGGGTGGTGGGGGCGATTCCTGGCGTTAAAGTCAGAGTGGGCTCTAAAGCAGGGTAGAAGGGCGCCCTACGCCCGCCGCTCAAAGCGAAGGATAGGGGTCAGTGATGGTCTCGAAGCTAAAGCCCGCTGAGCTGCTGCTCTGTTCGCCAGCAGTGCCGACCTGAGGGCAGACCTGAGCAAGAGAGCAGCGGCGCTAGCTTCGCCCGAAGGCTGTCGGAGCGTCAGCCCTGTGGTCAGTTCTGCCGCCCAATGTCTAGCAGGAAGCTGGTAGAGCAGAAGTTCATGGTCAGGGACTTCGGGAGTCTGGGTCACTAGACCCGGGCCTCACCTGCCCACTGCTCTCGAGAAACTTGGCCACGTTTGGCAATGGCCCCCCTTTGGTAGCTGGACGGGACAATATGAACCTACTTCAAGGGTCCCAGCGCCTCTGCCTCCACTGGGTGTTGGGTGTTGGAAATGGGCAACAAGGGAAAGTTTGAGGGACCAATTAGGACCCCAAGCTGAAAGAGAAGATGCAGGCGCAATTATTACATGCTCCGCATGCCCCACAAATTGGGATTTGAGTCGTGTCAAGGGCCTTTTTTTGGTAGGTTGGAGAGGTTTAACACAGCTGGGAGGGGAGTTGTGTCTGTAAGTCTGTCATAGCAGGTAACATTGCCTAAAGGATCTTTCAAGACAGTGTAGAGCAGGCCTTCCAGAGAATCCCAAGGTTGTGGAATGAACCCAGGGCGTGCCCCCTGTAGGCAGGAAAAGGGCCCATTTCAGGCTTGCTTTATGATTGGCTTTGAAAGTTAAAGCACTGGCAAAGTTTTGTGCCTATACATACAGAAGGAGGATTTTCCCCTGACCCCAATATGTTGATTAGAACAATTGGAGGCTAAATCTAAAGTGTCTAATCGTGCACTCCCAGTTTTAAAACGTACTATGGAGTTATTGCAAAATAAGTTAATGTCTGGGGAGTGGGAGGAGAAATAAAATGTCCTTCATTTTTATTTCATGTTCTGTTATGTAAACTTTTCTCCCCTCTGTCCCCACGGAATTTTCTTCCATTTTGATAACTCATGAGAGCCTGGTGTAGGAAATCTGCTTGAAGGATAGGTTCAGACTGCACTGACCTGTAGGGAATGGATTCCTCTTTTACTTTTCAAAGCTGGCACAGTCCTGTGCTTTAGAAAAGAGACATGGAAAGAAGGAATGGGCTCAGAAGTTTGAAAGACAAAACATACATCCCTCTTGTAGCTCCCTTCCAAGAAGCCTTTAATACTTTGCACCTAACATTGACTCCAGGAAGGACAAAAATTATTGATAATAAACCCTGTGAAACAAGCAAATTATCATCATGAAGATTTAATTTTGCAACTCCAGCAAAGAGTATTATTCATTTACTTTCTGCTGTTCTTCAGATTTTATCCTTAATTTTAAATTTTAATGCCATTATTTTCTTCTGTATAACCCATTTTTGAAATAAAGGACTCCCTTTATGATATGTTTTCAATAGTGAAAGTCTCTGAAGATCTATAATATTATTATTTATCTGAATTTTGTAGCTCTGAGGGATGTATACACGATGTAATTGCTTTAACATGTTTTCATAAATTACATTCAGAAATGTGTCATAGTAAATTACCTTTGTAATAAAATGTAAAAAATGCAAATGGCTGTTGTCTTTATTACGTTTTAAACCATTGGTTTATCTGCACTATTTCACTTGTCACTTGCACAATATGTTGGCTAAAGGGGCGGCACAGTTTGATAACAGAGAGCTGGGTCCTGTGTGTAATCTTGCAGGCACGTACAGTTTGGGTCATTTCCTCATCTCCCGCAGAAAAGACATTATCCTGCTCATATTTACATACTTTTCAATATTTGTCAAACAATCATAAATTATAAATTAATGAAATGTTCGACAGTCTTCAGAGATCAGACTAATGAAGACATTTACCTTTTTGGTGATTTTGAGTCTCATCTTTGTAAGTTTAATGACATTTTGACGCTCATGCTTTATTAGGCTTTATTAGATTTGTCCTTCACTCCCGCTGTCATTCAGATGTCTCTGCAGAAACATCACCTGCTTCAGGTACAAGAACAAACTGACTTCGACCCAGAAACCTTCAAAATGGGGATTCTGCAAGCTTAGTTTTAAAAATTAATGTCCAGTTGGGTCTAAAAGACCACTGGAAATTTTTCTCCTTCTTAAAATTTTTAATGAGACTGCTGTTACATGTATTTCACTAACAGGCAGTAACCTGGATACTCAGAAAGATGTGCAGCCAAGATACAGTGTAATTGCAAAGTGATTTACAGCAGCACTATCAGGAATGAGGGAGAGCAGCTCTGATCCTGATTTCATCTTTTGGAATTTTATGAAATTTCCTTTGGATTGGGGATGGGCACAGTTTATAAACCATCTCTTGAGTCCAAAGGCAGGGGGCTCATTTAGAACTTGGTCTAAGTCAGGGGATGGGCAGGATCTCACCCAGCTTTGGTCCTAGGCAAGCAAAGAACTCCTTTTCTCACATGCCACTTCCCATTGGGTGCTGCATTGACCCCGGAGCCTCAGAGAGAACTCCAGGTATGTGCCTGCTCAGCCCAGGACAAGAAAGGGACGGTGTAAGCTCCATGTGTCCATGAGGTTGACAATTTTCACTGGAAAATGTTGCCTCCCCATGCTCTCATTATGATTGATGGCCACAAGGCTTTTTAATAAAATTATAGGTGATGAATATAGTTCAATCCAAAGAGGTCAAGCGATCAGCCTTGACTTAAGATTCAAACATGTAGGACATCACATGGAACAAATGCTCATCATCTCCACCCATCCCCAGCCACAGTGGAAGGGAGCTGGGGCTTTGGCGCCATCTTACTTTAAACAAAGGGCAAGGAATCCAGGAACTCAGAATGTCAATGTCTCTGTCATCAGCTTGAGTAATTTTATTAGCCCTCTTGCAAATTGTATCAATCCGTGTTAATACACACCACCCTGCGGGCCACCAGACGCTTTGCTTTCCTTAGTCTTGCCCATAAGGGGCAGGCATCCTGGGAGACATAGTGGCTGTGGAGGTGGCAAGGGGGTGTTTGAAGGAGGGGGCCCTCAGAGCCTCCTGGATTATCTTTAAGTAGAAAGCCATGTGTGTGTTTGTGGGAGGAAGAGAGAAGCAGAGCAAGAGAGAGACAATTTTAGAGGTGGATGCCCGAATGCCAGCCTTTATAGGGGTCCATTCGGTCCTCTTCAGGCAACTCGGCTTCTAGCATAAGCGCGAGGCGTCTCATGGTGGAGAGCAGGAGGGGGAGTCCGATTCCCTCCCGGAGCACGGACTTGGAGTTTAGCCTTTGCCCCTTTATAAAATATACACGGGGAATAACCGTGGCCCATTAAAGGCCACAATCAGAACCTATAAAAATATTAGAAGCAACTTCAAAATATTCCCAAACACTACTTTTTTAATACACAACGGAGAGTTATTAAGCAGCTTCTTGGGGAAGCGAGCATGGCTTCCGCAATCATCAAAAATTGATATGTGCTGCTAGTAAAGTAATTATGCGCCATCCTGAGGATAAGGGAGCGGGCAATTGTTAATCCACTTGCACACCCGTTGACTTGCAGCATCAAGCTGCAAATAGCTTAATTAAGTCATACACGTGGACTATAACCATATTGCTCCATTGCATTATGCACACTATATCTCAATTTATTGGGACAATTAATGCGAGAACTCCACCTTGGGGGCGAACGTCATCCACTCTGCGCCCAACTTCTTTTCGATTGATACTTGCGCACCCCAGAAAGCCAAGAACCAGTGAGAACTAAGAGAGAGAGATGTCGGGTTTGGAATGGGGGTGGGATTCGTCGTGAGCAAACTTCGGCCCGAGGGAGTCGTTCGAATGGGGTGCCGGAGAAGCTAAGGTGAAGCGAACTCTTTGGACAGACCACAATAGATCGAGTCCCAGCTGCTCACGTGTTTAAATGGGCAGAGTCCCCAGTAGTTTAACTGTAATTGTAAAGCGCAAAACAAAGCCCATTCGTTAATCATAAGAACTCGTCAGCCCAGAAGGTCACGGATCTATTAGGACAGTTATTTAAATCAGCTGCAGCGCATTCCTCTCTCATCCCCTTTCGAGGGTGTAGAATATTCCAGGCGACACGTGCTGGAAACGCAGTCACTGCCCGAGCAGCAGCCTTGGGCGCGGCGGGGAGTGGGGTGGGGGCCGGCTGCGCCCTGAGCCAGCGCCCTTGACCCCAGCGCCCCCGCAGGAGCAGGCGGAGAGTCCGAGAGCCGGGCGGAGCTGGGCTGTGGCCCCCGCCTCTCGTGGGGACGCGGGGGACCTGAACACACGGAACTCGGGTGTGGGCAGCGCTCTCACGGGGGCCGAGGCTCGAGAAGCCCGAGGTCGGCAAAATCCTGAGAGCAGTCTCGTCCCCTCTGGCTCCTCAGCCCCAGGGAGACCCGGAATCAACCCTCCGCCTTCACACATCACAGAGAAGTGGGCAACTCCAAGCGGCGGCCACAGGGCTCCTCCTGCACGTGCCACCGAGCGCACTGGTCGCATAAGATGGGGGCATGGATTTTGACAGCGTTTTTCGGAGGTGCGGCTGGGATGCCGAACAGCCGTTGCGCCTCGGTCCTCCCGGGTCGGGGGCGATTGCGGGCCGCGATTCCGGCTCGGGCCCCGCACTCCCCTCCCTCCCACGGCCAGCGGGGCAGGCAGGGCTCTCCTCCCGGCATCCTCTGCAGCCAGCCCTCGGGCGGGCAGAGCCGGGTGTGAACTCGGGGAGCCGGGGCCGCCCGCCTCTTCCTCCGCTTCCCCTCCCCAGGTCGTTTTCCCTTCACTTCCAGAAGGTTAGAAAGGCGAGCGCCCCGTCTTTTCCAGAAGTCCCCTCCAGCCCCGCGCGCGGAGGCTCCGTCCCCTAGACGCCGGGGGTCCCGCAGCCCCGCGCACGGAAAGGACCGCGGCCAAGCGCCCCGGGCCGGGGGAACGCCGTCCGATCCCGGGACCGACGGCTTCGGGATCTCAGGGCCCGGAGAGAGGGCGCGGGTCCGGAGGCCGCTTGCCGGGAGCCCGGGCTTCGAGGTGCCGTCGGGGCAAAGGCTCCGTCGACGTTTACAGTAAAAACTACCGCAGTAACACCAACAACACATCAGCGAACATTTATTGTGCCCTTTCTAGAGGCGCTTTGTAGTCACAGTCCTATTTAAAACGAAAGAACGAAAAAACCCATTTGAAACAGCTTCTATTTTTGTGCCCATTTTAGAGATGGGGCCACAGAGGGTTGGGGTGCTTAGAAGACTTTGGGCAGGGTCCCTCGGCCAAGAAGTGGCAGAGCAGGTGCTTGGAGCAACGCGCTGCCCGCCGAAGGGCCCTCGGTTCTCCTGGGGCTGTCTCTCCCCTTTAGGAAGCCGACGCAGCTCGCATCTTGTCTCCCCTTTATCCTCCAGCCGCAGGCTCGCCGAAGTCGACACATCTCTGAGCTAATCCTTGCTCTCCCGGTCTCTTTGTCCTCTTTCTCACCCGTGTCCCCAACCTCTTGCAATTGGCGGGGTGGGGGTGGGTGGGGGGGTGTCTTCTGGGCTTAGACCTGGGCCAGTAAGGCCCAGATCGCCAAATCCTTCTGAAAACCGCCCCCTGCACCACACCCAGTTTCCCATCCTGTAGAGCTGCAGTCGGCAAAGCTGGAGTACATCTGGAGGCCTCCCCCGAGGCGGTGACCGAACTCTCAGACCCAACTAAATCCTGTCAGGGCTGGCGCTGAGGGTTAGGACCCTGGATGGCTTCGGACCCTCCCCCCATCTCCAGAGGAAGAGCCCCAGGTGCTAAATCCTGACATCCTTCTTTACTCCCTCCTTCTCCCATTTCTCTGCTTAGCCAACATCTGACTCCAAGAACTTGGCTCAAATAGGATGCATATTAATTTCAAAACTCCCATTCCGAAGTCGGGATGGGGCTGCTGTGGCCACCACAGTCTATGCCTCTCTGACCCCTAAGAATGTTGAAGGAATCACTAAGAAATTTACCGGGAATACAACGCTCTGCGGGTTGGGATCTCAAGAGAGGGGTCCATGAGGGTGCGAGGCTGAGGGTGAACCAAACTCTTCTGATTGTCCCTGGTTGTGGTGGGGAGGAGGGGTGAGATGAATATATTTGTCCTTATATTCAAAAGCCTTAGCTTTTGACTTCAAGCCTTAGCCAAGACGTCAAAGGCTGCGGCATTTGAACCAAGAACCTGACGACGGCCTTGATGAGCCGCCCTACCGCCTTTAGTTTGCTTCGCTCCGGGCCGCGCGCTGGAAAGTTTAACTCTATTATCAAAGAGGAAATTGAAAAGTGACTTCTGCAAATCCCAAGACGGGGTCTTACCAGCAACTTCTGGGGTGGGGAGCGGTGTGGGGGACCGAAAGGAAGGTTGAAAAAAGAGCTGGGAATATAATTGAAAAAAAAAATTAAAGATACACGCGGGATTAAATAAGCTAAGAAGCTCAGCCAGCGGAATTCTAGATCTGGGTTTTGAAACTCAGAGGGTCTCTCTACCTTTGGCCATCTGGCTGTTTTAAGCTCTGCCCCATGCTGTATGATTTTAGCTGAAAATCTCTTCCGTTGCAGCTTCGCTTTTATTGAATTCATCAAAAGCAAACTTTCCCTGAGTTTTTTTTTTTTTTTTAAGAAGGCTAAAATAATACGCCGACCACTGTGACATTCTCCGCGCCCAGGCCATTTTTCATAACGCCGCGGATCCGCTTTTGTGCCTCTGAGGCGACTAAACAGATGAATAACGAGCAAAGTCTCCCGAAAGTAAGCTAGCAGCTTTTCTCAGCTCGAAAAAAGTTAACTGAAATGAGAGGTGCATGTAAAAACCCACACCCAAAGATGAGGGCCACACTTTTATTACTCTGAATGACAACGACGTCTTTTTAAAAGCAACTAACTCCCACACCCGCACATACACACACACTCACACACACACTTGCGCACACAAACCACACAAACTTTAAGCCTTGCGAAGCTGCCCAGGTGGTGTTTAGGGAATTTTGGTAAAGAAAGAATGAAGGAAGAAGTATTTGAGGCAGATTCTAGTTGGTAAGATGCGAGAAGGGTAAAACCCGGTTTTATTTAGTTTTAGTTTAGTTTTGTTTTTCTTTTGCTTTTTTAAACCTCTTTAAAAAAGCGGTTTGAAAGTTGGTTTCTGGCAAGAGGAGAGAAAAGGCTGCCGCACTAAATGAAGAATCAGTGTTAAAAGGACGCTCAAAATGTAGTATTGTGGCAGGTCGGGGTAAGTTGCATTTTTTTTTCCTGTTTTCTCTTTGGTTTTGGAACGCAGTGAAAATGCACTTGGGGAGAGTTTTCCTGTTGCTTTTAGGGATGAGAAAGTAACTCCAGGCTCCCTGCCGGATGGCTGCCTCCTGCGACTTTGCTCTGGTTTTGCGTGTGTTTTACTCGGAGGCGCCTTCTTCCGAGCGCGGCCAGCACAGTCCCAGAGGCCCGCGAGCCCTGGGCGCCGGGTGTGGAGAGCCGCGCTCGGGCCGCAGAGGCAACAAGTCCGGACTCTAGCCCCAGGCGAGCGCCGCGCCGCTCCGCAGCTGAGCCAGGGGCTCGCCTGACTCTCAGGAATGAATTTTGCACGTGCAAACTACTTGCTTGTGGACGCGCACAGCTGCGATCCTCGGGTTTATCAGGGGAAAAAACTCTTCGCTTAAATGGAAGATTTGGAAAAACTCAGCCATTGGTTCTCGCCAGATGATTATTGATGCAAAGTAAACCCTACGGGTTGGAGCGCGCGCGCGTCTGTTTAACCCTGAAAATATTCCACTTTCGAGTTGCTGAAGTTGATATCCACTCGAAATCGTTTGTACTTTTTTCAGGGAGTGGGAAAATAACTAGGTGACCTGTGGGAGATGGTGTAGTCATATCAGTGAGAGAGGCATATCTGACTGGAAAGCGATGCCCCCTGTTCGCTGAATTGTAGGAAAGTGGCCCCAAAGAAACTCGAAAGGCGACTCCCAGCGCGCGCGCACCCGTTTCCACAGACATGTATTACAACCTCGTAGTTATATGCACTTTCCTGCCGCTAACCCTCGGCTCTGGGATTCGCTTCTGTGGTTTGAATAATTTTGTTGGTCTGCTGTGTATTTCGTGGCATGGAGTTTTAGGCACCCGTGCTAAGCGGTCGTTCATTTAAGCACTAAACAGCGACCTGCGAGCGTCCGCCGTGAGCCAGATGTTATTTTTTTATTATTAGTTCTCTCCTACTCAGGAACGTGGAAGAAACAAGTGCTGCGCTAGAGGTTGGACAGAGCTGATCCAGATGTTGGCAAACACGTCTTTGCCAGTTATTTCTGAGGAGCCGAGAGAAATTGACTAGGCAGCCGGAGAGAAATTGACAAGAGAGCTGATCGCTCATCGGAGGCGATTTTGTTCATTAGCAGGCGCGACTCCTGCTCCTGGGTCTGGCGGGGCTAGCATATAAAATGCAACTTTTGCCCCATTGGTTCGCTAGGTGAATTAGCACATACTGGGACTGAACAGTCCTTGACCTTTGCCTTTATGTTTGCGCAAATGTTTGCCTAAAACACAATCGGCCTTGACAAGGGAGCATGCTACCGTGTGACACTGCCTATTCACCAGATAGATGTTCCCTGCCACACACGACCCAGAGCAGCCTTTTAAATAGCTTAGGTATTTGTACAAACCGTATAAATTAATGTCGGATGATTGCTAGTTGCTGCTTAAATAGAAGACAATTTAGATGTGGGATACACATCTCTCTCTGGTCTTTTTCTTTCTTTCAAGAAAGTTGATAAGATGACCAGGAAACAAAAGTGGAAGTGGAGAAAAGTTTTTGTTTGGGGGAGTCAACAGATTCTTGTTTGATTAAATGAACACAGAATGTAGTTCCCTTACAAACGACTGTCGGTGAAGATGGGGAGTGAATGAAGGAAGAGAGAGGAACAGTGAGGAGAACTGTGAGGGACTCATGCTCAGGAAAACCAGTAATAGGGAGGTTTGGGAAATGAACTCGAAGATCCTGGAGGATTTCTTGTTCCTGGAGGGACCAGAAGAGTCAAGAGATTCTCAGGGTCCTGGGAACCCTGTGGAACTTGGGAAGTTTTCCTATTCCTGAGTTTTATGATTCTGAATGCTTCCTCCAATAAAACTAAATACTTTAGCAGGAGGAGAAGAACATCTTGTGAAAATCTAAAATTGGTTTAAACCCTCTTTTTAACTTCTGCACTGTAGATCTGAAATGATTTAAAGGGCAGGGCTGCCTTTCCCTAAACTTTGACATAGGAAAAAAAATGAACTTCCCTTGGCTGTGGTTTCTAGCTGGGTTCAGAATTTTCCACATTCCTTTCATTACCAGCAAGGTGGCGAAAACCTCACCAATTTCCAGGGCTTAATTTCTGGGGCAGACCAGACTGCAGAGACACGGAGGACAAATTAAGAAAAACAGTATTCCTTTAGGGAGTGTCGCTCCTTTGGGAAAGAGGAGTATTTACTTTCTTTGTTTCAAAACGATGCATTTGACCAGGGCAGTACCAACTCAAGCCACAGCCTGGGGATGAAGATTCAAGGGTCTGAGAACCACTGTGGTTGCTCCAAACCTTGGCCAGGTTTCCCTCAGGCTCCCTTTAACCATCTGCAGGTGGAGGGAAGGTGAGTCACTGCTGCGGCCAAGCTTCCCTTGGAAGCCCCTTTTCTTGTTCTCGGGTCAGAATTTGCCCTCTTCCTGGTGGGTTATGGGTCAGAGCAGGGGGAAGTTTGTTTAACAAAAGCTATATTCCATATAGAATTTTGATGTAGCATCAAAGTGGCAGAAAAGTATGAACAACAACCCAAGAATGCAAAAGAAAAGATAAATGTTCACACAAGCAGCTTGCAGAAAATTGTAATATGGAGAGGTTGTAAGAAAAGTAAACATAAGTGATACAGATGAAAATTAAGGAGACTACATCTACTTTTCAATAATTTCCCCTTAAAATTTTCTCAATTAACAGACCAGATTTGTTAGTTTACCCTTATTATTTAGTTTATAATGTGGCAGGTATGAACTATTTCAAAACAGTTTTGTAAGATTGACAGAAAACTACATGAATGGTAGCCTGTGTATTTTGGATTTAGGTTTAGAAATGCAGGCAACTGGATATGCACAGAAATCATATGTGCATTCTCAGAGGATATTTGCTCATTTTATTAAACTTATAATCATCTTAACTATTTTTAAACAATTGTTTCATTTAAAAGGAAAATGATTCTAGGTATTCTCTTCTCTCTCTCTGCCCCTTCTCACTATCCCCCAATCTTTTAAAGAATTTAAGAATTAAACTTATAGAGATGCACATTTTAGGGCTTTATTCTCTGAGAAATTTGGCAGTAATGTGGAGAAAGCAAGGCAGGGGTAGGTTTCTAGCTGTGCTGTAGCTGCGCTTGTGGTAGATGGAATTTCTTCAAGTTTATGGGTGAATTGGGACCTAGAACACACAACCCATGCTGATGAATGTAAGGGACTTAGATTCAAGTCTAGCTATTGTAAAAATCAGTTTAAGGATTTGAGAAATTTGCAAAATGCTTAGTTTGAAATAGACACATTTTAATAAAACACATCAAATTACAAAAATAACTAAGTACTATATAAAACATATTTCACATGTATCCTAGATAGCAATGATTCAAGTATTTAGTCCATGTATTCATTTAATTATTCAATTATAGTGAATCAAATTGAAGATTAGAGATGATTAATTTGATCTACTACTGACAGACGTCTAGAAATTGTGCATATTTCTGGCCAAAGCTAAAATGGTATTAAATATTTATGCTGTCAAATCTGTAGGTGGTTTTATCTATCAGTGTTCAAGAGGACATATAGTAATTTACTAATACAAATGAAGACACAGCATAGCTGCCCAAACTATTCTTATTCAAATGAATAACACAACTTTAATGGAGAAGGAAAGAGAAAAATATTTTATCATTTCTGGAAATAATCAACTTTCATAGTAATTTTTTTAGAGCAAAAAGTGTAAAAATATTAGTTTTTAACTATATTTGAAAAATTAAGGTAACATTTATTCTTAGGAGCTGAGTGAGACAAATCTCTGCGGAAATGATTTGCATATGAAATTAACATTCATTAAAGGTAAATGATTGCGTTAAGCTGACACCAAAAACTGTAGAATCTTTTAGATGACTCTATAGTATACATTAACCTCTATGCTAACGATTTTCTTTCCGACTTTATTGCAAACTGGCATCTGTGAAATTTTATATTTCACTACGCAAGTAAAATTAAATTGAAGAAGTAAAGGTAGGTTTCGAGTGCTAGAGAGAACACCCTGGACCTTCTTCCGATTCTATCCCATCAAAGGTAATTCTTTCCCTCTAATTTATGTAGATACACTTACATTCTTTTAATAATCCTCAACAATTACTTGCTATTAAATTCCTTACTACTCTGCACATGAAAATTTTGAGATGATTTGGAGGCATGTGATTTTAATTTAATTACGGAACTTAAGTTGGAATAGCCCAAATATGCCACTTCCAGGCATTATGTTTGAGCTCGTGAATAGCCAAGCTGTGCTAGAGACCAGCTCTTCCCTGGTTGGTGACAACTCTAGGTTTTTTTGGGACAGAGAAAGAGAGTCCTTCTCACCTCCATTTTAATTCACAATCTCTGATCGAAAAGATTGTGCTCCAATTTCCAATGCCTATTGCATCCAACCTCAGGCCCTAATTACCTCCCGCTGGCAAAGAGAACGGGGAGGCTGGGGCAATGCTGAGCAGGGCTTGGGTTCCAGAGGACATTTGGAAGGGGCCAGGCCAAGCTTCACTAAGGAAGTTCAGGACCTGGATACTAGAAATTGTCCCCATGGATAGTCATGGAAAATAGACTTCGGGAAGCCTTGGCCCCCACCTCAATCCTCTTTTTTGTGAAAGTGTGAATTCAGGGTTAGGGGGAGGGCGAGGTGAAGGCATCAGAGGGTGGTGCAGGGCCTGGGAAAGTGCCCACACCTGAGCAGTGTGGGAACCACGTTCTCACCTGGCACTGCAGGTGTCCCTTAATTTGCCAGTAGGGCATAGCTGTGTTAATGTGACTGCGGCTAGAGGATCCCCACAGGGAGCACAAGCGTGGCAGGCACAGTGAACGTCTGCGGGGGTGGGGGCTCATTCTCTGATTTATCTGGAAGCAGGCTGGTGGGGGAGCAAGGGCCCAGGGGTGAGGTGTTCCCAGCTCCAGCTCTGTTGCTCACACTTATCTGATCCCTATTCAGTGTGCATTTCTGCAGTAGCAGGGGATGCCCTTGCGGGCTTCACCCTCCCACTCACCTTCTCCCACCTGGTTTGCTCACCTCCTCTCTCCCTTCCATACTCCCCCAACCCTTCGCTCAGCCCCTCGTCCTCGCACTCTTCGACAGCCCCTCCTGTCCCCTCCTACCTCCTCTCCCTCTCACCTCCTTCCACTCCTACACAAACCTACACAAACCCACAAACCCCTCAGGTCTCCTCCACCCTCCTTAATTCTCTCACCTCCTCATACCCTTTACGACCTCATAACTCTTCACTCCTACATCCTGTTACACTACCCATACTCTCTCAGCCCCCCTCAAGTTCTGACATCTCCGCCTCTCCCCATGGTTTTACACCAGCCACTCCCCCTCAGGCCTTCACACCTCCTCCTCCTCTACACTCCTCACACGCCTCCTGGCATCCCCCTTACTTCTCACATCCACCATGTTCACCTCTCCCACACTCCTCATACATACCCCATACTTGGACTCCTACTCTCACTCACGCCCACCTGCCACCCGCGCCGACTGCCTTTTGCCTGGTGGTATTTGAACTCCTCTGTCTGTTTTGGAGAATGTAGCCTCCACCCTCTTCCCCTCTGACCCTTTCTCCCTCCACAGCTTCCGCCCATCTCCCCCTCCCCGATTCTGGACTTCTCTTTGAAGGAGAGGACATGGCTGCCTCCCCTTTACCTTTATCACCCCTGAGGGCTCACAGTCACAGCCACCTGGGTCTGGGAACTGGAGAAGTTTCTCCCCAGTGCCCTGGGCTGGGCCAGCACAGACTGGAGTCAGAACCTCTGATTTGACTTCTCTCTCTCAGTCCTCAGCTTCAGAGAGCTTTTCCTTGACTCTCTTCCAGATTTATCTCCAGACTTCAGGGACACAAACTCAGAAGTGTAGCATTTCCATCAACAGTGTGGGTGGTAGGGTCCTTTAAACTGGTGGTTATTCAACTTCATCAAGCTTCAGAATTACTCAGTCTGTTAGAACAACCAGAGACTGCTGGCCCTCACCCCTAGAGTTTCTGATTCAGTAGACTTGGGGTGGGACCTGAGAATTTGCATTTCTAACAAGTTCCCAGGTGGTGCCAAGGCTGCTGCTCTGGGACCACATTTTGAGGAAATTTAAACAAGTCTCAGTAGTGTGAAGTGATAGGGAGGTCCAAAGAACATAGAAGTTAGGGAGCAGAATGATGCTGCCTAAATGGGAATAGTGCCCTAAAAATTTCCCAAGCCAGAAGATACTTTCGAAGTATAGATTCATTCTGGTGAGTGTTTAGTTTCTCAGAAAATGGCCAAATCATCTCCATTGTTAGGGTTTTATCCACAAAAGGAAGGGAGAAAGAAAGGAGGTTGGGTCCAGGACACGTCTTTTCCTAAGCCCTCACTGACAATTTTTCATAAAGCTAATGGTGTTTAGAGTTGGGGGAATCGGGTCTTGGGTCACTGAAAGTGCTAGTCACTCTGGGTAGGTCTGTTGTTTGTGAGCCTTGGGGTGTGTGTGTTAGAGAGTTTGCTGACTACCTTTGTGATTAGACTTCATTCGAAACAGACAGGAGGACCCCTGCTCTACAGAACCACCTTTTCTAGCCTGGGTAGTGGTTACCATGGTTACTTCCTGCTCCCTCTCCATCTGCTGGTGAAGAGGCTCACAGACCTCTCCCTTCAGTCCTTCTTGAAGGCTGGAAGGTGGCCCAGAAACTTTTGGCCAGGTCATGTTCTGCCTTTTCAATTGTCTAGGGAATGGTTTTCCTAATTTATTTGGAACTGCAAAGGTACATGTATAAAGAAGGAGAAACATAAAAAACAAAAGTTTAAAATTCCTTAAATTCAACTTTTTTGTGTGTGGGTGTGTGTGTGTCTATGTGATATGCTTAACCAGGTAGAGAACATATACCATACGCAATCATGATGCTAGACAATAGTTTCTTTCTTTTATATTTGAGTTTACTTGACAATATAAATTCCAAATCCTGGCCAAGAATATCTATACATTTGTCTCCTGGCTGATTTTGCCACCAGTTTTCAATCTCATTTTCTCTAAGTTTTGTGAGCAGGGCAGAAATTTCTAGTATGCCTTTGGAGATTAGAATCTAGGAATTCGAGTTCTGAGATCTTGGCCAGTGTTTGCACAACCTGTTCCATATTTACAAATCCTTAGCAGTAGTTCAACGTCTGAAAATTTCCTCTCTTTTCTCTTCATATTACAAACAATTATACTGTTCTAATATGCTTTAGGAAAAATGTAATTGCATTAACATGTTTCTCTTATAATTCTGTTGTTAAAAATGACTAGAATTTTGGTAATGCGTAGCTGTTTTCCTGGTTTGAAAAAAAAATTAAATTCAACCTTGTCAAATGTCCATTTGCTAGCACATTTTCTTAGTTGTACTTTAGCCAAAAACATTACAGACATTACTAAAATGTTCCCAGGGATCAGCGCACCAGCTCCTGGAGAAATATTTGGATAGACATCACAAAACCAAAACAATCCCGTTATCCAGATTTTAAAGGTTTTAAGTTAGTCTTGTTTTCCTTTATCCCACTTTAAGATCTCTGTATATTATTCTATATTTCATTTCAAATTGGAGCTTTTATCCAATTTTACTTCCAATTGGGGCTTTTTAATATAGAAAAGCCAGAGGTTGCCAAAGGAATTGGATACTTAATGTTGAATCCAAACTGAGTAAAATTTTGAAGTATATACAATCCAGTTTTCTTATTAACTTGAAATTGAGATCAATGTAACGCAAATCTATTTGCGTTTCCTGCTATCTAAATAGAAAATCCATTGGGACAAAAACCAGTCTATAAACGTGTGGTCTGCATGTTAGATCCAGAGGTAACCAGTTTATTAATATTGCTACTATATTTAAGTTGTGGGTGATGAATCTATTATCTAAAGAAATGCTCCAAGTATCTCAAGGTTGAGGATCTTACCAGGGTCTTGCTTTTGGGAAAATGGCCCAGATACGTTTACTCAGAAATGGTCTTACCAGAAAGGTACTGTGGCAAATAACATCTAACCATAATGATAATGTTAATGTTACTGTCACTTTGGAAAAACTCCTTGAATTTAGTGTCTGTTTACAGATGGTTTGGCATTTCCCCCAAACATCTAATCATGCTTTATGGTGAAGTATGGCTGTCGGTTTTTTCTTGACTTGTGGTATCTAACCACGGCCTCCTGGCTGGGTAATCTCCCCTCTCCTGCCCCCTAGCGGAGGGTTTGGCAATGCACCAGCAGCTATGACAACCAGCGATTATTTATTGATCACCTGCTGTGTGCAAAGCACTGTGGAAAAAGCTGAAGCGTGTCCAGATCTGGGCAGAGTCCAATGTCATGCAGGGGCTTTATAAGATGATTTGAGATGGACCAGATATTCTAGCTTTGGGGCCTTGTGGCTCCTCACCTGGGGGCCCTCTTCAGAACCCTGATCTCACCGTGTTGCACTTGGAACCTGACTCTGGCATCTCTGGCCACCAGAAGGTCCCAGCTGCAGCCAGTTTGGGACCGAGAGGCTGTCTGCCCCTTGGCGGGCCTGGTGATAATTTGAGTGCTCTTGTCTAGTGCTGTCCGGTTTGACCCGCAGTTACAACCAATCCTGGATCAGCATTGTCAGACTTCGGTTCCACCACACTCTGTTTGAAGAGTCCCATTTTGTGCAGTGGCAGCCACAACAAAACCCAACTTTCCTCTGTGACTTTGTTCTTTTGATTTTTAATAGATCAAAGAGGTGGAGGGAGGAAGGAAAAGCAGGGGAGGGGGGGAAAGGAGGGGAGTAGGGATTGTTGTCGTGTCAAGATGCAGTGCCCATTTGAGGCCACTAGCCCCATTAGAAGGGAAAAGTGCACGGAAAAGGGCGAGAAACCTGCACTCGGCGCGGCATTGTTCGGGGGATTCGAGCTGCGGCCGCGGCCGCCATACAGTACAGTCTCCATGGCAACGCAACCTGCTGCTGCCGCCGCGAAACTTGAAGGCGCTTGAAAGGGCTTGAAGAGACCAGAATCACAACCCTCTTTCGGTTCCCCGGGAACAACGGGGGAAAATAAGAGAGAGAAAGAAAGGAGGAGGAAAGGAAGAAGGAGAGGAGGTGGGGAGAGAGAGAGAGAAGGAATATGAATGAACGGGAGAGAATTGGAGGGAAAGAGAAGGCAGAATATGAGAGAGGGAGGCGGAAGGCTGAGAGAAACCCCACCCCAGGCCTATGAATGCTGGCATTGTCCCTTCTTTTCTGAATCTGATTTACCATATCATAACCCCCAGGAAGAAGAAAACATCAATATCCCGAAGGAATGGAGATGTTTCTATGGAAAACCTAGGAATTTTAGTCCATAACAGATCTGGTGTAAAAAAATCAAAGAGATCAAAGGCAGAGCTCCCGGGAGTATAGATGCGTCTCTGAATTAAAGATGGACGATGCTGACTACAAAGTACTTTTTTCTTCTTTATTCAGTCTTCTGTTTCCATTTCAAGGGAGGTGCTGGCCTCGTCATATCTGAACTAGACCGTCATTGTGAACAATGTCATGAAGGGGAATGAAAGGAGGAGTGGGGGCACCAGAAACTCGGCTTCCTCTGCCCCAGCCCGGTTTCCAACCCTCTTCTCCAGCAGGCTCAGCGGAGGTGTCAGCCCGGCCCTCCTCATAGAAGGAGCTCCTGGCGAAGCTCGTCCCACCCTCGATTATACGGGGGCACTTAGGAAAAATGGGATCCGCTGAAATCCAGAGAAGGGAAGCTGTGTCTGGCTGGCTTGATGCCTCACCAAATTGAGCTCAGGGCACTCTCCAAGCTCAGCGTGGCAGTTCTGGTGTGGGGAGGAGACAGCAGGATCTCTAGGCCAGATATGGGCTGGGTAGGATGTAGAACACCCTGGCGCCAGGAATTGGGGGGCGGCCCCAACAGTTGTCTTTGCAGATGTGGGTTCCTGGCAGCTCTTCCAGGAGAGGGCCTCCCAAAGGGGAAGATGTTGGGGGCGACCCAGCTAAGTGAGGCATCTCTTTGCCTGACAGCCCCTCAATCTGCAAGTCTAAGAAACAAATTCTAAGTGTTTTTTAGATACTCGACCAGCTGACTTCCACTTTTCTTTTTCAACCTAAAGCAAAGTGGAAAGTCAGGGATGGAAATTCCCGGGTGTATCAGTGGAAGAGCATGCAAAGGAACAGACAGGCAGCAAGCAGTCCTAGGGAATGCCTTCTCCACCTGCGCGAAGAGAATTCTCTGGCCTGGCCTGCAACCCGTATGTGTGTGTGTGTGTGTGTGTGCACGCACGCGCGCGCATGTTGGCGTGAACCCCAGTGTTCTGAGAAGGGCTGCTCACATCTCTCAAGTGGCTTGTGGGCTTGCTGTCCAGCTTCTCTGGACTTTGTGGCTGAGAAATTAAAACAGTAAATCTTCAAAAGCTGGAGACTCTCCGCTTCCTCTGGAAAGAAGCGAAGACAGTCAGCCTGGATGCGTGCGTGCGTGCGTGGGGAGCCCAGCCTCCAGAGGCTACAGGCCTTTGCCCCAGTGTCTCCCCTTCAATTTCTCCAGCAGATGTGTATTAGAGAAGTCAATTAAGTTGTTTGCAAACATGCAGGGGCTGGTGTGTACCGAGCAGGGAAGAAAGCTTGTTCCCAGGGTGGGATCAGTGTCTGGCCTGGCCACAAGCACCCTGGGGGCAGCCTGACACTAAGTCAACAGTGTCATGGCCGAGGGGCCCCTTGGTAGCTGCAACAGCTGTCCAGCTGCCCATTGTCCAGTCAGGGCTGGAGCCTTGTTGCTGCCCCAGCGCCAACTCTGTGCACAAAAACAGACCAGGGCAGGAGGAATGTATCCCCCACCCTCTCAGCACCATCCGGGCCACCAGACCCTCTCTTCTGTCTCTCCCCTCCTCTCCAGACATTTTTTCTCCTCAAGTAATGGAGGCCAAAAAAAGTCCAGAACCTGGGGAAAGGTGGGGGCAAAGAAAAAAGACTCCATACTTCCTAGGCATGAGGATGGGCAGAACATCATCACAGAACAAAAGAATAGAGGTTGGAAATTGCAACAAAACTGAGAGCAAGAATGATCTTGTTACAGGTATTGGTTTATCCCTAGTTGTCTGTCTCAGAGAAGTTGGTGAGTGTGTTCGATGCTGTCAGGGGGGCCAGGGGCCAGGGCAGTACCTTTCCAGAGCTGTGAGTAGGGGAGGTGGCCTTGGGTCTTGGTGGCTCACTCAGGGGACAGAAATGCCCCCAGGGTTCAACTATCTGGGTGGCTCCTTGCAGACCTGCGTTTCTCCTAAGGATGAAATTCCAACACCCTCTCCTCAAGACTCCTGCCCCCTTCACCGGGCAAGGGTGGGGAGTGTGGGGAGTGCGACGGCTGCGCTGAAAGCACTGGGAAGGGGGTGGGGCCAAGATTGACTAGGTCTGTCTGGCTCCGACTCCCAGAACTGCCCATGACTTCAGCCGGTGCCGAAGGCCCTTAACTGGCTAGGGTGAAGTGAATTTCCCTCCTGAAGCCCAAGCCCAGAGGTGTGGGCTGAGGGGAAATCTGCAGAGCAGCTAGCCCGCATCGAAGTACAGGGATGTCTCTGCCCAAATGCACTCTCTGTGGCCCCCACTGCAGAGGGATTTGTGGGACACACCTCTCAGAATTATGGGCTGAGTGGCCCACTGGAAGCTTGTCCAGCTGCCGGGGTCTGCTTTTCAGGCCCTCACTGAGCCCAAAGTCTACAGAGTGGCTCAGATCCTCAGAGAGCCAAGCTTGGGCTGCCTCAAACCAGAGCTGTGCCCAAGCTCCCAGTTGTGGCTAATGGCACTTGCCAGATAGCTGGCCACTTGCCTCTTTGCTCTGGAAAAAAGGAAATTAGTTGGCTGCTCTTCTCTTGGTGTTTGGCACGAATTCCCTCATTGCCTCTTTTCTCTATTTAGAAAAAAAATCTTAAATTCCATGTTGAGTAACAAGTATCTGCCAGACGTTGGACAGTAACATTGTTCATCCGGCTTAGGTGGCTTCTCTTTTATTCTTTTTATTTAGTGAACTCCTGACTTCAGAAAGTTGGAGGTAAAAATCATACCAAAATTTTAAAACACTATCAGGAAGTTGCTGCTGAAAAAACCTGGAGGGCCTGACTGGATAAAAGCCTTTGACTCAGACCCAAGGGTTTCAAGGACTCAAGCTCCAGCCACCTCTCCATCAATGCACAAGAAGTTGAATTGTTTTTAATTTTTCTTTTTTTGTAAATGACAGAGAGAATAGCGGAGAGTCAACTCAGAGCTAAAGTTGTGAGCAGCAGAAGCTACTGAGTTCCTGAGTCCAAGTGCAGAAGTAAGCGTCGAGGTCCCAGCCGTCGAAGCTTAATCGTCTAAGTTTTTAGCGCGGAGAAGGGTTGAGTTTTAAGCTCTCCGACGTCGGCTCCGGTGGTGTGCTGCTGTGTGTGACTTGCTGGGCTGCGCGGGCGGGGGACCTCAAACAAACTACCGGATTCCAGAAAGTCTGTCTTCCTGTTTGCCGGACCAGGAAAACTCTAGGAATTAAAAGGAAACTTCCGAAGGAAGGTGGGAGCCTGCCTTCAGGTTCTGGCCCGCTGGGGAGGGAATGTGGCAAGCGCGCTGTTCCTGTCTCCCAATGCAGAGCCCGGGGGCAGATACACGGCGACTGAGCCTCCCCAAAACGGTCAGCGTGTAGAAGCTTTTCATTAGCCTTCTTTTCATAACATTTAGTTGGCAAGTTTCAGGGTTTTGCTTTTGTTCGGTGAGACATTTGCCGAGGACAAATCCGATGGCAAATCATTTCTCAGGCGGTTGTGCAAATTCTTCAAGGAGCTGGCGCTGGGGGCGCGCGCGGCAGAAGAGACTGGAAGCCGCGCCACGCGGCTCAGCCTCAACTCTCCAAACGCTGCGCTTGTCCTCCGGGCTGGACGCCAGCCTGCCCTGCTCGCGGGCCTCCCCCATGAGTTGGAAGGGATGTGGGAAAATATTGGGTAACTTTGCCATGTCCCCGACAAATAAACAGGGTAATTAGAATGACGCAGATGCCGGTGTTGGCCCTCACGTTTTTTATGATCGTTAAAGGCAGAGACTTGAAAAAAAACGTAATTAAGTCTAATGATGGAGCTTTTCTTCTCGTGAATAGATGGCGGGTTAAACCAATTAGACACATTCATCAAATTCTTTCCACCAAGTTTTTCTAGACGTTAGGGTATGGTCTCAGTACAGCGCGGAGACCCGCACGCTCTCCACGCCGGGCGCCGGGCAGGTGGGGGCGCGCCGAGCCGGTTCAGCGCGAGCTTCGCTCCCTCCGGTCCCGGAGGCCGCCTGCGCCGGCCGCGGAGCTTCACGCTTGAGCTTTTCTAGTGCAGCATCGGTCCCTTCCTACTCCACTTCTTTCCCAAAAAGCCTCTCAGAATTAACGAATTTTCCGTTCCTCCGAGTGGTCAAGATTCCCGTGTGTGGGCGCGTTTGGCAAAATCTAACTTTTCCTGGCGCAGAAGAGCGCCTAGAAAAGGCCAGAATTAAGAACCCTGAGAATGGAAATCGGCTAATAGGAAAATACTATTAATTCTCCTTTTGCGCTTCCCCCAGCATCTCCTGCTGAGGCCAGGAGAGAAGTGTTTCCGAGGGGACCAGATCTGCGGGGGGTGGGTGGGTAGGGGGCGATGACGACACTGCAAGGAGAGCGAGTTTGGAGAACAGAGGTCCGGCCTCTGTGCGAGTGGATTTAGGACTTAAGGTCCTCAGGTTGGAGCCGGACCCAGACTCCCCCCAGAGCTGTAGCGAGTTGAAATTCTAGGGAGTTCTCGAGAGGACCGGGCTGTCAGGGCCTCCTCAAAACAGGAGTTCCGTCTGTTGGCTCAGACCCCGCGCGTCTACCGTGTGAACGAGGTCTCCCTTTCCATGGTCACAGGACTGACAGGAAGTCCTCGAGCTTGTGCAGAGCAAAAGAGAGAAACGATTCTATGCGCCAGGTTCCTACTTACGGCCGCCATAGACTTTTCAACAACAGGTGAAGGGAGTGGAACGCGGCTTCTCAGCAGATCCTAGCATCTAACGTGCATCCTTCAACATATGCCCATAGGTCTAACATTAATATGTATTTGCATTATATATAGATATTTTTATATTCATATTATCTCACCTAGTACGTATCACAGTATTTGGTGTATATTGATGTATACTTTCATTTTATTTTTATATATTAAAAGAGTACATTAAGTCATATATGCATTTATATTAGGTGGTATAAGTTATATATTACGATATATATGTATGTTGGTGATAAATATTATAGTAGATGTGTATTGCCATTTGGGAACTATATTATATATTAAGAGATGGCAAAATTGCATTTAGAGACCAATATTACCTAGTAGGAAACGTATTATATATTAGGTGATAGATACTAGGCTAGGTATATATATATGTTTATTTTTAGAGTGTGTATTTACAACAATTTTGGACGATGTAGAGTGGAACCTTTTGAGCTCCATCCCCAGCAAGGGACCAAGCCCAGCTGGCCGAGACAAAACCCAGCACCTTCTTTGTAGCGCCATTTTGAACCTCTTTTCTTGACTGTCTTTCCTGCATCACCTCCACTACCTTGAGATAAATAAGAAAATCATAAAATAGGTAGACAAACAAAACACTCAACCTTCTCCCCACCAAGCCAAGTGTGCCTTCGCCTCAAGCTAGGTTTTTTTTTTGGTGGGGGTGGACGGTTTGAGTTTGTTTCAGCGCAGGAACTTTTCCTCTGGCATGGCGACTGTCGAGGGGTTGGCGGAGGTTCTGGACTTGGGGCAAGGAGACTTGAGCAGAGGGTGTGACCCAGTCCTCATCCTGCCACCGGGAAATACGGTAGTTGAATGGGAGGAATAAAATTTAGAGTGAGAGCCAGCATTTGGACTATTAGGCATGTGAGCACAGCTCCTAGATGGAATTTTTAGAGCCACTGGCTCTTCAATGTGAGTCTGTGACACCAGGTTGCGGATGACGAGGGGAGCAGGGGAGAGGAGAGTTTGAAAAGCTTGGATTTGCAAGAAGACCAACTTTTTGAACTCTCCACGCAGATGGTGCAAATCCTCCTGTAATCATTTTTCAGCTCATCCGGAAACTGCTCTCGAAGTGAAGCCCCAAAGTAAATAAACACCTCCCTCCCTTCTCAAAGTCATGCCTTTAAAGGGAACTCCACGGGCCTAATTACGCTTGAATTATGCCAGGAGCTCCGCGAAGGATGGAAGTTTAGACAAATAATTGCGCCATTGTGCGCGGCCAGCCGGCCCGCGCGGCCTCCCTCCCGTTTTCATCACTCGGAAGGCGGCGGGGCTCGCAGCCACCTGAAAACCGCCGCCGGGGGCGAGCCAGAGACTCCTGCCTAATTAACCTACTTTTCCACCCGGTGGATGTCAAGATTTTAGAAAAAGAGTTGGAGGAGGGAAAAGAGGGACACCAGGGTTTTCTGCCTCCTCCCTGAAGTCGAAGCAAAGTTGTGTTGCCAAGTTTTGTTGTGATTCCTTGAAAGCTTGTACACTTCAGGCAAAAACTGAAGATGCCCAGGGAATTGCTTGGAAAAGCTTCCGGGACTATCACCGGGAACCTCGAGGAGAGGCAACGTTTTGGAAAACGAATGTCTCCTCTTTGTTTCGGCAGTGACGCCGTAAATCATCGCGGTCAAACAGGTTCTCTAAAGTTGGAATTAAATGGGGAAAATGTGAGGACCCCCATAATTTCCAGATGAAGAATTAGATTAATTTTCCAAATGAGAATGTAATTAAATTCATCTCAGATATAGTTTCCTGACTGAATAGCAAAAAGTTAGGGATTTTAACCCAGAGAGAGTGTCCTCCCCTGCGAGTTTGGGGAGTCACCAGCTGCGATTATTTATGATACTCTACTTACGTATCGATTCCGCATTCAAAACCAGAGAATTCACTTCCATTTACCTTAATTTCGCTAGGACTGCAATTGTGCTTTCCGGACGGGGAGTCACGTATTTGGATCATGTTCTCAAAAAGGAGAAATCTATCTGTAATTACCCCCAAACCTCATGAGTTCGTATGGAAACTCTGCACTAAAATGATCGAATAGCACACTCTTTGGCTTATTTTTCTTACATTAGCAGAATTTATAATATACTAGCTCTCTATGAAGATAATTTTGGAAGAAAGTGTATAGGCTTTGAAATTTACAGAAGCTGAGGGCAGAATGAGCATTAAAACAGAAAACTAAGCATCCTTGTAGATTGTGAGAAGGATTTTCTTTAAAAAATTTAGATGATTTGCCATTCAATTAACTGATCCCCTCCAGCTTTAAAAACTCCACAGGGCCTGAGCTAAAGGTGTACACAAGCATTTTCCCAGAGGGCTTATGTAAATTTATTTATTCATACAGCCCAAGGCAACCGGTGTTTGGTAAGCAGAGATGCTAATGGGGTGAGGGGCTGGTGGAGGGAAAATACTTCTGAAGTGAGTTCTTGAGGAGCAAGTTCCTGAATGGTGTTCTTTCCTTGGAAAGTTGTTTATCAGCCCACAAATATTTTAGTGAAAATAATCAAGATGCCTTGAGTTAATCAGCTGTCAGTTCCGCAATTAACTGTCTTCTGCATTTTTCGGTGACCGTTTTCCTGTCCACATATACTCAGGCATATAGAGAAGCAAAAAAAATGCCCAGAAAGATAAGTCATAAATACAAACATGAGAACAGAGGTGTTCGGGCAGAGTCAGAATAAGTAACATAGAATTAGAGAAAATGAAAGCTGTTTGGAATGTGAGCCGAGTCTGTGACTTTAGAAAGTGCTAATTTACGAAATCTCATCTCACAGAAGGCATAGGCATCCTTGGGTAGGCCCTGACAAGGTACCTAGAAAGTAAGCACAAGGCCCTATAATGTGTGCTTCTTCGAGAATAAGAATTAAAATGAGGTAAATGGTTATAATCTCACATTTAACAAACACTTAGGATTCTGGGAGGCCTGGCAGGGTCTAAAGTTCCATAGTACTTTATCGATTTTGAGTCTATTCAGTAAAACATTTGCATTCATTGCTCTCTCCCAAACTTCTCTATATACATTTTTCTGTTTACCTCAACTCCTCCAAAGTTTTGTGAGAAATCTTTGATAATCTACATAAGCCTGAAGCTTTTATACCTACCTCTTGATCATCCCTTTAGAGCTTAAGATATGTTCATCTCGAATGATCAAATTCCTAGAATTACACAATTATTTAAATATTTTTCTATAACTATGGGTTAAATATCTCTAAATTGCTCCTTTACAACTCTTTTTAATATAGGGCTAATTTTTAGTTGATTCTAAGTAGTTTTGTAGCATAGTTCTTTGATTAAGAGTTATTTTTATTCTCTGTAATAGCTGAAAATTCACTTTCCTGAATACAGTAAATACCTGTAGCCCCTGAGATTTCATGAAGTTCTGGTCCGCAGTTATAGTCAGAGACTCAGGCTGCTTTCTGTGTATTGTTATTTTTATATTTTCAAACAAGTGAGTAGAACCATTATTTGTTTATTAATCCAGGTGATTTTTCTATCAATTAAAAAAATCCCTAAGATCTATTTTTTCCTATTTCTTGAAAAAACACTTTGCTTGTAATGGCTTAATATAGCTTTTCTTTAACTGAGGCATCCTCTCTCTCTTTTGAAGATTTCAAGGCAAAATCATAGCAGAGCCATTGGAATCAAGGACTGTAGGGAAAATAAAGTTTCCTAAAGATGCGTGGGCTTGGATCTGTGGCTAGTCAGATTGTATAAAAAATGCACACAATCGTCTAAGCTGATTGGTGGGCTGAGAGAATACCTCAGGCAAGTTTTAGTGTCCTTGTGTCCTTAGGGATGAGGATTATAATTTCTTTCCCAAAGAAAAAGCTTCTCTGTAATATTTGTTGTTTTCAATATCAACAAATCTTATATTGGAAACATGGGTGAGTGACCTTAATCAACTAAGGTGGAGGAATAAAAACGTTTATATTATCATCTTGCATCATGAAGTATAAATGTGAATTAAATTAGGATAATTATTTGAATAGTCAATATATTTTTTAAAATATTAGCTTTGTATATATCTGTATATATACACACATACAGACAGACAGACACATATGTATACACATGCACAGGTTGAAACAAATTTATAAGAGTTTAAAACCTTCTTTTAGGTTATTTTTACAAAAGTAAAGATAGCTATAATGAGATAGTCTTTAAATAGTTTTTAATTTAGCTAAAGTAACAAATGATAAAATTAACTATTTGCTAAGAAATAAGATTGATATAATACGCCACCTCCTCCAACAGTCATTTTCGATTTCAAATTTTAGATACTTTACTCTCTCATTAAATGAGCTTCTCTTGCAGGAAGTTTAATTTAGATTGGTTGAGTCATACATTTTTTATGTTAGTATTTATTTAAAAACATCCTAGTGTGTTGTCGCTGCCTGGGAATCGGTTTTATATACCTGTGCTTTCGAAAATGTGGAAAACCCTTATTCACAGTTACCTTCGTCTTTATAGCAAGAGCTTAGCTATTTTTTTTACCCTAATCAACTCAATAGACCTTTAAAATGACATAGTTTTTGGTATAATGCAACTGCGAAATAAAAATAGAAACTACCAAAAGCAGCTTATTCATATTGGCTACAGTGACATTGGCCTCACACTGGACACATTACATTTTGGAGGTGGGGCTGATATCCCAGAACATGTGCAACCTCCATGGAAATGCTAGGCTTCAAAGCCGAGACTATAGCCCCCCACTGTGTTCCTGGAAGCTGGCAGCCTTTCCTAGCTGCCTGTTTTTTTCTTTTCTTCTTCTTCTCTCCAAAGACCCCCAGTACATAGTTGTATATTGTAGTTGTGGTCCTTCTGGTTGTGCTATGTGGGATGCTGCCGCAACATGGCCTGACGAACGGTGCCATGTCCGTGCCCAGAATCCGAACCAGTGAAACCCTGGGCCACTGAAGTGGGGTGCAAACATAAGCACTTGGCCATGGGGCCGGTCCCCTGCGCATTTGTTTTTCAGGTGGAGAGTTCACATCTGTTTCAGTCATGATGGACCTGAGGAGCTAGACTTCTTTTGAGTATAGTCTCTGAAAGAGTACAAGGACCCCTTTAGTTCCAAAAGAGCAAATATCCTCCCAGTTTTCCACAGTGCTGAGAATTGAAAAAGCACAATGATTTCACATGTGGAATTATTCTGATCAGCTCTGTTCATACTTATAAATATAAAATCAAAAAAATGTTTTTACACTCTCAGAGAGAATCACAGTGAGAGGATTAGACACTTTCATTGTTTCATTTTATTATATTGAAATAACCATTTAGAGAACTTTTATAAAATTAACATTGCCTGAAAGAATTGAAGGGCCCCACCTACATTTAAGGATATAATGGGGGAAAAGTAAGCATTGAAGCCGGCTAAAACAAAATATGACAGTCTAGAGGATTTCCCATCATTTAGGCAACTTTGGGAGAAGAAGGTAGTATAAGAGAGGCTTGTCTTGGTGGAGATCCAGCCATCACTTAGGGGAATCCTTGGCTGTACAGATGCAGAAAATGAGGCTCATGGAAATGAACTCATTCTAATCAACAGAGCTGGTCTAGGAACAGATTTAGGCCTTCTGGTCTCCACTGAGCTTTTATTTATGAGCATAGGCACGTGAATGATGCCTGTAATCTCTTTGAAATGCAAATCTGTGCCTCTCACCACTTTATTGTACCTGTGCATGCCTTAGAACAAAAATCTCTCAGTGGAAACAGTGAAATTGAAGTCCTGAATATGGACCACATTTCTTAAGGATGGCAAGACCAAATTACTCACCAGAAACCTCTTCTATCCTCCTGGAAACCGTGGGATAAGGGTGCAGTAGCTATGAGATGGGAAGATACTATTTTAAAGGACTCATTTGAGAGAAAAGGAGGCCCTCAGTCCTTGGTCCCTTGATGATTATGATTTTAAGGCTGAAATAAGTGATGTGACAGAGATATATACATGAAAGGGGCTTTTAGAAGCCATAAGAACAAAGATTAGTGCCAGAATATACGTTTGGGTAGGGCTTGCACAAGGACAGTATACACACAACGGCTAAAATTCTGGAAGCACAATTTAGCATGGAATAGATTATCCTAATACTATATGCTTAGTAGTACATAAAACATATACTTTGTTGTTATTTTATTTTTCTGTATGTCATTTAGGGAACAAAATGCTCTGTAGTGGCCTAGAAAAATGATGTTGATTGCCTCATATTTCATTTTAACTCATTTTGTAATGACCAACCGAATTAGCAAAATTTTGCCTTAAAAAAATAACATTTTGATCCTATTCCCACTTTTTAAACCGAAGAAGGTAAATGCCCTCAAATTAGGTCATTTCCCTAGAGAAATTTTGGAAGGAAACAATACTTGATCAATTAATGGTTACACAAAAGGCTTTAAAAATTACAAGATTTATAATAGCTCTGGGGAAATGATTTATTATCTGAAATAAGAAAATGCTGATAATTTTGGTGCTTTGGCAGTGTAGTGTTTTCATGAGCTGGCTAAAAATATCTGGAGTATGTAGTTTAAGTTGGGAAAACGCTCTTTCTTCTTGCCTATTGGACAGTGAGGCATTTGCCAACATCTGCCTCATATAATATAAATTTATTGCCCCATTTTGGAGCTGGGAATTTGGGAAGATAATGGGTATACTGCCCCAAGAATGCCCTCTCTATTAGATTAAGATTATCCTGGCCATCTTAATACCCAACCTAGAACAGGGATATTTGTGTCAACACCTGTATTTGGGGCTTACATGATCTTTTGAGGATAGAGGATTTCACTTATATCATCTTGCTCGAGTGCTTTGGGTCACCAGCTTACTTTATCCTTTTTTTTTTTTTTTTTTTTTTTAAATGTGATTCTATTCCACTGCAAAAGATCTTCCTAATGGATGGTATGATAGTGCCACAATCTAGATGCTGTTGAACTGTCTTTCCCAAGGTCTTCTTTTGCTACTGGGAGAAGATATTCCTATTGCTGTTGGTGTACTTTAATTGGGATTATTATTTTTCTTTTAGCTGAGCAATGCTGAATTAAGTAGGGGTCATAAAATTACTGGAAGATATCGGTACTACAGAGAGGCAGGATTTTGGAATTTCCCATGCAACAGAAGGATTGACTTGATTTTATTGGATGTGGGGATAAAGCATCCAAAAGGAAGGGGTTATTTCATTTTGTCTACGTGACTAGGGCCCCTTCCAGAGAATGTTACATTTTGGATAATATTTAGAAGATGTGGATAGACTATATAATGAACTGGATTATAAATTACTAAAACCACCGAAAAACCAGAGATTTTTATATGTGTGAAAGAGATGGACTAGTAAACACTTGATTGTATTACAAATTAAAGGAAACACAATTAAAAAATTAAACAGCATTCCTGTAAAAATATACAAATAATAATGAAAATTGAATATTAAATAATAATACAGCTAAATTTGGTATAATTATTCTGCTTAATATTATTAACATTAATATTATATCTTTTGATGAAAGTAAGAGTATCCACCATCTTTTCTAGAGAAAACAAAACACTATTCGTGAGAGTCTAAAAGGCCAGGTTGTGGTCAGATGGGGGCATATGCTTTGCCCTATGGTTTCACAGGGAAAGTTGCTGAACCTACCATCATGAATGAACTGCGTGTGCTTCTGGAGCGAGTGTGCAATATTGGTGACAATAGCAACACAAGTGACAGAACAACTCCAAAATGAGGACATTTTAAAAAAAAAGGCCTAGAAAGTCCTTAAAAGTGTGTTGAGGATTGAATAATTTTTTTATTTTTTAAATTTTTTTAAAGATTGACACCTAGGCTACAAGTGTTGCCAATCTTCCTTTTTTTGTTTTTTTTTTTTAAGGATTGGCACCTGGACTGACAACTGTTGCTAATCTTTTTTTTTTTTTTTCCTGCTTTATTTCCCAAATCCCCCCCACCCCGTAGGTAGTTGCATATCTTAGTTGCAGGTCCTTCTAGTTGTGGGATGTGAGACGCCGCCTCAACGTGGCCTGAGGAGCGGTGCCATGTCCGCCCCCAGGATCTGAACCCTGGGCCGCCGCAGCAGAGCGCGCGAACTTAACCACTCGGCCGTGGAGCTGGCCCCAGAGGATTGAATTATTTTTTATCATTCATTGTAGGTATGATACAAACTCTATATGATTGGAGCTTTATGTGGAATGAAGTAGAGAGTTGAAGGCATAATGAATTCATACTTTCAGATTAGATCGTTTTCTGAGTACTGAACCAGCCTTTTTTTCTCAAGAGCAGGTCCTTGCATCCGAAATATCTTTTTAATTTGTAGCACAAACCAAGCTTTACCTCCCAACTTCAAATGTATGTCCTCCCATCAAGTTTCTGTCTTTGGTCTATTCATCTTCTTTTTTTTATACTCTCTGACTTGACAGTTTCTTTCTGTAGCTTCTAAAATTGCGTGTGGGTAACTCTGAAGCGTCTCTCTCCAGCCTCAGCCTCCGTCTTGACTTTCTAAGTCCCGTCTTCCAGTTTCCTAACAGACATGTGTGTTTCTTAATGCATGGCTTGACAAACTGGACAGGTCCAAAACGGAACTGAAGATCTCCTCCGTCTCTCGTCTTTCCCACCTTGAAGTCTATTTCGTATTTCATTTGATAGGATCATCGACTTTCAGTCCTTCGGGGTTACAATCAGGGAGTTTTCTTTTCACGCTTCTTCCCCTTAGTCCACATCCAGTCTGTCGTTAAGTCCCCTAACTTCAGCTTGCCCCCACCTTTTCCTCCTTTGTTTCTTGTCACCTGAATAATTTTTCTTTTTTTTGAGGAAGATTAGCCCTGAGCTAACCACCGCCAATCCTCCTCTTTTTGCTGAGGAAGACTGGCCCTGAGCTAACATCCATGCCCATCTTCCTCTACTTTATATGTGGGACACCTACCCCAGCATGGCTTTTTGCCAAGCAGTGCCATGTCCGCACCTGGGATCCCAACCGGCGAGCCCTGGGCCACCGAGAAGCGGAACATGTGAACTCAATTTGCTGTGCCACCGGACCGACTCCTCGCCTGAATAATTTTAATGTTCTTCTCTACCTAACTTTTCATCTTCCATTTCAACTTTGATATTGAGGCAGCTTGTCTAAAGAGCTGTCATCCATTCAGGATCAACCAGATATTGGGCATTTTACATAAAATATCCCATTTAATTCTCACATGTACCTCATTCAAGAGGTGTCATCTCATTTATAAAGAAATTGGAGGCTCAATGTATTGAAGAAACTGGACCCAGAACATTCGAGAGAGTGACTATATAATTTCTCATTCAAACAGAGACATTTCTCAGGGAAATAATTATGCCTGAACAATGGGTGTAAAGAAGAATTTTCCCAGAGAAACCAGGACTCAAGGTTATTCACTCAGTATGTGTTTGACTAAACCAGGGTTCCACCCCAGGTCTGTCTGGACAGATCCTGTAGCCATCTTGTGATTGTGAGGGGAGTAGTTGATTAGCTGAGGATGGTAGAGAGCAGAGAAAGAAAGAAGTTGGTCCTTCAATGACCATGCTGATCCACCCTGTTTCCCATCTTCATGTTAAGTAGATATTAAATATTCTTATTGTTTAAGTCACTTTATTTGGTATTCTGTTAAGCAAATTTGATACACTTTTATACAAGGAAAGACAGTAAATTATACAAGCAATGGCAATAACGTTTGACATCTGCTAGGATGGGGGAGTGCAGGACGCTTTGAGAGATCATTTAGGACCATCTGATCTAATCTTGTGCTAGTGTGTATTCGAGTGGCGGGGAGATGGTGGGTGAGAGATTCTTGGAGGAAATAATATAAAGTAGGAAATTGGGCACTGAATTGAAGTCTGTTTTTGTATTTGGAGAAAGAGTAAGTCTTCCCTCCCAAGAACTTTTGGCTTTAGTAATTTACAGGTGCTTTGCTTTGCAATTTGGACAGGCAAGTAATATTAGACTGAGTTGCTGGGGTCAAAGTGATATAGGGATTCAACTTACAAAATCACCTGAAAGTTTTGCTTTTATTTGATTTATGTTTTCACATTCCATAGTTTGTCTCCATTTTCTTCCAAGCTTGATGGTGTGACCTGTTCTAATGCTAATTATTCTTTTTGCTTCTATGTTTCCTTTGTAAAGTCTCCAGTTTTCTTTGGGAGATTCTTTTGTTGAGCTGGAGTTTAAAAAAAAAAAAGGAAGACCTCTGAATTCATGAGTGATTTGTTAAAAAGAAGAAATGTACTGAGCAATTCAGAATTATACAAACAATGCCGATTATAGGAAGACCACCTGTTCCACGATAGTCAGTCCTCAGAGATTTTAAACACACTTTCTTCCCAGCCTTAATTGCCTCAGGATGAGGCAATCCTGTGTGTCTGTTCAGAACCATTAATAACCTACTTCACCTGATTGCAGTAAGTGTTTTTTTCCTCAGATTTGTCAAATGGTAAGTGTGAGGACTTTATGCACTGATAAACAACAAAATTGACCAAATTTAGCAGTAGGTCTCAGCAAAAGGCAATTTTTTCTTTCATCTTCCATCTAATTTGACAACTAATGGTTTTTGAAAATTTAAAGCTGGATGATCTCTCCAGCACACTTGCTAAATTTTGATTAGATTAAGTATGGTCTGCCTCTGCTTCGTTTTTGGGAGTGGTTCTCTGGGTGTATTTCTTCCCAAGTTTACGGGTCTCAATCTAGACTGACAGATTGCCATCTCTAGCTTATGTGGATGGTGTCCTGCTCATCTATTTCATTTCTTCAGTTATTTCTAGTATTTACCATTTGATTCATGCAACTTTGAGCAAGTCACTTGACCTCTTTGTGCTTCAGATTTATTATAATTTGTGAAACGATAATAAGGAAGCTAATGAGATAATGGGATACATTTTCTGAGCAAATAGCTTTAGAAAATCATCAAAAATTCTGGAATTAGCACACATAGACCGGCTCCATTTACTTTGCTTTCCAACCATTTCTAGAGCTGTTCCTTCAAGGGTGTGGGGCTCGCTACTGTGGCTCTCTGAGCCCCAGCGTTTTATGCAGGTGATGTTCATTTTAGACTGGTTTTAAGAACAACTTTAAAGGGGAGAAGCAAGTACAGAACAATAACCTAAAGTGGGTTTTGTGTGGAGAGAAGGTGTGCTTTGTGAAGGTGGTGTGGGAGTGTGGGGAGGGGCCTCACGGGCTGATAGAATGCACACAAGCCCAGGGGCACTTCTTGCCTCAGGCCTTGTATTAGAGACACATGGTCCCTCCACTGCTGTGCTCTGGGATACTTAAGAACCAAGCCCCTTGCACCCTTTGCAGAGGGCAAGGTTTCAATAAATATTTAGTTCAAACCATGGAATCATAAAGATCTGATCTTTGTAAATGAAAAGGAAGTGACATAAACCATGCAAAGTTATGTGACAAAATGAAAACAAAAGCACCCTTAGGAGGCGTAGCATGGAAATGTAGCATGGAAGAAGAGAGAAGCCTACAAGCTGTGGTAGTTCAGGAGGAAAGAAGAATTTAGACATTGCAAAAAATGTCTTGAGTGGTTTGCAAGAGATTCCAAAGCTCATACTTTAGTTGTGCGATATATTGAAGACAGGAAAATTACTGGAAAATTATTCGGAATCTTTGTTTTAAGAGCAAAAATGAGTACAGAAAAAGGCCAAAGTTATCTGATTCAATTTGACCTTTCACAGTTTGTAAGGCTGGTTGTGATCTATTCCTGTTCCAACACTGGCTGACTTGTGACCACGTGCAAGTTGTAAGGCCCCTCTTTGTGCCTCAGTTGTTCTTGGAAGTAAAATAGGGAATAGTGGAGATAGGATGAGAGGAGATTATATCTGAAATATGCTTTACAAAGAGTATTAGAGTAAGCACTCATCCCAGGTTAGCTGCTAATATTAATTGTGATAATCTCTACTATTATTGTTGTCATCATTACTGAGAGATGCTTTGAAAGCATGCACTGTGGAACCAGATTGCCTGACTTTGAATCCTGGCTCCATCACTTGCTATCTGTGGGTCTTTGGTCAAGTTACTTAAGACTCTAGGTTTCTGTTTCCTCATCTGTAAAATGGGAAGAATAGTATTTCCTTCATAGAGTCACTGTAAACATGAAACGAATTAATGTATACAAACGGTTGACGACTGTGCCTGACTCCTGGAACGCTGTCGTTAGGATGATGATGACTTTTCTGACCTCATCTTATCCCACCCTGCCTCCAGCCACACTGACTTGCCTTCTGTTTCTCATGGGCATCAAGCGCTCATGCTTCAGGTACTTTGCCCTTCAGCCAGGCCTTCCCTGACCCCCCTGTCTGTTTTGCTCCCCACCCACAGGTAATCGTGGGTCCGTTCAGGTCTAGGTTTTGTCTCAACATTTTCTGTCTGACATTATCTTTGGGTATGGATTGCTTCTCTGTTTCTTATCTGACTTCCCACACTCTTACAGAATGTAGGCTGCATGCCTTGTTTGCTACTGTTTCCCAGGGCTTAGATCAACATCTGGTGGAGAGCAGGCATTCAAAAATAGTTGTCAAATGAATGGGCACAATCGTGATAGAGTCTAAAGTGATCTGGAGGTCAGTAAGGACTACTCCCTGTCTTTTAAAGACAGTCTACAATAGAGGTGCTCAAAATGTGGTCCATGCAAGTGGCTCTATAATGCTGGGTCCAATGTTGGTGACTCTATACTCTCTGTCCACACAAGGATTCTTTGAGAATAAAGGGGGGTCCTGTTAATAACCATGTCAGGACAGCAAGCAGAAAGCAGATAGTCCAGGGTAAACCTTATTGATGAACTAGCTGTATTAGAATAACAAGTGGGGGGTGGATTCATAACAATGCAGATTCCTGGGCCTCACCTCAGCTCTGCAGCAACAGGATCATTGGTATTGGGGCCCTGGCATCTATACTTTAGGAAGGGCACTGGGTGATTCTGAAATCTGCTAAACATGCCAGAGTTTGAGAACCATTAGGGCTGAGGATTAGAACACCCTCCTTCGGGGGGCTTTGTCCTCATCCCAGGAGCCTCCCCTGAAGGTGTTAAATGCTTATTAACACTGTTGTGTGGGAGCTGCAATGTAGAGGTTGCTGTGGGAGCCAAGCGCTCGTTAGCACTCGTATTGGAAGCTCTGCCTGTTCTTGAGACTTAATTTCTTGGCAAACAATGAGAGTCTTCCTGAAGCACTTCTGCAAAGTGAGGACAAATTTGGGGTAATGTAGTGCAAATTGTAGGAAGTGAGTACATTAGCATGAAAGAGATTTAATAAGTCTGGAAAAGAGATTTAGTACGTCTGGCAAAAAGATGTAAATTTTGGGAGTAAAAGCGAATTATAGCAACATAAATAAAGGCTAATCATTTATTGTTGAACACCTTCTTTTCAAAAAATAATGCTTTGGAGAGAATGTAGTTGGAGTTTGTAGATCAGACTAACACCTGTAAAATATGAACTGTCTTGTGGATTTCTGTCATGTGTATCTTTGTGTTGGTGGCATGCGCAATACTTTCTGATTACGGGGAATAGTGGTAAAGTAAATAAAGCCTTTACCACCCTCTGACTTTTTATTTCTCGCTTCTATCACGAATTCTCCTCGTCCATTTTCTCTCCCTATAGTGGGAGTGATTACAAATTGACCTTTTGGGTTTTCCTCCTGCCATCACTAATCTTATCACTTTTCCATCCTTTTCTAACCTCTCCCAATTCACTCTTCTTTTGAGCATCCCTGATGAGGGAAGATAAGATATGAATTTATACCTTCATCAACTTAAAGTCTTACAGACAAGCTTGGTTTTTTAACAGCCTCAATGGCAAGTGTTCATTTAAGCTCCTGTATCTGTTAAATGGCTCATAGGTGCTTTAAACAAAAACCATGAAATCATAGAGATGTCGTTTTATATGGAGATGTATCTAAGAGAAGGATAGAAGTCCTTTACATACCTTCGTTTACTATCATTTCCTATGAAGTAAAAAGAGATTGATGGAGAAAGTGTTTTCATGAGGTTTCATCTAAAATAATATGAAAAATAAGAATTGCTCCACAGGCATGTTAAAACAGAGTCTGAAAGTGTCCCTTCCTCTCCTTGATTACTTTCAGCTTGTATATTTTATTTCTCACCATGTAAACCTAACCATGGGATTTGGCAATCATTCCAAGAATCTGAATTTTAAAGAGAGGGAAGAGGTTGTAGACATTGCTATTTCCAATGCCAGCAATGAGAATGGTGGGTAGAGAGTCATATAAATGCTTCTCATACTTGTTTATAAGCTAGGCTTACCATAATAATAATAATAGTAAAACAACATCATTGGAAATCGAGTGTATGTGACTTTAAAAGTTTTTGGCTTGTGGCCAGCCTTCCACCAGTAAGCTGGCTACCGTGGGTAGCAATTGGCAACTTCTTTCCCAGGTTTTCCAGTTGATGCGGTTTCAAACAGCAGGAGGGCGACTTCTCTGTATTCAGAACACCTAACAATCCCTGTTCAGAACCGATTCTTGCCTCCTTACGCTTGCCTACAAAGACTTTTTCTCTGAAATCTCCTCTAAAGACGTGGACTTATCTTAATTACTTCTAACCCTGGCTGAGTATTTGAAATACTGCGTATTACCGTATCTAACTAGTCGTTTTTCATGGCCTCCCCCACCCAAATAGATAAGCATCAATATGCTAAGGCAATCCATTATATCCTGGTATTTGTCAAAAACAAACTTTAGGTAGAAAATAAACTATTGTTTCTCAGTGAAACATTAGCCTCCTGATGGTGGGCATGTTTGCAGAGGGAATCAATACCTTCAATCAATTAATTTCTGCAGCGTCGAGAGCCAAGCTGTTGTGGAGATGGTGGTTCTATTTGAGAGAAGTCGCTTTTATTTTGTAACATGCATCTCTCACCTTCTCTCCTCACCACCTTTGATTAACTCCAGTCAACTGTGATTCCCTTCAGGTTTTAGTTTTGAGACTGTGGCCTGGGTGTGTCAGAAGTGTAACTTTTACCATCGTTCAAAGAGCAAATCCGAGGCTGTTGGACGCCCCTGGCTGTCATCTCTTGGGAGCTGGAGCAGAAAGATATACGTTTCATAAAATCAGATTGAGCACCATGTTTTTTTGTAATCCTTGTGGCTGTAATTGAAAACATTTCTTTGCATAGATTTTCCTCTTGGATACAATTTGGAGTTTAATTTTTAGTATGATATTAAAATTATATGTAAACCAATAATTTTTCATTTATGGTATAAGTTTCCATGAAGTTTTCAACAAGAATAGGGTGTTAAGCTTTAGGATTTTCTCCTGGTTCCTGGTTTGATAGTTACAAATCACTTTGTACAAAATTACTCTCTTATTCATGATTATAATTTCTCCCTTCAACCCACTTTCTCTTCTAAAAAAGGGCAGAAGTCACTTAAAAGTTTTATGGTTTGAATTTCAAAGTCACGTAAAAATACCAGATATTACATCTAATATTTTTATAGTTGAACATAGCAAAGGAGTGTTATAGCTGCTTGATACATGTATTGATGATTTCGTTATTCAAATGATATGTGTAGACTGGGCTTAATTCTTAAAATATTTTCCATTTTTTTCCTAACCTACCTAGGGAAAAACTAAAATAAAACTCACAAAGAATAACTTTTTGTAAATCTCATTTCTGGTTGACTATTTCTACTCTGAAAAGCAGTACAACAAAATAGAATAATGGAGGAGACAGAAATTTAAGATTCACTTCCTAAGAATTCTAAATTCTACAAAATAGGATATTTCTCTAAGTAGAATAAATCATGAAATTTTGGTTTTTGTATTTAAAAAGTATATTTTGACTCCTTTTCCTTAGAATTTAAAAACATATAATCTGAAATAATTTATTTTTTCACTAATGTGTGTACAGTTTCTATATTCACACTGATTTGCCCTGGTCAATCACAAAAGAAATTCAGAGTCAAGAATTATAGTCAGATAATTATTCAAACGTTCCTAAAAATAGTTTAAAAGCAATTTAGAAAATAATGGAATATACGTTGTTTACTCTGAGAAGAGTGCTAGAAATAATGAGAGTCTCAGAAAATAATATCAACACATTAGATATTCAAGAGATTGGAGATACAATGCTAGGAAAAATCTAATGCAAAAACATCAATCGCAAAGACGTAGGGGATAATGGAGAACAATTTAGACAAAGGATATTAGGTATAATGTTGATTGTAGCAAAAACAGCATAGCAAAACTGTGACTGTTGGTCCTTTGTTGGAAAAAAGTTAGGGGCAACTAAAATATTGGGAACATATGTAATTGAAAGAAATAAAAACTCCTCCATGAAAATTGGAAAAATGAGTACAGGCCTACAGGCATCAAGTAAAAAGAGATAATGGGGCCTACATGGGAGTGGAATGCAAATATAATGAATTTTAAAGAGGTGACGCTTTTTACTTGTACTAATTTTATCAGTTAGCTTTTTCTAAAATAGAAGGCTTTGCATAACAAGAGATATACTTTATATTGTAATATGCTATAATTGGATAGAAATCACAAAGATTTTCAAATTTGCTAACTTCCATTTAGGGTATATACTAAACACCTCTATATGAACATTTCCACTGGAAACAAAGCGGAAATCCTTTCCCTATATATGTTTAGAGCTTTTGGAAAATAAAAATTATAAAACAAAACGTACGTTAAAAAAGTTTCAGAGGAGGAGAAAAGAGAAAGACATGTCTTTTACTCTAATGGACCACATAGGTCACTCAGTTTTAGAGTTGAGGGTGGAAACCTAGATTCTGATTGACGCAGAGGAGCAGGGAGGACGCTGTCAGGCAGATGTGAACTACATCCAGAGGAGAGAAATCCTGGTGATGAAAGAGCCTGAGGAAGAGAAAACTGAAAAAGAAAAAGAAAGATGGGATGAAGATGGGAAAAGGGAAAAGGCTCAAAGGAATTTAAGCTCAAACAATAACCCTATCTTCATATTGCACGAATTGTTTACTTAAATGGAGTCAGCATCCTGACCCCATATGTCTACATCTTACCGATGGAGAAGAAACTAAAAGAATGAAGGTGGCAATTTACTCTGCAAGGCCGTGGAGCACCAAGGGCCTTGGCACTGTTGGGTTTCATCCTTCCCCATGAGTCTGAGAGAAACAGGCAAACTGGGTTGTGTTATCTCCGTCTACACATCTGTCCAGCATCCAGTCTCTTGTTAGGATCCAGCTGTATTTAGCTATTAGAAGATGACAAACTCCTACTAAGGTTCTGAAACTTGTAATTAAACATGGATTATCTAGAGAACACTCTAAAGGCTCTGTGGAAAAACTTTTAACTCCATTTACTTAACATGAAATCAATCATTGCAATTAATTATAGACTGTGTCAGGGCAACCCTTTCTCTGACCACATTCCCGTTCTTGCATGGGGAGGGGGTAAATGTTTTCTGAGGATGACTACGTTGTTGCCCTCTACTCCCTCTGTCAGCTGTTCTCATGTCCCTTTGGTCCTCGCCTGCCTGGCTGTGGTGTTCGAGGCTGGGTTTCGTAGCCTCACACTCTTTTGGATGAATGTTCAGTGAGTGAGGTTTTGTTACTCTTGGTGCAAATCCATACAAGCTTGCCTGCCTCTCCTTTGCTTTGTTGAATGGGGCCATTCCTCTTACAGAATGTCTCTCTCATACACTTGTCACTCCCGCGCAGTTCTCTACTCTGCCGCTGTTTGTCCTTGCTGCTCCAGCTTCTCTGCACCTCTTCCCTCAGGTCTCACACCGAGTCAGGCCAGTCTTTCAGGGTTCATCTGTACTTAGTGACCCACCAAGAGAGGGCATGCACCTTCTCTTCACTCAGTGTTTCCCATGGTTGGAGAAGTGAGGCTCTTACTTTATCGGGAGATGGATTCCAACATCTATGATCATTTCCCTTTACAAAGGGTGGTTCCGAGGCCATTTGGCTGGCGAGGAGGCTAGCTGCCCCCCACTCTGATTTCACTGGCCATTGCTTTCTGACTTTCCTTCTTTATTTCATGGCAATGTCTACCTCCTTTCCTTAGGAGGTTTAAGCTAGAAAAATCCAGTTGCCTGTGGGGCCACTTGGAAGGTTATGTCTGTTTCTCCAAGCCAGGAAGCCAAATAAATACTGTCTCAATAGTGCTTTTGCTTACTGACTGTGTGACCTAGAGTAAGGTACTTAACCTCTCTGTGCCTCAAATATATGGGTGTATTTGTAATATATGAGTAATGATTCTGTAATACAAAGGTAGTGATTCCACCTACAGCACAAAGTTGGAATGAATTGTGTAAGGATGAGTGAGGATGAAATGAGTGTCTTATGCTGTTAGCACAGTCCTTGGCACAGAGCAGGTGCCGTGGAAGCCTTGCTAGTTTTCTTACTATTCTCTCAAGAGTAGGTTTACGAGTACAAGGGACATATCTGCTTGTTGGGTTGTAAGGCCAGAAGAAGAAGTTTTAATCACTCATGATCATAATATATTTATTATATCCTGAAGTAATAAACTTAATTTAGTTTCACAGCAATGTATTTAATGGTGACATCTTTAGCCTGTGAAATATGTTTTTTTTCCCTGAAATAATGATTCAAATTATATGGCTTGAATTTACGTTTCACCCAGAACTAGAGAATCGGCGTTTTTTTGCGAGGGGTATACTACCTTGCTTATTATGCTTGGGTAGTGAACATTTTGCAAAATGACCTGCATAAGGTTTAGGATTCTTAACAGATATTTCCAGTTTCAACAGTGTTTCACTTCAAAAGGGAACTCCTGCTCACAGTTCAGTTATAATCCTATGATGAGCAAGTTAATAGTTTTTGTTCTCCAATTTAGATGCTCATATGATAAAATATGGGAGAGAAATAGAAATATTGAAAGGTATTAATCAAGATTTGGGTACTATATGAATTAGACTTCACTCTCAAAATTTGGAATATTTTGAAGAGAAATGACAAAGGAGTTTTGCCCAAGGCAAATTTATGAAGTGACTAACAGATTTCTTCCTAACTACCCAAATTATGGGTATTAGGGACGGTGGGGAAGAAAGTGAAAGGCATACATGTTTTGCTTTTCGTAAACACGTCTTCACAGAACAATAGCAATTGTTATTGTCAGCTCATGAAACTGCGAGAGTCCTCTGATGTGTTACTTTATGAAGTGCGTGTGTTTATCTGTCTTTAGAGCTTGGAGTTTCGTAAGCGTTGTAACCTGTTAGAGGCATGAAAGCTATTTTGTTGGTTACCACTGACGTGTAACGTGTTGAGCTATAAATGCTAGCTATGGTTTTGTATGTTAGCTATATGTTATATAGTTTTGTATATTCCCTTTTAGCTGTCTAAAAGCTCTAAGATATTTCAGATGATAAAGGAATATTAGATAAATAATCTATACTTTTTCTTAAAAATAACACATTTAGAATTTAAAATGTCTGGTTTGTTGATCTTTCTATAAATTATTTAGAGAGAAATAATAAATTATAGGCATTTTTTGAGGCTTCACAGGATCAAAAATGACTTTATATCATGCAATTAAGCCTGTGTATTTCCAATGAGAAGGCGAAGTTGTTTCTACAGTGTAGTGTCACTATTATTTTCAGAAAAGAGGAAATATTGCTTCAGTAATTTTTTCCTTCCCTCCCTCCCTTTCTTCCTTTTTTCCTTCCTTTCTTCCCTTCTGTCTCTGCAATGATGGCAATAATCTGTTGGTCTTTTAAGAGGGTGGCAGAATTTTAGCCTTTAAAAGATTAAAAACCGCACAACTAGCATAGGTCTGTGCATCATATGGGCACTTCGGACAGAGTTGTTGTTTGACTAATAACACAACCACTCTGGCAGACAGAGAGCAAAACTTTTAGGATTTTTGTTATGGGAAAAAAGCTGCTAGTGAAATGTAAATCTATGTTTGTAATGGTCTCTCAAGTGCCTGTCTCTCCATAAAGATACATCACTACAGACGGAAAGTTCAGGAATAAAATTTTTAGTTTTAAGGGGCATGATTTCATCTTGATAATAAAGAGTTATCACATTTTGTGTTTCTATCATATTTCAAATATTACGGAATATAAAGGCAATTCTACATGACATGGTTTAAAATGAAACCTATGTTAGATTTTCTTAGTAATAAAGCAATTTCTACAACATGAGACCAATAAAGTAATTTTGGTTTGAAATAGCAAATGAATTAAAGGTCTAATTACCAAGTAATTACCCTGCATTATTTGATTACTACCTAAATAATGTAGATACAATTTTCTGATGGATTGTAGTCTTATTTTTACCTGATAAAATGAAAATGGATTGAAGTAATCTAAAAGGATCTAACGTAGCTAGAAATTTGCCTTCCAGGGCTACTGAGAGACATTGTTTTCTTGCCTTTCTTCTTATTAGCACCATAGGAAAAGTCCAGGCACGTGACCACATTTAAATCAACGTCAGAAGAGAATAAATCATTAATTTCTCTAAAGGTGTGGAGGAGGATGGATGAATTGCATTTACTCTGCAACTAATATTTCGAGAATTGAGATTAGGAACTTTTGACATTGGAAAATGGGAAATTAAAGAGAAACAGTATAAATAATCTTTCAGCCAAACGTAAAGCTCTAATTATAACGGAAAATGGAGAACAAAAGATTCCGTAAATAAGAAAACATGTTTTCATCTTTTAAATATTTCTGAAAGTGTATTGAGTACATAATAGTTAAATATAGCACATTACAACTGAGCCAGCCCTAGTGGTCATGTGGTTAAGATCTGGCGCTCTCACCACCTTGGCCCAGTTCGTTTCCGGGTCAGGGAACAACACCACCTGTCTGTCGGTTGTCGTACTGTGGTGAGTGTGTGTTGCTATGATGCTGAAAGCTCTGCCACTGGGATTTCAAATACCCGCAGGGTCACCCATGGTGGACAGTTTTCAGTGCAGCTTCCAGACTAGACACACTAGGAAGAAGGACTTGGCCACCCACTTCCAAAAAAGTTGGTCATGAAAACCCTGTGAATAGCAGCAGAGCATTGTCTGATACAGCGTCAGAAGGTGAGAGGATGGCCCAAAAAACCGGGCAGGGTGCCGCTCTGCTGTACCCAGGGTGTTAGAAGTCGGAATGAACTGGATGGTACTAACAAATAGCACATTTATTTCTAAATCTTCTCTATGTGTCTGAAAGGACTAGGACAGTATTATTATCATTATTGTTATTACATAAGAAAAGCATACTGGCCAATGTGAAGTTCACACAATAAATCCATTTTCCACTATGAATTTGGATATTTACAATAGCAGGTCAATTACAATTAAATTGGGACATACTTCATCTAGATATTAAAGCAAAATACATTTTCCACTTTCTTGGTTATAAACATATGTTCTGGAGGTAGCAACATCAATATTACCTTGGTTGGGTGTGGAAATTGTTTGCTATTAAACTGTGCCTCAGTTTGTGAACTAAAACGTGTGCAGCAGGACCACATCAAAGGCTGGCAGTCATTAAAAGACATCAAAGGGCAGTCTCCCCGAAGTCCTTAAGTTTTATGGCAGGTGCCTCATAGAGATGTCAGGTCATCTTGGGAAGCCAGGAGAAGACTCCATCTAAACTCAGTTGTCTTTGGTCCTTTCATCTGTTCGGGAAGATGGGTGTCCTGGGTCAGAGGGAGTTCTTCAGTGGCTGGGACACTGGACATCAAGCCTCTCTAATTTCAGCTGCTCTCAGCATGGACGCTGCAGGCATGGCATCTCCTGATGGACGCATCTGGGGAACAGAAAAATGATCCTTGTGATAATGTCATCGAGTGCCTATGAGGCGTGGAGGCCCCAGCCTCGTTTTTGGCTCCTCTCAGGACACAAACACATGGGTATTTCTGGTCTACTTAGGCAATTGCGGATAACTTGGGAGAGGGGCCATCTCCAGATTCTAGAGCAGTACTTCATTCGCTTAACATGAGGCTAAGACAATTTCTACAGAAGAACAGAATAATGAGATTTCTGGTTAAATAAAGTAGCACAATAAATCCAGTTTTTTTCTGGTTAAGCCGACTCGTATAATTATTCCCTTAACGAGATATTACAAAAAGCTATATAGAGAATAATATCTTTGCAATCAAATTAGGGGGCAACGATGGCTAATTTTTAGCTGATTAGAGAAATGCATGTATTGCACATGAAAACAAATACCTAAGGTCTTCGATTACTTAGATGTTTTTACTATTTGTTTTCCGGCCACATCTGCACCATCTCAGGGTACATTAATTTAATTTTTCTTAACAAGTATATCTTTTAAATTGTCGTAAGCCTAAAACATGTCTTGGCTAGTTGTTTCTACTTTATTAGGACCAAACAAAATTTGCAGAAGAACTAACAAATTATCATGAGCTCTGAAGGTTTTTTAAAATTTATTTATTTTTGTCTAAAGAATTAATATATTTAAAGAATACAGTTACAACCATTTTGTACAGCTTTGATCATTCACTTACATATCATTAAGTAGTCTAAGCATTTTATTATGAAAGGGCTCTGTTTACAAATTAGACCAAAGAACACATTTCACAGTGAAGATCAGCATATATATTGTATTTTATTTCAGATGCACATGACACAACCCTAATATTAGAGCCAGATGATTAAAAGAACATTACCTGAGCCATGAGAGTCGCTGAATGAGCTATGCTAAATTGGTTGTTTTCTGTTTTGTGATTAATTGTGCTTCTAAACCATATTTTAGTGTGCTTTGTTTTTCTGTCCCCAGTCATCCCATATTATTAAAGAGAAATTCTGCATATCTCTCCTGGAGTCCAATTAAGGATTTGCATCATGACTAGATTTTTCACTTTAATTACTGTATATAAAGTAGGTTTTGACTTATTTCCATATTTATCAAACTATGCAGAAGAAGCAAAATTCATCAAATAAACAGATATCTGTGGCTATAATTGCAGCCTGCATCGAGCATGTAGGAAGAAAATATGAGGGTCCAAATTTCATTATGTAGAACATAATAAACATCTGAATAATTAAACTGTGTGTAAATCATAGGCTTGGCAGTAGTAAGAACAGGGGAGATAGCTTCATTTGATCCAAAATATATTTTAAATATATTTCTAAAAATACATCCTGAACATTAGACAAACAACAATGAATTGAAAAACTTTCATCTCTTATTAGGTGAAAAATATAACATTGGATAACGTCCATTCAAAAATTATTTTTATATTAATTGTAATATATGATGAGCTTTCTGTGTGCATGGATTTCCAAAAGTCCTTTTTTTTTTTTTTAGCAAATAGGAAATAGGAGAATAAAACCAAAAGGAAGTTAATATTAGCAAATTATTTTGATGATTTCTCTTTGTACTTATACCATAAGTAATTAACATTGGGAAAATGACCCATCAATTTCTAGGACTAGGAAAACACTCCTGTCTTCTAAATACATATAATTGAAAGCTCCAAATAATCATTCTACTTGCAAATGTTTAGCCATACTTCTTATTATGTTTGCTTAATTGTGTAGTAAAGAATTTGTAGCTAAATAAATACAGGGAGTATTATTTTTATTATATTAAAAATTTAATGGTGAAAATATATTAGTATTATGACCAAGATACTAACAACTTGTCAAAAGTGGAAAATGCAGGACTTTTCATTTTAAGCATGATTCTTTAACTTTTGAGATATTCAGAAAAAATATTTCAAATGATTTTACTTGTGGTTATTTAATTACAAAATCTTAAATTGTTTCTAGTTTCACAAATGAATTGGGTTTATTAATTTCAAAACTTTCAAAAAGACATTTTTAATTTAAATTTTTACCATAGTGACGCTCCTGACAGGGAAAGTTTAATTCTAGTTATTGTAAGGTTGCTAAGGGCTTTGAATTAATTTGTCTTGTAAGACCTGCTGTGAGTGTAGCTGGCTACTTTTGAATTAGATATTAAGGACAGATAAAGTGATGAACCTGCTTGGCTTCCACTATGTGAAGATTCATCATATTGTGATTTCCACAGGCTCCCAGAAGTGAGGATGTCTAGCAAATAGGATCTGCTTAATGTTGTCTGAAGTCATTCATTTTTCTCCTGCAATTGATAGAGAAATTTCCTTTTCACTTTTAAATATGCTACAGAATGTGAAAATGTGGCCTTTTACAGGTAACTACAGCTAACCATATCAAGGCTACTATGTTATTGCCCATCTACATAAGTTGGGTATATTCTAATGTGGATGCATGGGGACAGTGAATTACAAAATTGGGTATGGAAGTACAGAATGTACGTTTTTATTTTGAGGGGAGGTGAAGAAATAGGTTTGAATTCACTCCAATAATGAGTTACTATACATCTCTTTGGACTGAGAATTCTGATTAACTGTATGAATCCTTTGCTTGATCCATTTTCCTGTCTCAGCAGCCTTCCTGGGCAGGCTTGCTCTTTCTCACTTAAGGCTTATATGCAGGGAGATATTGAACAATAAAAGCATAAAATCACAACGAAATGAATGCACACACATTAAAAGTGGTTGACAAAATTGAATAGAATCAGTAACTGGATGTCTTATGGCTTCTTATAAGAAATAACTAGTTGATGCCTTAACTCTGTTTTCAAAACCCATGACTATGGAGGAAGTTATTTAGATGGTCATATAATAAAGAGATATCATGTCATGAAACCAGGAGAAAAAGTTTCAGAGTATTTGTGTACTGTGTGGAGGAAATGTTGATAAAATGTTAAAGGGGGTAATTAGAAAGATAGAACTTTTAAGATTTTATTTTTTCCTTTTTCTCCCCAAAGCCCCCCGGTACATAGTTGTGTATTCTTCGTTGTGGGTCCTTCTAGTTGTGGCATGTGGGACGCCGCCTCAGCGTGGTCTGATGAGCAGTGCCATGTCCGCGCCCAGGATTCGAACCAACAAAACACTGGGTCGCCTGCAGCGGAGCGCGCGAACTTAACCACTCGGCCACGGGGCCAGCCCCGAAAGATAGAACTTTTAAATTCCAATGGTGCAGGTTACGGTTTGATATTCTGAATAGAGAACACTTCAGCGGAACATTCCAGGAGCCAGATCTCCACCATATGGTTGAAGACCATTTTCAGTAGTAGCAGTTTTCTAGAATAAAGAAAAACTGTGATTGACATCCATATTTCCCGGTAATTCTAAAATGATTTCTCATTTTCACGCTGGTTTTGACTGCAGTGATAGTGTTACACGAATAATTTAGGAAATGAGTAGCTTTTGAAGAAAAAGATTTCAGTTTTAATTTATAAAATAGATTTGCTTTGTATAATGCCCAGTGCAGAATCATGAACATAGATTGTTTTCCCTCCCTAAAAAGAGAATGTGGTCTCTGTTATCTGTAGATTTCTTCTTGAAGAAGCATCTGCTGGTATCTAGATCTCTTCTCAACTCAAATAAGATATATTTTCATTTTGATTATTTTTCTCTCCTTCTGTAATCAAACCTAAGGATTCCACTGTAGGAAGAAAAGTTGTTTAAAAGAGAGATTGCTGGACCTCACTCCAGATCCACTGATTTAGAATCTGAGGGGTTGAGGCCTGGGAATTTGCATCATAAACAATCATCTGAGGCATTGCTGCGCTGGCAAATGTTTGACAACTTGCTCCACAAGAAAATGTACATGCATATATATATATATATATATATATATATACTCATTTTGTTATATATATATTAATTATAAGCTTTGATGTAAACAATATACAGTGCACAACCTAAAATATACAGTACTCTTTAATGTAAATTCCATACAGCCAATTGATCTGCTCAGAATGATTTCTTTAATTTTTGCTGAATTCTTTTATCTCTAACCAAACTATGGTTGCACCTGATAAATGAATATAGTCCCAACATGAATGTTGGTTGATATTTTTATGTATGATAAGACGAAAATGAACCAACGAAGAACATACTGGAACTCACTTGTTAATCAATGGTCAGTAACTTCTTTGCTAAATAGAATAATAATTTTCAAATATTGAGAGAATGTTTCTTCAATTTTATGCTATTCATAATGTAATGGTTATGGACTCGACACTTTTAAGTGTAATCTGCGTTAGAATAGACAACGAAATCAACAAAATAATAAGGCCTGTTTTGCGGCATTTTTCAAACTTCATGGTGTAAACACTCCCACCTTGGCCAGTTTCAAGCTGCCAGTGTGATGGACTCAAAGCAGAGTTGGGAAGGGGTGCCCATAGTGCACGATGTATTTCCACCATGGTGATATGGTAGCTGTAAATGACCTGAACAGCGAGCTATTAGTAAAATGTGGTAAATAATTAGGAAGTGATGAGTTTTGATTACCTATTACCTGTATTTTTAAGATAATTTATTTAGATTATTTTAATATATTTAAGATAATTTATATTTAAAAACATAATTTTTAATAATGGTTGCACTTAACAACTGCTCACAAAATTCCAGAAAGTTAACAATTTAAAAATTGATTTAAAAATTATAATCAGAAATATTAGAAATTTCTCAAGACAATAGCTAGACATATAGACAGATTACTTTTATAATGAATGGAACACAGTTTACATACTTAGGCATGTGGTAGGTTGCTGTGTATGTGTATTAACATCAAACTATAAAGAATAAAGTGTTTACTCAGTGCCCTCAAGGCACTTAGCTTGGTGCTAATGGCTGTGGGAAATCCAGAAACATAAGACTTTCTTTTTTTTACCCTCAGTCCCTCATAACATATTTGCATGAAAATATTAAGATAATAGAGTGATTAATGCAGACTGAAGTGTGAAAGTATAAGGGCAGACTGGTAGCTCTGTGATGGCTATAAATAGTATGGAAGGTATCTTGGAAGAGGTGTAACTTAACTGGGAACCTGAAAAATGGGTAGTCAAACCCAGATATTGGTCTCACTTACAGAGGAAGGAAGAAGATGGCAAGGAACAAAATGAGCTGAACAAACATGCAAAATCTAGAAGAAGGTTTTACCGGTTCTTTTCTTCAGATTTCAGTGGTATAATCCAACCCACACATAGTCAGAGGGGGTTAGGAGTTTGAGAGTGTCTCTTCACAGGATCCTTAACTCTAGTCTTTTGGGGGGCATCCTCCTCATCCTCCATCAGATCTCTTTCCTCAAATTCCTGCTCTTCTTGGTGTTTTAAAGTCTTTGCTTCTCTCTCAATTGCTCTACTTCCTCTTATGAAAGTTGGTTTGTTTCTGCCCCTTTCAATTCTGTTGGGTAACAAATACTAAGTCCTGTAGGGTCAGCAAAGGGTTAGTTGGTTTCTGCATTGGTCTGTTTAACAACAAATTCTGTGTAATTGTGTAGTGTAGTCAAAGTTCCGACAGGAAGCCAGAGGGAGGCTACGTTGCCTCCCTAAGTGAGTACACGTGTACAAAGAGGTGAGGACATTCACAGCAAGCTTTGACGAAAGGACTCATTGCCCAGGATGTAGCAGAGAGGAAAGGACGGACTCCTGACTCCTGGGGAAGGAAGGTTAAGGGTCATGGTTTCTCAGCACTCTGGGCAGGGTTCATCACACAGCAGAAAGGGGGGTGCTGTGTGTGTGTCAGGCAGTGCTCTGACAGCCACACAGCTTCAGAAAGATGGGTCCTTGCTCATCTGGCCAGAGGAGGCATAATACTCTCTTAACATTCATGCTTCAATTTATCAAAATTTCATGTTTCTTATTATTTTTACTATGTAATATTGTTCACTCTTAAACCAAGTAGTATTCTATGATTACATTTCTTTTATTATATAACTGTTTTTTACCCTGGAGTTAATGATTGTCTGACTTTCTTATTTGCTTAATTTCTTTGCCCCTCCAGCCAGGTCTTCCCACGCTGTACAAAGCGTCTGTACAGTGCTTCCTAATAAGTAACTTGTCTTCTATATTTGGGTCCTTTGGTTTTGAGTCTCGTGTTTACCTCAATGTTGATTCATACCCCCATTTAGTAGAACGCATTCTCCATTAGCTTCTTGAGAGATAAATATACACAAAAAAATGTATTTGGGAATTTGCGTGTGTGAAAATGCTTTTTTCTGTTCTCATACTTGATCATTAGTTAGACTAGATAAAGAACTCTAGTTGGAAATCTTTTGATGCTGTACTTATTCTAAATTGATTGTGAATTTTATTTTTTTTAAAGAACTTAGTTGGATCTTAATGTTATTACTAATAAAAAATTTCACAATGTGCAACTTAATACTGTTAAATTTATTTATTATGTAGTGTAGTGAAAGGCACCTCAATTCAACATGTCCAAAACAGAACTTACTCTTCTCTTCCCTGCTCTGCTCTTAGTTTTCTCATTCTCATGATACCATTTACCTAATTATATCTGTCAGAAACATAACCCTCATATGCAATTTGTCATTAATTCTTATCAGTTACTTCTGATAAATTTCTCCAAGACATCCACTTCTCTTCCTCTTACATCTAGCAAAGCACTCCAAGACACCATTCCCTCTTACCCCGCCAAATTTCCTAACTGATCTCTTTATATTCACTCTTGTCCTCTTTCATTCTGTTCTCTTTACTACAGCTGGATATATCCTTTTGAAATGCATATCTGGTGATGTCAAATTCCTACTTAAAATTAGTCTTCAATGGATTCCCATTAGCCAAGTTTATTTCAATGGATAAAGACCAAGATCTTGAGCAAGGTCTACAAGACCTTCCGTGACCTGGCTTTGACCTACATCTCTAGTCTCATTCAGCAACATAATTCCACGCTATATTATCATTGTTTCAGTTCCTTTACCTTACCATTTTCAAACCAGCCGCAGGGCCTTTGCACATATTATTTTGTAGGGAGCACTCCTTAACCTTCTCCTCCTCTCCTTCCCCAACCTAATCTTTAAATCTAGTTCTGCTTTTACTTCTTCAGGACACCTTACCTAACCTCCTATTTTAAATTTTCATAGAAAGATTTTTTTCATCAGACATTACAATTGTAATGTTATGTATCCTTTGTATCATTACTTAATTAAAATCTGGCTTCCTAATTAGACTATAAGCTCCACGAAGATAGGAATCTTGTCTATTTTCCTTCATCAGTGTATCCCTTGTGTTTCACATATGGCTGACTCATAGTACACTAAAATTAAATATTTGTTGAGTTAATAAATACTTTTTCCCTTGTCTTCTCTTCCTTGCCTTTCCTTCTCTTTTTTCTTCTTTGTTTTATTCTTTTTCTTTCATTCTTGCTCTTTTGTGGGGAGCTGGCCATGAATGATAACTAACCTGATTTTATCTGGATTATTCAAGAAAACAAGCCAGACAAGATCAATGAAGAACAGACACACCTTGTTTTATTGTGCTTCACTTTGTTGTACTTTGCAGATATTGTGATTTTTAAGACCCTCCACCAGCAAAAAGATTATGACTTGCTGAAGGCTCAGATAATGGTCAGCATTTTTTAGCAATAAAGTATTTTTTTATTAAGAAGTGTATATTGTTTTTTAGACAAAATGCTATTACATACTTAATAGACTACAGCCTAGTGTAAACATAACTTTTATATGCACTGGGAAACCAAAAAGTTCATGTGACTCACTTTACTGCGATATTTGCTTCATTGTGCTGGTCTGGAACCAAACCCATATCTCTGAGGTATGTCTGTAAATATTTAAAGATCTCTTTGAGTTTTCAGTTAATAAAATGGTTATAATTGCAATGGGCATTGTAATAGCAATGTTTAATTTTGAAGTATATTTATTTGGGAGTTTATATTCCAAAATGGGTTTATGAAAAAAGAAACTAAGGGTATTATGAACTTTCACTCAGCAGCATTTAAAAATATTCAAGATATTCCAGTTATTTTGCTTAAGGATGGTAAACACACTCAGCAAGGAGTGATTCATTCATTCTATGAGATCATTGCTTCCTTCCTATTTCGTAATGAGATTTTTGCTCCGTTTCTTTTAGAAAACCATCTATGTAACTCATGACTTCATGAACTCTTTGTTTATAGATGCATATGGGGCGCCTTAGCTTTCTACTGGAGTAGTTACGGATAGCATCACGTTGTAGCCTGGAAATGATAATGATGGTATTATTTTGAGCGCTTCCTTGTGAGACCACACTTATAATCGAGGAGGCAAATCTTGTGTATCTCCACCCACATTTTTATTTGTGACTATTTTATTCTTTCATCTTTAGAAACCTGATTCACCTTCTATTGGATAATAGCTTTCTGAGTCAGACTATGGATTGTGCTGTGTTCCCAAAAGGCAAATTTGTGAGTTTTAGATAAATGTCACATAGTTTTGTTTAATTATCTCAAAATATATAATCCAGCAGGGGAGAATGACAGCTGCATGAGGATGTATATATTCAAGAATCCTCTTGCTGGTTTTTGGCAGAGCCTGCTGTCCTTCCAGTCTCTTTGTTGACCATGTGCAAAAGACTGGATCAACTTTCAAACACTTTATTATGGTTTAATGGGGGAATCATTAGTAGATGAGTTTAACAGACCCAAATGCTAGACACTCAGTGGTTTATTTTTCAAGATTAAAATAATGTCTGTTTCTAACCTTCAGTAGTTTAAAGGAAATTTGCATACAGCTGGATCCAGTTAAGTGCCTTTCAGACTTCTTGTGACATTAAGAATGTACAAGCATTAAGAGTGCTTGTAATACAATTGACTTTAGGCTGAATTTTACATTAATGGCCCCCTTTGTTATTTAGCTGGCATTAAAGGCTTAAGTACAAGAAAATCCATGTACAAAGCGTATCATTTTTATTTTAATTTAAACTCCCAAGAAATTTAGTGACTAAAACATCCGTTATGCCATTTGGAATAATTTTTTTCCCTAAAGCTCTTTGTAGCAAGAGACAAATGTTAGCAGAATCCCAAAATGCACAGTTACCTCAGGATTGCTGGGCAAATTGATAAAGACTACAGCGATACAAATTGGAATCACAATGGCCAGGGGACACAAAGCTGATGGGGTTTGGGCCTCTCTTAGGATGCTGTTAGGAAAAGGGCCATTAACATTGGCAAATAGGAAAAAGAACTGTGAGTAGGATGCTAACAAGTACAGCAAGGGAGACGGTGCAGCCGCTGCCAGAACAGGAAGTGCTTTCAACCAATCTCGAAAGGAAATCCTTTGGACTGTCTTTCTTCAACAAATGCCTAGAAATTATGCTATTTATATGGCATCTACTTGCTTATTAATATCTTTAATGGGAACTATTCAATGTTAATAAAATTTCTACTTCTTTAGAAATATTGGGATATCCTAGGTAAGCGAATTTTATGGTTCACTTTAATGTTACAACTCTGGAAAATAGACTAGTCTGCATTTGATTCTATTCATCAAAAATTAGCCTGTTACTATGCACAAGGCACTGGGCCAGGAGCTTTCCTTTCTTAGGATGTGAGAAATGCGTTGCATATAATTGTGCATCTCTTTGATGACCTGGGATCTTGTAGCGCCTCCTGTAGTCTCCATTCTGAATATTTATCCTCACTGAAAATTAGTTGGGAAATGGAAGTAGAAGGTGAAGGAGACAGCACTGAACTCTACGATTACCTTGGAAAATATATACCTTTGTATCTGAAATTCTTTTCCTTTTTATTTGCTTCTTTTTCTCAGAAGTAAAATCCTAAGAAAAATTTGATTAATTGAGGGAACTGCATGGTTGAGTTCCAAATAATTGAGTGTTTATCACAAACTCATCCTCTCTCTAAATCTTTGGTTATTCTTTTAAAAGAGGGCTTCTTGCAACTACCCTACCTGATATCATTTGAGAAGTGACTTTTCAGTGCCTAATTAATGAAAGATGAAAAATACAGATGGGAAGAGACTGAAGTTTGTGATTATATCTGTTGGCTGGAATTGGTATACTACTGAACTACAACTGAACTATAAACCCGCTGGGAGCCTAATGATTATCTGGAGAGCACAGCCAAAGAAAACATCTGGGAGAACAAACACACATTGCCAAGACCTCCCAATCAGTGGGTGGAAAATAGCAACTTGGGAAGCTGGCCATGCTCAGAGATCTCTGTCCTAGAAGTGTGGGAGGATGACACTTTTATTGGAAAATATTCCAGATGGGCTGGATATCAGGATGTAACCGCAAGAGGCAAGGCAATGATTCACTCCTCATACTTAGACACAAAATCAGGGCTGGATCTGAGGGATAAGGTAGAAACCAAAATCTCAGCTTACACACTGACCAGATTGCAGGGAATGAACAGAAAATGCACATGAGTGAACTTGACCAATGGAAACTGTGGCAAATGGAAAGCTTATGCATTGTCTACCTGGTGAAGTGGTCATCTATTGTCATCATGTGGAAAGGCAGGCCCAGTGTGGCCAGATCTTACAATTTTTAAAGAGATCAAAAATTTAATATCATGAATTTTAAATGTTGTAATTAACACACATCAAGAAACAAAAAGTACGTCAAAGAATTGATAGGCCAGATCTACAAGTCTTCCATATTTATGCTATATTCTTAGAGTGTCCTGTAAGTCCCTTACTTCTCCTCATCTCCCTCTGGGCTACCCCTCCGTCACTCCACACTGGCAGCACTTACCTTTCCTAAGTTCTTCAAATGATTCTGCTTTAGGAGTGCTCTTCAGTCATCCTTTTTGTTTGGTTATCTCTTATTCATCCCTGAGATCTTAGCAAAAATGTCACCTCTCAGGAAAGTTATTCTTGATAACCCCCATCTCCAATCCTCCAAGATTTGGTAGGGATTCCACTCTTAGGACTTTGAACTCTTTGTTTATCATACTTATCCAGTTATCATTTGTGATTTTTCAGGGGGAGAACGTGGTGAGAGAAGCCAACTATTTGTTTAATGTTTACTTCTCCATCGAACTACAAGCACCACAAGTTTGGGGACTTGTCTGTTTTGTTGAATGCTGTTTCTCCGGAACTTAACATGGTACCTATATAGGACCTCAGCATATGTTTGCTGAATGAATCAGTGAACTATCCCCTGGCACCACAAAACTAATATATTTTGTGGGGAAGGGTACACGAGATCTCTCCATGGTCCTGAAACCTATTTGTGAAAAGACAGGGCCACTTGATTGAAACATTTTAGGAGGGAAATGTATGACACTAGTGACAACTAATAACAACTGGCCAAGAAAGGGGAAAAGATGAATGAAGAAAAGAGAACTACAAAAGGAACTAATATTTTTTGAGACCTTTCTACCTGTGTGATTCTCTGCTTTACATACATAATCATATTTAATCCTCAAAACAACGCGGTAATATAGATATTTTTACCTTCATTTTTTGGCTGAGGAAACCAAGGCTTAGAGAGATTAAATAGTGTTCAGAAGTCCCATTTCTCAGAGGTGACTGAGATGATATTCCAACAGTAGTTTGTTGGACTCCAGAGTTCACTTCATTAACAAAGGATGCTGGGTCATGAAGGTTGATAGAACTTAAATGCTTCTTGACTAAAGGGAAGATTAGTTTTATAAACTCATATAAGAGGTTGAAGCTGTCAGTGTGGCAAGTGGGTCCATCCCAACTGCAAGGAGTAAAAGGCCGCAAAGTTTGTGAATCAGCCAGGATCAATAGTATGTAGCCATCAATTGGCAACACTTGCTTTTCCAGGATGAGTTTTAAAAGATAATAACTTCTTTGTAGTAAATAATGAATATATTGGAATAACATTAGTTACTGAGTGCAAAGGATGTGGCTCTTTATCTTGAAGAATTCACATTTTGACAACGTTTAATCCTGAGAAGAGATAATAATAAATTTCATGATTGTAGGTTTTTCTTTAGGTTAAAGAGCACCTAGAAATGCCGAAGAGGTGCATTCTGTATCTTAATTATCTTAGTTATCTGAATTATCCCCCAAACATCTTTATTCTGGTACTGGTGGTATATTACTTGTAAGGAATACTCACACTACCAAACACTTATTTGCACTTGAGTGTTTGAAAGGAGTTAACTGTTAGCTGTACACAAGGTACTCCTTTGGTATACTTATGAGTGGATGTTGGCATGGGGCCTTTGATGAATGGATTCAGTTGCAAGACCACTAAGCAAATCTCAGAGGGGAAGAAGAGAGAAAAATAACATGATGATGCTTCCAAGTTCAAGTTCAAAGTTCAAAGTTCAAAGGCCAGGAACTGACTCATGGACATAAGGAGATCCTGCCATCACACTTACAAATCCCAGTTTTAGGAGAGGCTGAAGCAAGAGATAGATGTTTATGCCCAATGCCCAGTGCTTGTAGCATCACCCCTTCTGGCTTGTTCAGATGTTTTAGGTAAACATCCCTGCTCGTCACACCCTTATGTATTCTTTTCTCCCTTCAGAGACCTCCACTTCAATGCATCCTATCCTACTTCCTTCCAATTTTATATACTGCATAAAAATGGAAACTGTGACTTGGCCTGGGTTCTGATCATGACTGGAAGTGGAGGAATCATAGAATCCATGGGGTACTTGATAACATCTGGTTCTGGCAGACATGCTTAAAAATTTCAAAGAGACTACTAATGAAGTAATCATCGTTCCTTCACTTATTACACAATGAGGCTGTTCAGATTCAGTTTCCCTTAAATTGTCCTTATTTCTCACTTGTTTTACATACATGCACAATTTAGCCTTCAAAGGATCAATTAAAACAGTGACCGAACCTGTTGATATATTTAAGTTTTCCAGAAGTAACAGTTTCTTTGTGTCTTATTATGTACTCATTTAATTCTGCAGTTTTTACTTAATTCCTTTCCCATGAAAAATGACAAAGACGTAAGCATTATAGACAGCAAATTATGGTCTGGAAGCCGGCATTCTGACAAGTGTCTGTTAATTTCATGGCGTAGAAGTTGAATATAGTATAGTATCTTATATTATTTTCTGCTTATTTCAACCTATACAAGGTAATGAATATGGTATATCTTTAAAGCAGATAGCTTTTCAAGTAGATTTGACTGTGGAAATGAGATGTGATTTCAAAAGTTACCATTCTAAAAATGGAATGTTCACAAACATGAGCGAGAGTGAACATTAAGATAACTATGGGGCTTTGGAAGCAATGGCTTTAGAGCAACAAGCAACGTTAGCTTTAGCAAAATAAAATTTGTCATCCCTCTGTGACTTAGACCTGCTATAAATAGAAACTGTTTAAAAGGTGTTATTTAGTAGTTTCCATTATGCAGCTGTCTATTTAAATCATTTAATTCTGGCATCTAATCCGACTCCCGGTCTCCATCAGAGACAAATAAGAAACCATATGTGAAGGCGTCTGTGGAAATCTTCCTTTTATTTATGACAACATTAAAGTAAGACTCTGATGTCAGTTCCTTAACAATAATACACGTTCCTTTGCACCGGTAGTGCTGGGTACTTGGGCACATCCCTCAGTGGTATCTTATACCTACTGCTGTTTACTTCATTATATACAGATGCACAGCAGTGGAGACAGTAATAGTCTTTCTTAATTAAATAAAGCTAAATGTTAATTAGTCCAAAAATTGATTTATTTTCAGTGCATGGAACTTTTCATCCTGGGCCTTTTTCTTTTAAAGAACAGGTTGTATGCTCGTTTAGAACTTTACATTTTCCCCCTTTATTTTGGGTTTGTATTTGGAGTCTTGTGGTGGGCTCTAATCGTCATAGAGAAATTATAGGTCTACAGATGTTTTCAAGATGTTCCTCTGTCAGTAGCAGATTATCCCCTGTAGCAAAATCTCATTAAAGTGCAATTTACAGAGCTCTGCTGATGTTGCCATCAACCAAAATTAAAGGCATTAATTTTTCAAAGTTCACAGAAGTCCTTACATAAATGATGTAGCAGTTTGCAAGAACAATTTACAGAAGTGTTATTTGCAGAATTAACCTACATTAACAGAACAAATGTTGTAAGGGTGGAAGAAAGGGCTGGGCAGTGAAATTGCAGCTGTTCCCATTTTACATTAGGTGCTTGATATAAAGAAGTGTTGAAATGTAACAATGACTGCTTGCTGGGTGAAAAGTTGAGAAGGGAAAACAGGAATTTGAATGACCTTGCTAAAGAGTTAAGCTTATGATAGACTGATCACCAGTTGGGGACACCCAGTGAGACCTTAAATTCTACTTTGAAACATCTGTAGTCAATATCTTTTAAAATATTCTCATTTAGAGAATGAGTTTATGTAGCTCATGTTGTGAGTATTTCTTTTCAATAAACTGCCAAATGTTTGAGAATTTATTATCTTTACCTCGACATCCTCACAAAAAGTCACATGCATAGTGGTGTTTGTGGCCCATGATAGTAAGGTGTGACTTTCTCCTAGTAGGAGAGGTGTACTTTTTTCTATCATTATTGTATTTCTTTCCCAGATGCCTGCTTTTCTCTAACAAAACCTTGATTATTGAATTTAAAACATCATAGTTGAAACCTCAAATGGATTAAACATTTCAGAGATAAATATCAAACCCAAAAAAGGCCTTTCCTTTTGAAGCAGTAACTATTTGCTACCACATTTATTTCAGAACAGAGGGTACAGTTCTTAAAAATCATTAATCTTTACCAGTCTTTTTCCTTTCATTACGTTAGTTATTTTGGCCTGGATTTGAATCTCATTGTATAAATGAGAGCACTCATCAATCACACCTGGTCTCAGCCATGCTTTCTCTATAAGGCTCGGGCTTTCCCAAGATCCCAGGGATGGCCTTTCTTTATTTCAAGAAGTCTGGGTGACGGTCGGTGGTTAGAGCGAACCATTGGGTTGATATCTATGCTGGTGCAAGGTTGGACTTGACAGTTCACGTCAATGGCAAACACAAGCTGTTTCTGTTTAGTAGCCAGCCGTTGAATGAGAAATTGTGTTTCTAGTGAACAGGTGTGCATATCATACAATCACCCCACAAATGCTCTTACAGCCGTTATCTATGGTCTGACTTGTTTCATGCATGCCAGGCTCCATTTGCTTTGTCTGAACTTTGTCTGGGTGCACACCCGGTTTGATTACATTGTTTTGTTATTTTTCCCTGTGAATCTCAATAAGTTCATGGACCTTTGTCAAGAAATTCACCTCTGGGTGAATTACTATGATAAATGTGTCTTTTAGAAATCTTAAAAAATATTCAACAAATGACACAAATACAACATTTTAAAAATACAATTGAACAGTATGAAAAATCAGAATACTGGGAGAAAGTTGGAAAGAACACATTTGCTTTTGGTGGGTATGAAATTTAGGAACTTGCTAATAAACTCTGTTGTTCTGGGAAAGTTTCCTATCTGAAGATGACAGTTCTTCAAGGGACCAGGTGGAATACATGTCCATTGGCCTTTCTGTTGAGAATTTCAAAGAGGATATCAATTATGTTCGAGAATGATGGGGCCATCTGTTAACCAGGGGCTGATTTCAAATCACCAAATATTGGTAGGAACATTAAGCCTTGCTAATTTGCATAGTATCATTATCTCTAATACAAAAAATACATTTGGGAAAAAGTGAGTATTCTCTGGTCCATTCAAGTATGAAGATATACACTCGGGTACAGTGCAAAATGTGTAATACTTAATGTGTAAAGTCTACAGACATTACTCATATCTGCCTTGATATAGTGAAAGGAGCAATTGTTACATTATCTCGTAGATAATAACTGTGAGAAACAAACACAGATGGACTATGAATTTGATTGACAGCCCTAAGTCCTAGTCAAAAATGTTCCTGAATTTTACCCTAATTTTTCCCAGATTATATGTCCCTTACATTGTTTCAGCAATCTACAAATACATGGTAGATGATTCCTTTTTTGTAATATTAGTAAGATAAGTAATATGCTCTTTTAGATAACGTTTTATGCTTTGCTTAAGGTGACTAGCCTATGGAAATATTGGCTGAATAATTTATTTTAATTTGTATTTGACGATAAACTTTCCTTACTCATATAGGACCTTTCATTTAAAGAAATAATTAGCCTATAGAAATACTAAGAAATCTGACACAATAGGTATATACATATTTATATTCACATATCTAATGCATAATAATAATTATATAGCATCAGCACAAAAGAATTAAAATTTCAGATTTTAGTAGTTTTAGGAATGGTTTGAGAAAAATTACAAACAATAATAATAAACCATAAAACAAGTATCTTTTTAAAAAGTTCCAATTAATAAAATGTTGGAAAAATACACTTTTATTGAACAAAATTGAATGATATATTCACAATATTACTAAGCATTGATTCCAGCATTTGTCCTTTCATTCATACATGGATAAAAATGTTTTTTACACTTGATTGGTTAAAACTGAATTCTACTTCAAATAACAGATTCTGGAGGCTTCATATTTAAGAAAAGGTTATTTGAGTTCATCCTGGACTTCATTCACAAGCCCTGGGTTAACTACTAATTTGGACAATTGTTAATCCTTGCAACTTGCACAGTGTGACCCACAGACTTTCCTTGCATGGGCACTTTGCACAATGATTCAGTGACCTCACTGCCAGTGTGACCTGGCAGTGCCTAACCTTGTTCCCTCTCACTCTAAGAGTTGGTCTTTCACCAACTTCTTTCCAGGTAATCAGATTCTTTCCAGGTGTTTTGTCTTCTGGTCCTCTTCAGAAGCTTCCCCTTGACCAGACTCTCTTCTTGAATATTTTACCTTAAGACAATGGATTAACTGGCGAAGGGAACTCAGTGGGTATTTGTTTTGCCAAATTTGGTCAGAATCAGCCCACACCTTTGAGGATTACTGTGGTAGAAATGGACAAACGCATGTCAAATGATGAAATCAGCAGATGAAATAATATGTCTATTTAGGCAACTGGTTATTTTTCATGATCTCTGGAAATGAAGCGTTCACAGTGGGAGGTGTCACAGTGCAATATGCAGACAGACATGGGTGTGAATCCTCTCTCTGCCCCAGAATTAACCAAGTGACTTGAGGAGTCACAAGCTGTAAATGCCTCAGTTTCTTATTTGTAAAATAGGGGAGCTGACAGTATTTACCTCAAAAGGGTGTTGAGAGGATTAGGTCAGAATGGTACCTGGCACATAGCAAACACTCAGTGAATGCCTGGGAAAAAGACTTACTGGTTATTATCCTTAGATAAAGAAAAGTGAAGACAGGTGGGCAAGCTTTCCAGCTCATGGCTTACAAAATTAGAGTGAAGAACCTGGGAGAATATGTAAAAAATGTGAAGTTTCTCCCTTGGTTTCCAACATGTGTGATCTGTACTGTTTTTGGAAAATGTCTGGTTAATTTGCTTTCAGAAAGCTTTTGTAATGTGCACCATAGAGGACAGTAGACTTTTCTCTCCTTTTTTAGGAAGATTAGCTCTGAGCTAACATCTGTGCCCACCTTCCTCTATTTTATATGTGGGACGCCTGCCACAGCATGGCTTGATAAGTGGTGCATAGGTCCACGCCCAAATCCAAACCCATGAACCCCAGGCCACCGAAGTGGAGCATGTGAACTTAGCCACTACACCACAGGGCCAGCCTCGACAGTAGACTTTTTAAGAACATATTTTTTCTATGTTTTTGGAGCCCAGAAAAATGGATAAAACTGCTTTTCTCCGTTCAGAGAAGTTCAGGAAAAGCTTGGTTGTAAGCTTGATATCTGGAATCAATTCAATACATTTCTTATGTTTAATTTTGGTCAGAGAATTCCTAAAAGCTTAAGGACAGAAATAGTCTAAATCTTAAAAATTAGAAAAGTTGGTTTTTAATAATCTTGAGACCTCTTTCAAACCCTCCCCCCACTGCCACAAGTATCGGTCCTTGGGCCTGAGAGTAAGTCCCTGATTTAAATCAAGACTATCTTTTAGGAAATAATTATGCTTCATGTCAATTAAACCAATAAATGTTTGTGTCAGGCACAGTGCTAATGATGGTGGTGCCCGAAAGTCGATAAGGAGCAAATCTATAAACGTAAAGTGATAGTTTTAGAACCTCATAAAAAGAGATGAAAGTAAATCCAAGCACCCAGACACAACTATCTTCACATAAATACTTTAGAATTTGGTGACATTTTTCTAAAGAACTCAAACGTTCTTCCAGGTATGATCTCCTGGCACTGTGGCGCTTGGTCCTGATCTTCTTTGTACACTGACACGCAGGTATATACGAGAAAGAAACAGAGAAAGCAATTATTTTCTTGGAGATAGTAAAAATATTTTGTTATATGTAGGGAAACACTAAAGGCTAAATTGACCAACCTTTTAAAACATACGCAATCAATTATCTGCCACAAATTCATTAGAAATTTGGACTTTATAATACTTAATCTCTCAAAGATAGTGAAATGTAGAGTTTGTATGATATTTGAAAATCTCTAAGGAATAAATAATCTATTGCAATAACATTACCTAATATATAAAATTAACCATGCTGTCATCTTTAGAGTATATTTCAAAAACTAAATAGGGATGCAATGTAACTCTTAACAGTGATGCATATATTAGTTTGGAAACTATTGATATTTTTAGTAATACTCCAGAAAAACTGTTTTAGGAAAAACATCTCTTTCAGATATGAAAGTTGTTTAACATGCTTCATTGTATTAACATGCTTACATTGTATATGTAAGCTTCAAACAGTAAGCGTTTTTACAGAAAACTCTTAGAATTGACAAATAATGAAGGCATAATACATTATCTCCTGGTCACTTCAAGATGAACATCCTTTTTTTTCCTATAGAGTGGTAACTAATGTAGACACTTTCTCCCTTCTTTATTTCGGTAAGGTTTTGAAATATAAATTTAGGAAGTCTTTGCTGGTCATAATATACATAAAAGCAAATATTTCTTCATTTAACTTAATTTTTAGATACTGTGGAAAGCCAGATTGGCACTGATTTAGCATCTGGATAATTATAATTGCTTATAAGACACAAAGACAATCTAGCAGCCATTTTGTTGCTTTCTGCCATAGGCTGGGACAAAATGGTGGGAGGGGACAAAAATGCTTTATACACAAAGATATAACGTAGATAATTGTAATACTTTTCTTTCCAGTTTCAAATTTAATTTTTCTTTTAATGAATTAATTAATTATATTTATTTTCTTCTTCTTCTCCCCAAAGCCCCCCAGTACATAATTGTATATCCTGGTTGTAGGTCCTTCTAGTTCTGCTACGTGGGACACCGCCTCAGCATGGCCTGATGAGTGGTGTTAGGTCTACACCCAGGATTCAAACCAGTGAAACCCTAAGCCGCCAAAGCAGAGCATGTGAACTTAACCACTCGGGCATGGGGCTGGACCCTTAATTTATTTCATCAGTTTAATGTGAACAACAGGGAGAGTATATCAACGAATGACAAATAGAGGTGATTTGTTTATCTAAAACTTTGTAAACTGACTGTAGTCAGCATGGTGATGCGCCTGAGCTCCGGTGTTGGCAGCTTTGTGTTCAAACCAGGCTGTTTTACTAGCTGTGTGACTAGGGGCAAGCCACTTCCTCCAAGACTCAGTTTTCTCTGTTGTAAAATAGGTCTCATAATAGACCTCATCTCATAGCCATTGTGTAATGATTAAAATAAGCTAACACATGTAAAGAACTTAGCACATTGTCTGGTGTTTGGTAAACATTCATAAATGTTTTAATTAATATTAATACTATAATAAAAATAATAATAATGATAAAAGTAATATGAAAAAGCCAGTTTCAACATAACGTAAAGGTCATGTTAAATAGACTGGGTCACATTCTTGCTGTAGATAATATAATCCCTGAAAACATGTATTATTTAATAAACATTTACAAATATAATTCATCAGAATACAGCAAAAAGAAATTTGAGTTGAAAAAATTTCCACAGTGAAGCTCTGAAATCAAAAGTCTCTTTTAGAGAAGGTTTGACACTAATACTGTATATGTTAAGTTTTTAGTTAGAGTTATATATGTGTATTTGTGTATGTATATGGTTATATATATTTTTAGTTGTGAGTAAACAATTCATCCTTGAAAAAAGGATGACTGTTTAAAAAGGAAAAAAAATTATAGCACAACAAAAATGAAAGTCTCATTAACATGAGGTTGCATATTCCAGTAAGATTGCATCAGCTGCAAGAATTCTTTGCCTCTTCTAGGAGGTTCTTGTGAAATTGAAATTGACGTATCAGTACTCACATGTGGGGCTCTTCATTCCCGTGGAGGAAGAATTTCAGTATTTAAGGTGTGTGACAGTTCAGGCTGCTGTGAGGAAAGAAAGAAATAGGGCAGGCAGATGCCGTTTTTAAAGAATAATCCATATCTCCTTCTATCTATGGGACTAGATGTTAACGATATCTTGATCATATATATAGAATATCTGGATAATGTTATCTATCTATCAGTAATACGATACAGATATATATTTATATTTGATTTATATATATATTTTTATATGTCTGGACCATATATATATATATTTCTTTTCTTTTGAGGAAGATTAGCTCTGAGTTAACATCTGCTGCCAATCCTCCTCTTTTTGCTGTGGCAATTGGCCTTGAGCTAACATCCGTGCCCATCTTCCTCTGCTTTATATGTGGCACGCCAGCTACAGCATGCCTTGTAAGTGGTACATAGGTCTGCACCCGGGATCTGAACTGGCAAACCCCAGGCTGATGGAGTGGAGCTTGCAAATTTAACCACTGTGCCACTGGCTGGCTCCTGGGTCACATATATTTATATAGACCTAGATCATAAATATATATGTTTACATATATTTATATATCTTGATAATATATGAACGGATATTTATTCTTTAAAATCCAGATCTATAGATATCTTGATATCTCTCTATATGATCCAGATATGTATCTACATCTATATCTATTTCTATATATATAGCTATAGATCCTATATATACATATATGTAAAACTATATATAGGTAGTATCGATTCACATAGGTCTCTCTATCCATCCATCCATCGATCTATTGATATAGACAGAGATATAGATGTGGATCATATAACTATAGATATATATATATTCTTTAAAATCCATATGGATGTATAGCCATACGTTTTTACAGAGTCAGGAATCATATGTGTTTGTGAGTGTGTGTTTTCATTTCAGCATTGACCCCCACCCCTACCCCGCAGTGTTGCTGACAGTAACCAATGCGTGGCTTCTGTGACTCTCCCTCACTTAAATGGGGAGAGTGAACCAGCCCAAGGGGTGCTTCAAGCCTCCTGCCATTGCTCTTTTCCCCCTTTTTATCCTTTCCATGACTTCTCTTCTGCTTTCCTCCTATCTTTTCGTTTTGACCATTCATGTTTTGGTGAGGGAATGTTCAATTTTGCATGCTTCCTGCTTCCAGTCATTGTCGCCTGTTCATTAGTAAATGAATTGTTAGAAGGGTGGTGCGTAACGTAACAAATGAGGTGTGACCCCTGCCGATGCCCCTCTGTCCACTCTCTTCCAGAGTTGTACGGGATGAGAAATTGGTTAGGAAAAGTCTAGCCAACACTCTGTGTAGTATGACTATTGTGTGGAAACCAGAGAAGCTCACGGACTGTGTGAATTTCTGTCCTGGGCAACATGCTAAACACTTTATGTCATGGTCTCACTTTGTGCTCATAAGTCCATATGGTGAGTACTGTTCTCTTCTCTTTACAAATGAGCAATCTGAGGTTTACAGAAGTTGAAAACTTAGCGGTGGTGTTGGGAGGGCAACTTGGATTTGAACCCCTGTCTGTCTAACTCGAAAGTCTCTGTCCTTAACCACTCGCCTTATTGCCTCAATTTTGTTTTATTTAAAAGCCTGTGTTTTTCCTGCATTATAACTTAATGGTATCAGGATTGTGAAATATGGAACTTTAGCTTATGAGAAACAGATGTTTGAGGTACATGACCACATGTCCACTGAAGGACTCGTTTCCCCCCACATTTTTCTTCAGTGAGCTATCATATGGGGGAAGAAAAGACACTTTCTCAGTTTGTTCCAGTTGAGAACATTTTAAAGATTTAAAACACAGAACATGTCTGTAACAAAGGATTTACAATAGAGGAAGCAACTGGTTTTCAGAAAATTTAGGTCACAAATTAATAATAATAACGATCCAGCACCTTTCCTCTAAACAGACTCCGCTGATTTATACAATGTGAAGATAAATATCATTTCACCCCATCCCAGCCAGAGCAAACAGACCAAGCAACAGTGTGAGCTGGCTGGAGCACGCAGTCTATAGAGCCCTGGGGTATCGGAGAGCTTTGTGTTGCTGATGTCAAACCTGATTTAATAATTAATCATTTAGGGAATAAAAATCTAGGATCTTGTTCTGCATTTAGAAAAAATCGTAATTGAATAAATAACAATAAAGCCTTTTTATTTAAATTTACCTTGTCTCTATAGAAATTAAAATTTAACGTTCTGTTTGTTGCTAAACTGAGCCTTAGAAGTGCACGCATCCACCAGCTTAATTTGAATTAATACGGGTACAATAATACATGCATGCATTTAAGCGTAGGAATTTTTATTACTGGAATAAATCTGTTTAAGTTTTTAGACAAAAAGGGTTTTTTCCAGGGACTGTTTAAATTTGGTTTCTTTCCAGTGCTTTCTAGCCTGACTGGTGCTTCTTAATAAAAATGATCAAGCAGTGTGAAATTCTGTTTGAATGATAAGACTTTTGGGAAAAGAATTACCAAATTATTTTACATACTGTATTCATTTGTAAATGGTTGTGTATGATTCTCCAGAAGAACTGAAATTTTTTTTTTTTTAGTTCTGGCTAGATGCATTTGCTCAGCAATTCACTACAAAAATTTGGAGGAGGAGGTTTTATTCTTTTTTTTTTTACAGATTGGCATCTGAGCTAACATCTGTTGCCAATCTTTTCTTTTTTTTCCTTTTCTTCTTCTCCCCAAAGCCCCCTGGTACATAGTTGTATATTTTTAGTTGTGGGTCCTTCTAATTGTGGCATGTGGGACACCACCTCGACATGGCCTGATGAGTGGTGTCATGTCCGCCCCCAGGATCTGAACTGGCGAAACCCTGGGCCGCAGAAGCGGAGTGCGAACTTAACCACTCAGCCATGGGGGTGGCCCCTAGGAGATTTTACTCTTAGTCTTTGAGATGACCTCTAGGTCTATCATGGCTTTTGCCTTAAATCAGGATGTGCATATGATAACTTCTTAAAGGACCATGGGAAGCCATGATCCCACCCTAGAGTGGAAAAAGCCTTGAGGCCATATGCATGCAGGTGACTCCAGGCCACACAGGAAATTCCTAGGGAGCTGACCATGTCACAGAAGCAATCCATACTATATGGGTACCTTCTCTTTACTACCACAACATTTATATCCTGTCCTATTCATGGCACACACTCCCAAATCTTGACATCTTTTCTGTAAGTAGGATTTACCAAAAAACGCTTGTGAACTGGCAGAATCCTAACCCAGCTCCCAGGTTTCTTTACCCCTTAAGAAGGCTAAATTAGCTTTCCTTGTAGTTGCAGAACAATATTCACAATTTCACCATACTGGAACCACATCACTTCATGTGCAAATAAGAGGTGGCAGGTGACTTGGAAAAAGCCAAAGCGTGAACTTGAGGAGAAGATGTAAGTTCTAGTTTTGGCTATGCTCTTCTATAGTCCCAGCCTGGTGACCTTGGGTCACCCAGTCATTGAACCCAGTTCAGTGACGCCTCAGTTTTCTCTCTGTTAAAATGAATCGAATTTCAGAGCTGGAAGAGCTCTTGGATTAGAGCACAGGTCACAGACTCAAGTGTCTAGACTGAGGATTCCTGTGTGACATCTGAAATGGGACCGATGAAAGGCGAGAGGATGAGGACTGTGATCAACTGGATACAATGCCCAGTGGAGGAGAGCTGGTGGCCCATAGCTGATTGTTGTCATGTGAGAATCTGCCCAGATTTGACTGACCTTTATATTTTTTAAGAGAAGATTATAAATCCAGATTTGCGGTGAAATCCTCTGATTTCTACGTGTTCTTAAATAGTTGAACAAAAACCCCACATCTGCCAGGGGGATTCGGCGTGCAGGTGGTCAGTTAGTGACCTCTACTAGGGGATCTAAGGAGTCCCCACAACTGCCCTCAGCTGCAGGATAAGTTTCCTCAGCGCTCACGAGATAGCGCTCAGTACGGACCACTCCGGCTGGAGAGGACGGCTGAGGACGTTCATTGCTTTTCTTCATCTAGTTTTTGGGAGCTTTGAATTTGGAGTCATGGTTCCTTCAGAACTTGAGTAGTTGTGCCAGCAGAAAAATAATTTCCAGGAACATTTTTTTCTACTGAAATTCTGGGCAACTCTTTCCAGTTTAGTGACATATCCGTCAAGGGAACCAGCAGCAAAGACAGTGTGCCAGATGACTTATGTTCAAATCTTAGAGTTGCATGAATGGCTGTATTGAAAAGAGGGCTGGCTCTGTAGCAGGCACCTGGAGAATGATAGCTCTGCAAATTAGCTGGCACAGAGGACTTTGAAAAATCAGCGTAAAGCTATTTCAGGGTAGGCTTTTAGAAAATGAAAGATGGCTGAAAATCTCTTTCTTGAGGCAAAGAGGCAATATAGTCTTGAAGAGTTCTGCTTTGGGATGCTAACTTCTCTCAGCATCATTTTCTTCATCTGTAAAATGGACATTATAACAGCAATATTAATATCTATCTTATCAGAGTTGTTGTGAGGATATGATAAATGAGATAGTGCCTGAAAAGTGCTTAGAAAAGTGCCTACTGTGTGAGCATAAACTAATGTTGCTTTTATTTTACTTGCTGCCTACCGCATTTCAGACTGAGCTCCGCTTGTCCAACTGGAGGGGGCATTAAGATAGCTTCTCCTTTGTGCGGATTCTTAAAAAATATATGTTGAAAGCATAGACATATATACACATTCTGACTATAAACTGATTAATATCTATAAACAGTTAGCAAATTAGTAAGTTGTGCTTGTGTTAACATTGCTGTTTCCTACCTAGCGCGTTGTGGATTTTAACTGAGGATTGTTGTCAGTATCATTGGATGTTTGCATATCAAAATAGTGCTGATTATATTATATTAATATTTTCCCTAACTAGACAATATGCTGACATTTAAAAACTATTTAATGTTATAAGGGCCCCTAATTAGTAGAGCAAAGGTCAGTTAAATAGTGAAACCATTAGGTTCAAAACTTAAATGTTAGTAAAGGCACGCTCTCCTAATTTGGGGCAATTATCTGGTTCATTGACTTTTGTTGTGACATGTATGTCATGATATATATACAAGGTGGAGCTTAGAGAAGACAATTTAATTAGGTTTTTCTTTTTCGTTTATCCTCATTGCAACTTGCAGTAGTGAAAAATAAAGCTGATGAAGAAGATGCTCTGCATCTGAAGCACCAAAACATAAAAATGTGATGAAGTGTGTGTATGAAACATGCCATTCATTTTAGAAGAGTAATTGAAAACTGTTCTTTTCATAAAAGATGTGCTGGCGTTGCTAATATTAACATGCGGAAGTGTAGTAATCACACTGAAGTGTTTAACGTGGTACCTCCAAGTCAGATGCTATAAATTCCATTGACTCCGATTCTGAGTTTTGAGTAGTCTGAATATCCCACCATAAATACAAATGCTACAGAGTAGCTCACAAACGACTTTTAGTAGTGGTTTTTTTGCAAATGTGGATTCAATTACTTCTGAATTAGTCTTACATCAAGAATTTAGAATACTGTCCAGTTTGTAATCGACTTTTCAGTTATAAAAACTACATTATCATCCTTTGTGTAGCACAAAAACTAAACAATAATCCATGGTTTTTCTCTTAATTGATTTATTTTTTGTTTTAAAATAAGCAGTTCTTAAACCAAATTAGGAACATAAGTGAGCACAGAGAAGCAGATATATTGCTACGCATGCATGCATGCCATTTTAACTCTTTCTTCTTATTTTAGTTTAGTATTAACAGGATTTACCATGGCTGATCGGTCCTCTTCATGACTGTCTTTCTGCAAATTCGATGGTACCTCTTACACTCTGTCTTTATCCAAGTACAAACCTATAAACCTCTTTTTGAAATAGCGTTGAGTACAAGGCAGTTATTAGTTGAGCACAGGTTAATTTGTAGTTCATGTTTTATAATTTGTCCATCAATTATATGTTTCCTCTAGAATAATTTATCGTTCAGAAGAATAGTAAAATTAGAAGAGAAAGGCACGTATAGACTGTAAATGAGGCCACATTTATTTTTACGTACGGGGTAAATCTGCGGGCATTTGACAAACAAGACTGGCTTGGAAATTGAGTCCTTTGGCTATGTTTGTCAGTGTTTCAGATTGCTGATCTATGCCAAAAAGGGACTGAGACTATGTTTGGAATGGAATATTTTGAGAAATTGGTCTCTACTGTAACTAACTTATCCAACGTCACCTATAAAATATGTAGTTGTCAATAGTTCTGTGCTTTTGTTGGACTGCAATCTCCACGAAGGTAGGGACCACCTTGGCATCCTTACCTTGGTCCTCCCATTCCTGCAAGCCCGGCATCTCCCCCCATCACCAGCCCTGTCTCCTGTCCCCACTTCACTAACTGCACTCTAGCTGTGGTGACCTTTTCCGGCTCCAGAAACTCACCTTGCTCCTTTCTGTCTCAGAGCCTTAGCTAACTCTTACCCATCCCAAACCACCCCAGCACAAGATTCATTTCCCCACGAATGTGGCTCTCATTGTAATTGTCTACTTCTGTTGTAGGAATGTGAGCATAGTGAAGACAGGATGCAAATTTGCCTTATTTATGGCTATGTCCCACTGCTGGGTGTAGTATCCTGCATATAGCATGAGAAAAGTATACACTTGTTGAATGAATGAATGAATCCCCCAGCGTTAACACAATGAATGCTTGGAAAATCATATGCCAAATAAATTGTTATTAAGTGAATACATTGCTTCCAAGATTTTTTTCAGCTCTGAAATTCAAACTGTTTTATATAGTATGTACTCATGTACAAATTCAATTATGTATATTTGTATTTACATGCTCAGCCTGAACTCTTAGAGGGCACAGTTAAATGCTTAGGTACAAATGCTAGCTGTGTCACTTGCTGGCTGCATGAATTTGAGCAAATTAAACTTTTAAAGTCTTCTCTTGTAAAATGGAGGTCATAATGCTTTCCTTTCTGTGTTGTAAGACCTAAGTGGGATAATGTACATAAGATAGTGCTGGCATGCAATGAGTACCTAATGTATGTTAGTCTCTTTTTTTTTTGCTGAGGAAGATTCACCCTGAATTAACATCTGTGTGAATCTTCCTCTATTTTGTATGTGGGATGTCACCACTGCATAGCCATTGCCAGGTTTTGTAGGTCCATGCCTAGGAACTGAACATGGGCTGCCGAAGCCGAGCAGGCTGAACTTAACCACTAAGGCTGTGGGGCTGTCTCCAAAATGTATGTTAGTCTCTTTTAGTTTTGTACAATGAATACTACTGGCAGGAGACTCTCTAGCACCTATCGGAGTGGCTGCAATGTCAAGTAGTCATTGGGGCCAGATTTGCTGCTTCTGCAGTTTTAGGCTTTCTTCAGAAATGGTATATTCATATCTCATTGTAAATCATAGGAAGGAAAACCTCATGGTGTTGCTCAAAGTGCAGCATGGAACTCTGCTTCTGTGACCTGAGTTACTAAGCAGTTGTGCGACTGTAGCCGAGGAATAGAACCCTTCAGCTTTTCTAGTTGGCTCGGAAAAAACGCTTGGGATAACCTCTGGATGGAAATTTTAAGGTTGGAGCTCAAATGCCTAAATCATTGCCTGGAGGCCCAGTCCTTCTTTCATCCCGTGGGTGTAATGGCAAGCCTGCTTTTGTCATTTGGGGCAGGGAGGTGATGCGAAGGGGTTGGCTATAATACTACCAATATTTTACCCAGTGAAATTTGGGTTAAATAAAGCTTGTGGCAACATGAAGCTCATTATTACGGATAGAAATTTGGAATATAACCCAATCATGAACTGGTTATACCACCTCTGTCTCTTCCTCTCCCTCTTTCAACCTATAAATAGCCTGAATGTTAGAAAACACTTTTAAATATTAAGGACATCTTTGATACAACCTAATGCAATTCTCAATGATGGCTGCTCATTCCCCACGTAATAGGAAATGGCCCTCTCAGCCATTCTGTTTCATATTTGTTATACGAATGTGGATATATATAAATGGCAAACTATGGCACATTTAGCCTAGAAGCAAAGGGAGATGTTCACAACCGGAAAGTGACATTTGATATAGAAAGGGAGGGTTACCCACACAAGTAAGCAAAGCAAGGCAACTAATGAATAAAACATCTTTTTAGAAGTGTAGAAAAGTCAGTTGCACCATGTTGAAGCTGTTGCCTGGCAACATATCTTTTCCCAATAAACACTTGTGAGTCAGATAACTCATGGAGACACTGAATTGGCAAATGGAACTGCGCTCAGGCAACTTGTGCAGGGTAGAGAATGCTCCCAAATCCTGGGCACAACATCAGGAATGCTTCTCTTCTTGTAGCAGCTTCTCCTTTGAACCACATCATTTGTTTTTGTCTCTTCGTGGGAATTCCCAGTCTTTCTGTCTGAATCCCTCCTTATCTCGCAGGCAGCCAGGATGCACATGCAGATCAGGAACACATTCTTCACGGTCTAGGGCTGGGAGAATGTGGACATCCCACCTCAGGTGTGGAATGTGCTTCTGCAGAGGAGCTTATAAATATGAAAAGCTAGGGCTATGAGAAATCTATGTTGCTGCAAGAGAAAACTAGAACAAAACAAAACAAAACTCCCCACAAGTTTATTTATTAAATCACATTTTCAATAGGAAGAAAATCCCCCAAAACTTGGCCATCAGGAAAGATACAGGACACATCAGGAATAGTGATTGTCTTTTGAGGATGGAATGAGATGACCTCAGGACCACCCACCCTTGTCTTAGCAGAGCAGACTGAAAAAGCAGATTTTCAAACAGTAACTTGCTGTCTGATATTCCTGGCAGAAATACAAAAACATACTTCCATCTCAAATTTATGGCACCGTAATGTATTCCCTCTGAGCTTTCCAGATTGTTCCCATTGCCAAATGTGACCAAAGCACAATCACAGCGAATAACAAATTAAATGTTCGGTTAAAGACAAGCCCGAAAAAAATGAGTAAGGGAAAGAAAAGCCCCCAGAATGGTAGTAAATTAATGCCACGTCAGGCTTTTCAGTCAGTGAGCTCACAGCCAGGCCTTTCAAGTGCTGCCTGGTGCCCTGTGTTTGACGTCGGGAGAGCTCCTCTCCTGCGGGACCGGCCCCACGGCTTGGGCCCTGGCTGGGCTTAAATCCTGCTTCACTTAGCGTTTGCAGCAACAAGGGCCATCTTTTAAAAGGCAATTTTAGATTATTCTCATATCATACTTTAAAGTAGATCTCACTTTTTTTGTGATAGTAAGATAAGCTGCATGCCAAAATATTTTCTTACCTTAAGAGAAATAAGATTTCAGTATTTCCCATGTTTATTGAATGAGATTAAACATTTTTATTGTGGAAATTCCCTCCTCTACGTGCTAAATGTTAACATTTGAAAACATACTTCTGGATACTTTTCTATCTTCCTATTATCTTTTTTTTTCACATGTTAATTTTAAAAATTTCATTGTGTTCAGTAATATGACAATTTCCTTTTTGGGGAAGAATGAATTAAACTAACAAAGATTGAAAAGCAACAATTCTGGCAAAAAAAAATAAGCCTCTTATATTTGTACAAATTTTAGAGCTGGATATGACCCTTAGAATTTATATATCCCAATTACTTTGAGTTGTAGAAACTGGGATGCTGAAATGTGAAATAACTTGCTTGAGTTAATCAGACTATTTTGTTAATTGACTCTAAAACTCAGAAATTGGTCTCTTAGACTTAGCAATACTTTCTTATACATTATTTCTATCTATTTCTTATAATGGAGTATGATAAGATTGCCAAACACAAATGAAATAGTATTATCTCCCATAAATAATAGTATTATTTAGAAAGGAAAAGAATAAAACTGCAATGCCACTTAAAAATAGGAACCTATATTTCATAATATTTTTTTTCACTTAGTTTTAAGATCAAGATTTATTTAGGAGATAACTCTATCTAAACATGTATCTTGAGTACAAAATATACATCAACGAATGGCAAGTATGTGTGTTGTGTAGCTATTTGCATAGCTATTATTCACTGTAATAATAAGAATGGCCATGCCTTATTCAATATTTTTTTCCTCTTTTTTATTTTAAAAACATAAAAAAAGGAGCAAGTTATAGGTCACTTAAAAAGGACTTGAAATACTGTGAGTGATTGATATGAATTGGTTGGTGACGTAAGAAATACAGTATATTAAAATCGATCATCCAATTTTAAAAATACATGTGAGTTTCTCCTAGAACTAAGTATCGTTGCTTTATTACATACCTCAGAAATTACACTGTGCACCTGGCATATGAATTAGTCATCTTAATGCATTAATCTTGGACAAGGGCGTAGGCTTATTCACCCAAGAAACAGAGATAGTAATCCTACCATAAACATTCACACAGGGGTGAAATGAAATCTCTAGGAACTGATTGTCAATTGTAAAGCACCATACAGACATAAGGAAGTGTTATATTCCATCTATTCACGTATCAGGAGCTAAGGACGGTGGTGAATTTCCCTTGGTTTGTCTCAATGGGCAAACAATTAGCAGAAAACTAGTGTAGTAAAGAGAGATTCTGACTTAGAAGGTTAGCATTACGCCAGGATCTCCGGCCTCTGTGACTACCTGGCTCTAGAAGGTATGGGAAAAATATGTTTGGCCAAAGCGTTCTTCTCATTAAATGCCCCTGAAGGTTTTCCATACATTTGTCAGAGTTTTAAAAATAAAACTTAAAATGTGTATTCTGAATAGACTTAAGTTTTCACTACAAATTACAACAGAAATAAGAATTAATTTTGTTACAGAAATTCATATCAAGTTGTAATAATTTCAGCCTATCTTTTGTAACTGCATGTTTCTCCTATTGCTTTAAAGCTAATTTAGGCCACATTATGTACAAAATTAAATCTTACTTTTATAGCTACACCCTTGGGGTTCAATGAAAAGGCTTTATGAGCTAGAAATTAAAAGTACTGGTTGAAAATACTATTACATTATACCAGCTATTATTAAGGCAATTTACAAAGTTGGTGCTAAAACTATGCACATTTTTCATTGTTAGCCCTCATATATTCAGTAAGCCCATGGGACTATTTGGTATATAATTTGGCAAATAAAATCAATTGAAAAGTAAATAGCAAACCTATGGCATTTATCACAAAAGAAAATTACACTATACCAATAGCAACATTTATTTAACCCAATATTGTTTTGAATTAACACATTTATACTGAATGATTCCAAGAAGACGTTTGGGTGCTGCATTCGTCAGATATATGAATACAATTTCAACCTGGCAGTTTCTTCTTTGAAAATGGGAAAAATGATGAAATTTGTGAGAGTATACTTTAATAAAATATACTCCTGACTTTTTTAAGATTCTCATATAGTTTCTCCACAAAAGTATGTTGTGATGGGTACACTTTATGTTGTCTGGAAGTCCAACAGACCTCAGACACATTTAAAGTACATTTCATAATTTAGAAAGAATTATTAAATATATAAGTTTAAGCTAGGTAATATACAGATATAAATTATTCCTTTCAAAGACTTGAAAAGATTAATAATATTTAAGTCACTATAATATAAACATGCTTATGCAAAGATGTGCTTTGATCAACTTTAGTTTGTGTGTTAAAATGTTTTACAGTTATTTCATATGACTTTATAAGTCCCAATGGAAAAGCATAAAAAACAGAACACACTTTGAGAGGTTCCTGCGCTTATTTTATTGAGTGCATAATGAAATTTTTGGTGTTACACAATGTTATGGTATTTCATAATGAACAGCTTTCTATTAAGAGAACAATATTTGACTGCTTCCAGCACAAAAACAAAATGGCTATTGATGTTTTCTGTTGAAGGAAAAACAATTTAATGTTCTACTTGATAAACAATTGACATATAATATCTCTCTTGAAGTTGGATTTTTGATTCTTATGCAGTAATCAGTGACATTTCCATGTGGAAGTATCTGTTTTTGTCTCTTTTTCTCTTCACTATGGTTGATAGTTTTGAACAGGTTGTGGTAATTACATTGTAGATTAAGAAAAGTAAAGTTGTCTTCATATTGTGTCAACCATCGGGCTAGGAAGAAGCCGGGGATAATTTCAGGATCTGAAAGAAGCGGCTAGAAAGGGAGAATGAAAATAATGGGCCTTTTTCGAAGTCAGGAGAATCCAATCTTTTTTGTAAGAACATGATACTTGTCAGGCCAAAGCAGGGGTAACAAATCCAAATATCTCCATGCACCTGTCACTGTGTGCATCGTGCCAATATAAGACCACAGGAAAGCGTGGGCTTGTGGTGAACTAACCAGAGACGGCATACCTGCTTAGATGCAAGCAAATTGAGAAATTTTAAAACCACTGTGAGGCCAACGCCAAACCTCCTGAAGGCTGAATTTACCCAATGCAATTACTGCTTAGCAATCCCTGAAAGTTTAGCATTACTTTGTGTGTGTGTGTGTTCTCAATTTCGAGCTATGAAATCCTGAAATAGATGGAGAGTGGGAAGGGGCACCACATGAAACCTTTCCACATTGGCAGTTCCACTAGATTTCAGAGAAACTGATGTGTTACAAAGAGTGTAGAAATCTACCACATGTAGCTTGTGGATACCTGAGTAGATTTTGGCTGACTAATAGGTAACTCTTGGTGAGGGCAAGATAAAGCATATGAATGATACATGTTAAATTAGTGAATTATCTAAAATGTCTACATATTTATTAGGACAATTTCTATTTTGTCCAAAACACAAGGAAAATGGCTTTATAATTGTTTACTTGGAGAAGCTGAAAACTGTTTCTTTGCTGGATTTCCATATTTATAACTCCAGCAAATAATTAATGTAACTAATTTGATTGCATGAAAAGTAATTCAATTTTATGATGTCTACAACAATTAAATTTATCAAGGCCCATAAGTTATGAGAATAGAATAAAGCATAATAATATATGAAATTCCAACTATCTAAAACGTTTCTATAAAAGAGGATTTGTTCCTATATATTGATTCTTAGGAACATTATTTTATAATTTTATAATGAAACACTGTTGGTTTGTAGTTGAAGAATTTAAATGTGGATATAACCTTTGGACAGTTCTACATAATGTTAATAATGTGTGTTATTTATTTAAAATATTCTGGCTGCTTCCACTCATGGAACCATTCATTTGGAGCCATTAACGCAGGAATTTGTTTGCTCTCAAGAAGTGAGATCAAAGATCAAAGCTCTGTATTTATAGTAAAAGAGAAGATAGCCATAGAATTAATATTTAATTCCCTAAATAATTATTGTATCCCTAAACAATTAGTTCAAATGTTTTTCTGGTGTTTCTAAATGAATGATTTTAAAATATGACTAATAAGTAAATGGGGGGAAAAGACTACAGTACTTAGGAATTTTATTAGGCTGTCATTTTAAATACTCATTCCTCAGGCAAAGTGCAACTTCACATTTAAATAAATGTATATTAAACACTTTAAATTGATAGCACCAACTCTTCCCTAGGGTATGAATCATTTAGACTTTTCTAGTACACTGTTGTAAAGCACAACATTACACTACATTAATCTAGTATATTAATATCTTTGATTATAAATTCACCATTAAGAGGTAAAAGTGTATCTGATGTGTTTAATAAAGAAGTTCAAAGCTACTATATGAAGTAGCAAATTATTACTTTTTCTGTAACATCCAGAAAAAATATCATGTTTCAATATCTACTGTATCAGTTACTTTAACGCCAATTATTAAAGCAACAAAACCTCCAAATTTGCTCCATTAAATAGTCTTTAATATATAGATCATTAGCCAATTAAATTTAATCATTTATTCACACAAGAATTCACGATCAAAATGCGTGTGATTTTGCTCCCTCCATTTAGTGTTGTTAGGATATAAACTACTTTATTGTCACAGAAGGTCATTTTTGGACACATCAGAAAATCAAATTATGGGAGAAAGTTGAAATGAGATATTCAACCTGACATACTGTTCTTTTCTCTTGAAAGTCCAGATTTTAAAATTTCAAATTATACTGAACTGATTTGTTACTTTCAAAGTTTGACACTAACGTATTTTCAATTGATAGGAATAGTATAGCACCAAACCATTCCTGGGGTGCAGGAATGCATTTAAAAATTTAATAACAGTGAACTCTTTACTACCAGACAGATAACACCTATATATTGTTAACTGATCAAGAGCAAATATGGAAATAGCATTTAAAGATGAACTAATCGCGTAACTGGTAGCAAATACTTTAATTTTAGCTTACTGCATTTGAAGGTTGAGGAAAATTGCATTGTTTGTTTAAAATGTTAACGTATCATTTTCTGCCTAAGCTTTTAAAAATCTGGGTAGAGTGAATACTCAAATGGATTTGGAGACTGTTCATATTAATATTACATTAATTAAAAGGATCACAAGTAAGGACGTTACAGATAAAATGCTCACACATATTTTCAGTTGGTTAAGGTCTACAAAATTCATTTTTGTAAACCCTTTCATGTTCATAAACATACAATGGCTCACCAAGTCTGCTAAGTGTTTGCTTCGAGTCTGACAGATAGCCAATCCTTTATTAATTAAATATATCTACCCAAGTTGGTTTTTTAAAGACATACCAATGAATTCAAATGAGTTTGTGAAATGTTAGGCAAATCAAATTTGGTTTTCCCCGACTTTGAATATCTACTTGTATAGATTCTTCCCACCTGCTGTCATGTGTTAATTTTTTTTAAAGCTTCATCTATTTGCAAAAAAAGAAAGAAATTGGTATTGTCTTGTGTTGTTTCATCCTAAAGGGAAACCATTTGCAAGAAAATTATAGGTCCCTGGTGTTGAGCTTCTTTGCATATTAATTTTGTTAGCCTTACCTCCTGTGGTCTTTAGTTCTGGAAGGCCTATTAGATAATACACAAGATAAATTTTTCCCTTGTATCTTTGAGCTAGTAGAAAATACATCCATTTTCTCCTAAAACTGAAATTTGCAGTACTAGTCACGCATATTTTCCCCTATTTTACAAATAGAGATTTATTTAATTAAGCATGTTAAGCACTGTAATAGTCAATATTAGCTATATTCCTGTAACCCAAGTTCCTGAGAATATATATTAATGTTAAGTAAATACAAGTATGGCACAGCATTCCAAACTAGTTAATGTCATACCATGAAATGTGAACTTTGAATAAAAATCTGAAATCATAAGAATTACTTTTTACTATAAATAAATAATAGTTCAAACAATTTTATAAAAAGCAAATCATTCATGTCTATTGGAAATATAGTGACATAAAATAATCTATTTAAAATGGAAATCATCTATTGCTGGTGACACGAGTATATGAGGATACACTGAAAGGGCATGTACTTATCACTTTTAAAAATTCTGGATGTTACTCCTTTGGATTCTCTTTATGGAACATTTCATCAGGATCTCAAATTAGCTTGCAGTGTTTAGGTTGATCCTATTTGAATGGGAATATGCCGAAAATTCCTGAATTTAACTTAGAAGAATTGAAACCAATTTAAGAGATTAAATATGACAATTAAGAGAGATTGTAAGAGAGTGAAACAATGATTCAATTTGCCTTTAGGCCTCTGTTGGAAGTTAGGCTAATTAAGAATAAAGAACATGGAGAGAGTTTCAGAAAGCTTCCCTTTTAAAAATCGGCACTGCACTTTTAGTCAGAACACCAGAACCACGCCTGTAGAGGCAAGGTGAACTGCGAGTTGTCGACAAGAGGTTCAGGGGCTTACCCTCTTTCAGAATTTTGTAAAATTTCAGGGTAATTTTAGTTTTTAAAATCATTTTGCTGTCCTAGGAAGGAAGCAATAAAAATATTGTCACCAAAATCAAAAGATAATTCTTTTGTGTATATTATATAAAACGAATCAATGACGATTATACTAACGGAGAAGAGTTTTGACCAGAAGACTCACTAGATTTTTACGTTTGTATATATGTTTCTAACGCTATGAACTTGTCGACATGTGAGGGTATAACGCTAAGGAGAAATGAAAGTACTTTATTATTTAAATGATATATCTAATATTGACCCTTTAAAAAATGGTGGATTGATTACTAATAAAACTCTCTTCAAACTCTTGGAACTTTCCAAGAGTTGGCAGTTTGTGTAGTCTAAAATGGTCAAAGTGAAGAGAAAAGGAGAGGTGACTGGTGACATAACCTCTTCATCTGAATCTAAGATCATGTGGCTGTTACCTTTGAATGTGTTTTTAAATATGGTATTATATTGAAGGAAAAACTAAAATGGATTTTATAATATTTGACATCACATTTCAAAAATCCAACAAAATATTTTTATGGGAATCAGGAAATCCTTACTGCTTTATCTAAAATATATATGCTTTTTATCTATCTTGAGTAGCAAAATCACAGAACATATATATTTCAGAGATAAACTAAAACATAGGATACAGAAATGTGTTTAAATGAAATTCTTATTTCAATTAGCTATTAGGATTGAGTTTTAAGGCAAATGTGAACCAAACAGTTGAGGAGTGAAAATTACCACCTTTTTGTGTTTAAGCTTTTAATATGTTTTGTTTTCTTGCTATCAAAATATGCTTTGTTTTCCATTACAAAGCTCATGGATATTAAAATTACAATAGCAGTTTAATAATATGTTCTTCTATGCTCCCTAATTTTATTGCTTTGTTTATATAGCTATTGAAGAAAACATCAGCCAGAAAATGATTTTAGACTTTATGTATCTGATCAAGGTTTAGAAGTTGAACAGTACGGCGATCTCGTTAGGAATAGCCTTAACAGTGTTGTCCGGGTTCATTTAGCTTCCCGGCTGGTGTCCTGTAACGGCAGCAATGTGGGAGGAGCAAGTGAGGGAGGGACGCATGGTGATGTGTTCTCCTGAGCAAGATGGTGACTGCAGTCCCCACTGTGACTTCTTCCACTGTAGTTCTGCTTCCGAACAGTCAATAACTTGGAAATTCTAAATAAATTTAGATTCCTTCATTCATTTGCTCCCTCACTGATTCTAACACTGGGAAAAATGCATAAAATACGTGATGCAATCCCCTGGTTTTTGTTAATAAGCAATGTGTATATTTTGACACATAGTGAGATAACCTTGGTCAGTAAACACCTTTTTTATTTTCAATTTAAACGTTTGTTTCATTTACATTTGGAAACTGCACATTTTAATTCAGTTATTTGCTGCATTCAAACATATGCTTCTTAGTTCTCTATCCTAAGAAACCTCAACTTCTGCATCTATCAAGTTTCTTCAGACTTTATAAGAACTGTGATACTCTGATCCTCGTCTGGGCTACTCCTTATATGTCACGCTCGTTCCTCTTTTCCTTATGCTCAATGTGTTGAAACTTTCTCTCATTTTCTGTCTCCAGAACTAAGCCACGTGCTTTCCTCAATGCCAGCTCAAGCCAGTCTTTTCTCACCACTCACCATCTTTCCTTTCTCTTTGGTGCATACGGATGTTCTGTTTGTGTGCTGTTTCATGCTTTTGGATAACTGTTTTATCTATTCATACTTTATTTCCTCAAATTAGATGTATGTTTCTTGATAATAAGGGCCTGGCCGTAGACTCTTTAGGTCGTAGAAACGTTAGGTAACAGGACTTAAAATCAAAATGAAACTCCAAATTTCCTTTTTCATTGTCCAGTGTTCTTTTCACTTGACCACCATCTTTGATAGTGGGTGATTTTGAGGTGATAAACAGCCCCAAAACGGTTTTGTTTTGAATATGCTTTACCAATTCACTTATGTTTAATTGTGAAACATCCAATCAAAATAAAAATGTGGCAGCACGCGTATATGTCAAGGAGGGTAAATTCCTTCATGCACGTATGTGCACCTACTGCAAGTTTAAGAAATATCTTTTGAGTGAGTTCAAGAAACTTGAATAAATCTTCTGCTTTTTTATTATCGCCACAGAGTTTAGTAGAAGTCTGGACTTAAAACATAAATATTTAAAAAGTCATTAACGCCAGTGTGGTTATTATTTCATTTCATGATAGATACCCTATATGTCACTTGATTAAATAAAGTAAGAAATACTAGATTACTTGTATCAACAATCATATATATATATATATTAGGTTTTCTTTATACAGCATATTTTTGTCTTTTGGGTTTGTTTAAAAATCATTAGGTATGTATTGGTATGGAATATTAGCATTGTATTAAAAGATGAATTATCAGCTAAGTCTATAATTCAGGTTATAGAAAATATAAGATAATGTTGATATTTATTCCCTTAAAATTAATATAATCCAAAGTATGTTTTACCAAATATAGTTACGCTGGCAATTTTTTCTCTTAAAATATAAATGAATAAATATAAACAGCTTTTCTGACAATGATGCATTAAAAATGTATTTTTTATTCTATACTGTGTGAATACTATAATTTTAAGTGAGAAAAGTCTTAAAAAGAAAATATATATTAGCTTTCTCTTTCTACACTAGGTTCAGCTCTGATTATTCTCAGATTTTAAGATGTACATTTCAAGAACTTTTCTTTCTACCTCTCATTATAACCATCTCAGAATATAATTAATTTCCGTAGACTATAGAAAAGCTATCAGGGCTCTTTACATTTTATAAACAAAGAGATCCTATTCTTTTCCTAAGGCAGGAATGTTATGTGAGGAAATAGATGCTGAAATCAGGAAACGGAAAGATGGAGGAAATGAGATAGATGCCATGCAGAAACAACAACAGTGAGCAGCAGATGCAGTTCTGTGGCACAGGCACTCAGGGGTGTCTGCGTGGGGCTGCTCTCTCCCCCAACCTACTTCCACTAAAAACACGTTTGGCTGGCACGCATTGCTTTCAATCCTCACTTGATCAATTTGTTTTGGGTTTTTGAGTCACTTGAATGTGTTTTCAAGTTGCTTTCAGTGTTTGGCTCTTAAACACGTTCACATATGAACAATTAAAATTCCCAGTGATAAAATATTTTAGTTGATCTGTGATGTATCTCAAATTTACCTAACATATATACTGAAAACAAGATCAAACGTTAGTTTTGTGATCTTTGAAATGGTAAAAGAAGTTTACTATCACGTATATTCTTAACCATATTTACACATAAAAATTGTTTTAAGTATGTGACAGAAAAATAATTTCATTTGTTGAATTGAACAAAGAAAGAGTCCTTCACATGTAACTTGTAGCATTATGCTTTCTGCAGAGGCTGGTGCAGAAGTATCATTGTGAGCAGTCTGGATTAGGGAGAAAGAACTGTTTCCTCTCTGAATTTAATGGCTGGAAGCATAAGAAAGTGTAACAGAATCTTCCTCCTATAATTTTTCACTTACTTCCCCAGGGAATTTGTTTTATGGAATGATGTAAAATGGCATGTACCTTCTTCCTACAGTCCTATAAATAGCTCAAATATCAGAAAGCCATGCTTTCCCACATTTAATGCTTTAATAAGACATTTATGGAACAGACGACTCCGTGTCACCCATGTTACACACGTGAACTAATGTTTGGTACGAAGACTACATACTGTCACTGGGAACCCCCAGCTGTCCTTTGTTTGCCAAAAAACTGTCACTTTCCTCACACGCAAAGGCCAAAAGCTTCCATTTCTTAAGCCTGCATTTGACAACACGGAACTCTGATTTCACAGTCCAAGATGAACTCCGAAGGCCAGTGACTTGGAGTAACATGAAGAAGAAGGGATGCGAAAGCCATCTCAGAGCTGGGTGTGAGCAAGGGAGGCATCCTGAGAGAGGATGCTTCTGAAGCCCATTTCAGGGCACACAAGACACACTGCTCACATCGCAGGAAGACTGGCCCTGAAAGTGGGATCCAGGAGACACCAGCTCTTAGTGTCCCGGGGATGTCTCCTTTGTCACATTACACCGGGGCTTACAATTTGGAGAAGAAGGTAGAATTCCTGAATTGCGTGAATATGGATACTTATTACTTAGGTTTTAATAAGTAAGGAAAGAGAAGGGAGCAGAACTATGAATATTCGGGTGCAGGAATAACTAAAGCATGGAAGTAGCTCTAAGTCAGGCTGAGCTTGACATTTGTCCTTGAAGGTGTATGGACCCCGCAACCTGAAATAGTCAGAAACTGTGAGAACTGTCAGGCCGTTAGGGGTCTGATGGTAAAACCAAAGGCCCCAAAGGACTGTCTCTGTTTCTGTGGGCTGAGGGCTCTGGGGAGCCAGCTGAGTTTATTTTGACGAGTGAGAGAGGTTTAAAGGACTCCTCAGGTTGGAAAAAGGGAATTGTGGCTCAAGTACTAGCAGGCTGCACATTCTGGAATGAAACTGATATAACCCCAATGTGGATCCTTTGAAGCATTCTCAGGGCCATGGTGAAAGAAACCTATTATTTGAAATCAACTGACTATAATATATGTGGTGATTTCATTTTCTTTTGCTTATTGTTTCATCAACCTTAGGTTATTTGAAACTTCAAATCAATCCTACTTTTCATACCTACTGTGTGCAAAGGTCTGAGGTAGTTACAGAGGGATATAAAGATATGCATGTCATGACCTTTGCTCCACTTAATATCTAGTTGGGAAGATAAAGCCAAAATACAAAAAACTTTAAAACAATATAAACAATACACAGTAAAAAAAAAACACTACAGAAATTGCAAGTTAGGAGATAAGTTTGGAAATCAAGGACTCCTCTTCATGGGTTGCAGCTGGTGGTCTCCATAGCACTCTGACTCCTAACAGGAAAAAGGTGTGTTTGTTCTACATGTTAACACAATAAAATGCTAGATTTTAGATTGGCATTCAGAGGCTGGGTCCAGGTCACTTCTAGGCTTTGACTGTCTGTTGCTCTTGGCTAGTCATTTATAGCAATTGAACAACTTTGGCAGATGTATAGCTTGTGTTTGGAATCATTTATTTATCCACTCAACAAATATTGAGTGCTTGCATGGGAATGGAAGTGGAACTACACAAGACATACACGGTTCCTCCTTCCTGGATCTTGCTGTCTAGTGGAGAAGACAGATGCGGAAGAGTCAATTGCAAGTCTAATCAATGTTACAAAAAGAGATGTACACAGCGCTGTGTAAGTATAGGCCAAGACCTACTTTAGTCAGAGGGTGTTAGAGAAAAGACATGCCTCTTAAATCCAGAGCAAACAGTAGGAGACTTTTAGTTGGGCATATGAAGCGGGGAGAAGGAAACGGATTTGCGGGACACGTTGTTGTTAGTGCTGTCAGTGGATTCCAACTCCTAGCGACCCTGTGGACAGCAGAGCGCAACCCGAGAGTGCCAAATTTTAACCGCTAGACCACCAGGGCTGGACCTCAAGAGACACAAATGACACAAATTAACTAATCACATGCTTTGGAGGGGGTAAATGAGAGGGAGAGAAGCATGGCACCCAGTTCTGTGGCTTGAATAATTAGGTGAATGTTAGTTTCGCATTTAAAAGATGAGGATTCTTGAAAGAGGATCAAGCTTGGAGTAAGGTGGGGGTAATGGAGGAAGAGGAATACTGCATTCCTTACCCGAGATGTGAGGCCTCCAAGTAGTAATACCAAGTAATTGATTAGCTATTTGGATCTTGAGATCACAAAGTGGTTTGTGCTGAATATATATGCTGGTTGTTATTGGTATGTAATATGGAGCCCCAAGGAATGGCAACATTGAAGAAGAAGGAAGAGGCAGTGAGAGAGCAAGAGAGGAACAGAGGAAAAGAAAGGGAAAGAAGTTATGAAGAAGAAGGGAATGCTCAACTAAAATAAATACCCAGAAAGGTCAAATAAATATGATTGAAAAGATTTTATATTACTTAATATACAGTACTCTTCAAGCTATCTAATGTAACCAATCACCTCAAAACTTAGTGGCTAAAAGCAACAGTTTATTATTATCTTTCACGGTTTTGAGTGGATTGGGCTTCTCTGTCAGATAGCTGCTGAGGCTGGAATCATCTGAAGTGTCCATCACTCAGGGCAGAAAAGGTGGCTTATTCCCTCCTGTGTCTGTGTCTCACTTCTCCTCTAAGTGTCCTCTCTCCAGCAGAGTGGCCTCCACTTCTTACATGGTGCTCAGGCTCTAAGAAGAAGCAGCAGGAACTGCCAGGCTGGATAAGGACTACGCCTAGATATGATGCAGGGTTAATTTTGCTGTCATAGGCCCCCTAGGTTCATGGGTGGTGTGTGTGAAAAAATATACTTTTCTTGATGAGGAAGTAACCAGGTCTTATTGCAGAAGAACATGTGTGCTTGGAGATGTTTTATCCTTTGAAAGTACATTCTGCTATACGTTAACAATTACAGTTATTTAGTGCATATTATGTACAATGTGATGTAACAGGAACTTTAGCTCCACAGCTTGCAACAAAACTTTTAAGGTAGATACGGTTATCCTCATATTACAAGATGCAAATACTAGCTCAGTGTCATTAAAAGACTTGTCCAAGTTGTGATAGCTAAGAAAATAGCAAATATCCACTTATCGTCATTCCTACATTTAGTAGATGACTGGAATTACAGCGTTTTCCCATATTTATTTTTTTTTTTTTTATTTATTTTTTTTTTTTAAAGATTTTATTTTTTCCTTTTTTCTCCCCAAAGCCCCCCGGTACATAGTTGTGTATTCTTCGTTGTGGGTTCTTCTAGTTGTGGCATGTGGGACGCTGCCTCAGCGTGGTCGGATGAGCAGCGCCATGTCCGCGCCCAGGATTCGAACCAACGAAACACTGGGCCGCCTGCAGCGGAGCGCGCGAACTTAACCACTCGGCCACGGGGCCAGCCCCTCCCATATTTATTTTTAAGTCGTAATTAGTCAGAAATATTTGTCCTGTTGTAGTGGAAAACATTTATGAGGGAGGAAGAAGAATGAGAAGAGGAGGAGGGAAGGGAGGAGAGAGAGCTAGAAAAAGAAAGAAATGGAAGCTCTACGAAGATCGCAACTTGCGGGTTGTGTTTACTCCTGTATCTCTAGTGCCTAGACTAATGCTCAATAAATATTTGTTAGATGATTTTAAAAAGTATTTAACTATTTCCCAATTCTTGATAATTATAATTAATACCTCTATGTATGGCACTTTTCCTTAAAATATGGCCTTATGAAAATTTTTGTGAGCATTTGGCTAATTAACTTATACTTTGTAATTGTCATCACTACTACCATCATCATCACAATGCGTTAAGTAGGTACCTTCTGGTGTCATTGAGATGCAGTTCTTATCTTCAAAATGCTCACTGTTTCAAAGAAAGCAGAAAAATATAATGACATTAAGAATCCCCCTAAATGTACATGTCAATCTATAATACAGAGGTTGTAAACCAAAGATTAAATGTATATGTAAAAAGATGAGCAGTGTATCATAAGAGTTTTATGTTTAAAAAGAAGTTAGGGAAAAATGTTTTGGTTAGTTTGAGAATATTTCGTAGGATTTTACCGGTTCTTTGAATAAGGACTTGGTGGTCTTCTATGGGAGTATGCTCCGTGCTCCACTATTTCTGAGACTTCAGACAGGCAAGAATGAAGAGAGAAGTCCACAGGTGCAGGGAATTGCTAGGAGAATATTGTACATTTGTGAACACAACTTCTCTTTCCGGCTTCAGTGCCAGCAGGCAGGACCTTTTGAGTGTTGCCCTTTTCCTTCCTCAGCTCTTTCTCTTCTGCTTTTCTATACACCTCCTGGACTTGACAATCACTGTCCAGGTATTCTGCCTGTCACGAGAGTCCCAGCTAAACTCAGTGAAAAGTATTTAGGGACTGGTTGTACGATCCCTGGTGATTTCGGGACTGCCAAACTTTCCACCGTTTCTAGAAGATTAAATTGCTTTGAACAGGTACAATTCAGATATAAAGGAAGGGCCTTAGATGAAGGCATGTATGGTATTGCTCTCCAATGATGGTTAATATCCTTGCCACTGATAACTTGTAAAAGACTTTATAGTTAGGAAGGACAAACCCAAATTTTTAAAAACATAGAGATCAATGGAAAGCCTATCATTTGGGTCCTAATAAAGTCAGTGTATTTTTATATTGGTGAGGTCTGGTCAAAGGAATTTAGTTGACTCCAGTTTCAAGGTAAACTAACACCAAAATCCTTTCAACAACAAGGACAAAACTGGCATAATTTGATATTTTTTTTTAATTAAAAGTTAAAAGTACAGTGTCTGGAATAAGGGAAGAAATAGAATCAATACGCCTGTTCTGATTGTGCCACAGCTGTGGTGCTGAATTTAGTTTCCAGCATCATATTTTGTAAGAAGAAAACAATTGGTATAAAGAATGTCCAAAAAGTATTTCAAATGATAAATATTAGAAGTTACTGGAGAAGAGACAAGAAAGGAAATTATTGAAAGAAAAAGACCCAACATCCAAGCTTTCCTAGAGTTATCTGGTGGGCAAATCAAGGTTCAGCAATGTAGATTCATTTCCTTGTCTGCTGAGTAAGGAAACCGTATTCATTCATTCATTCATTCATTCATTCATTCATTGAACCATGATTGAGCACCACTATGTACCATGCATTGACAGGGTGCTGCAGATATAGAAGTGAACAAAACATACAAAAATTCCTATCTTCATGCAGCTCCCACTGCCTTTTTGTTTCTTGCAATTTAAAAGTTCAGAGTAGATTGCTATCTTTATTTTTAACTTTAGAGCTAAATCTTAGCAACATTTTAGCTATGACCATCATTGGCTACAAAACACTGCAGAAACTCTTTATGTGAGGTTTTAGATTCCTGCTATGCAAACACTTGGCTGCCTTTAAAATTAAAGACAACATAGAACACACGATTCCATCATCTGGATAAGTAACTAAAGAAAAAAAAAACACATTGTGAACTTTACTCAAGAAGGGCTAACGAAAATATTGAGTCTTAGAGGTTCATCTGAAATTGGGCAACCCACCTTTCCGAAACTTTCATTTCAACTTTCACATGTGCGTTCACACCATGTCTTGTATGGGTCAGTGGGCTGAAGCCACATGGTGTTTAAGGTAGTCATACTATCAAAGGCGCATCTGCAGGATGTTCAAGGTTAATGAGAATTCCATTCTTGAACATTTCATTGAACATTGGACATTCCTTCTAAGATGCCTAGATTCAGTAAGGCATAATTTTTTTCAATGTGAACTAAAACTTTGCTTATTACATCAACATTCTTCATTTTCTCAAATAAAATGTCATGTCGGAAATGAATGAACAGCACTCTCCAACTTTTCCCATTTAATATGTGAATGGGTGCAGACTTACAAGCAGCCATACACACTTATTAAATAACACAATACAAAAGCAAGTTACACAACTACGGTCTCAAAGCAGTTTTCTGTAAAACACAGACATTTGATTATATTGCAGCATTATGAAGTTCACTGAAGCACGTTTGAAATATTCTGCTTTTATTTTAAGGAACATTTCCTCTGCACAAAGTTGTTTTCTCTTTTTGTTCCGTAAGAAAATTCACTAAACAGTTTGCTGCACGTGAGAGCACTGGGGCTGAGAAAGGTGAGCGACTGCTCTAAAGTCACCAGCCAATCAGGCCACGAGTCAGGGTTTAAATGGGTGCCTTTCTGATCAGACTGCCCATGAGTTTCATTCATTCTTTGATTGTCCTCTGGTTTCTGGCTTCCCTGGTTGTGCTGACCTAATTTGGGTTTCAAAAGTGTTTTTCTGGTTTCTGTGCATCAGCAGTAAGTTAGATAACAGAACAAAGAGAAAATTACCAGGAGTGGAACTCTACTCCTCCTGTGCACACGCACATCAGCCCTGACGGGTTCTCCAGGGGAAAGGTCATTCAAAGGAATTAGCTCTTGGAACAAAAATTAAAAACCTGTCTGCAAAATCTTGCCTTTGAACTGATCTTGCTTTTTTCACTATTTTCTGGAGGAGGTGCAACAATATTTAACATGGTCCAGATATTTTTGAAGGGGAAAACATGATCCACGTAGAACTATAGTAGTGATACTTTCTCAATTCAAAGATGGCAACAGTTCTTAGGTAAGTTGTTGAGAACTGTTGCTGAAATATAACACCCATATAGAAAAAATACACAAATTACAAGCGTGCAGCTTGACTTTTTGTGAATTGAAGGCACCCATGTAAGCAGCAGCCAAATCAAAAAAGACTATGTCATCAGCACCCAAGAAGCCCCTGTCGTATCTTTTTCCAGTGTCAGGTCTCCCTATGCTGACACCATGGATTAGTTTTGCCTGGTTTCCAATTTCAAATCAATGGAACCTATAGTATGTATGTGTATGGTGTTTTCATTCAACGTTATCTTTGTGAGATTTTTCCATTTTTGTGATGCAGTTGTAGGTTGTTCATTTTCATTGCTGTATAGTATTCTAATGAGTGAATATATCACAACTTATGCACATGTTCTGCGCTTCATGGGTGTTTTGGTAGTTTCCAATTTGAGGTTCTTACATATGGTACTGCTATTAACATTCTTATGCATATATTTTGATGGACATATGTAGACATTTCTGTTGGGTAAATACCTAAGAGTGGTATTGTCCAATATGTTTGGAAAGGTCTTTGTGTAAAGAGACATCTCTCTATCTGCAGGTGTATTTTAATTGTTCCATGTGCATATAAGAATGACTTTTATTAAGTTGTTTTGACAAATCAAGAAAAAATAAGGAAAAAAACCCATACAAGATTGCTTCTATTAACTATCACTTAGAGATAATAACTGCATTTGTTTTCTTAGTCTTTTACTATGTGATGTACATCATATATTTACATAGCTAAAATTATATATATTCAGCTTGCTTTTTCCACTTAAGAATATATTATTAGAATGTTCTCATGCCATAAAAAGAAAGACTGGAAGAGTGGGATAAAGACAGCCAGTGGTGTTAGAGAAGCAAAGGATGGATGTTTTAAGAGAAAGTAGCCAAACATTGGAGTGAGGCCAAGAGCCCATTGGATTTCACAACTAGGAGATTGTTGGTGACCCTGTGTGATGTCTTTAGTAGAACAAAGGAGCAGAAGCTGTTTTGCAGCAGCCCGACTAGTGAGAGGTGAGGACAAGGAGGCTCTGAGCACTCGCTGATGTTTGAGAAATTGACTTACGCTCTGAAAGAGCGACGTGGGGATGCTTCTTTTAGGAAGGTCTTTTCTTCCTTTGCTTCCCTTTCTCTTTCTCTATTCCTTCCCTTCCCTTTCTTTTCCATTAGTTTGTTGCTTTTACAGGAAATAATTTTGTTCTGTTTGCATTTTTCTTTATTAGCTACAGATCTCTATCTTCACTGCTACCAACATGATCTTGACCACCATAATCGCTTGCCTCAATCAGCTGCATTTGTGTCACAGCATTCTTTTTTTTTTTTTTTAAAGATTTTATTTTTTCCTTTTTCTCCCCAAAGCCCCCGGTACATAGTTGTGTATTCTTCGTTGTGGGTTCTTCTAGTTGTGGCATGTGGGACGCTGCCTCAGCGTGGTCTGACGAGCAGTGCCATGTCCGCGCCCAGGATTCGAACTAAGGAAACACCGGGCCGCCGGCAGCGGAGCGCGCGAACTTAACCACTCGGCCACGGGGCCAGCCCCAGTGTCACAGTATTCTTACACACATTAATTCTTGTCCGCATTCATGATCTTCTTTACACTTGAGCCAGAAAAAGGTGAACAGAGAAAAGAGTTAAGGTTAAGAGATATGCGGAATTTCCTGGACTCAGGGTTGTAAATGGAGTTTGGTTGTAAAATGATTCCAACATAGATGTAGGTTGAGATTTCAAGCATGTTTAGATCATGTTGGACGACTGGGCCTCCAGAATTGCAAAGCTCTCGACCATATATCTTCTTACCCATGCTACAAATAGGATGTTGGTGAAAAGTTGTCATGGTACCTCTGAAGAAATCTCTCCGCAGAGTTTGGAGGGAACGATGTTGGTCCAGAGCAGCTTTGAGGCAACAGACTCTTAAAATCAGTGTGGCCATTTTATTTGTGATTTTTATTCCTTTTAGAAAATAATACATAAGCATAATAGAAACATTTTGTTTATTTTATTGTAGATAGACCATCTTATTGGATGGTCTGGTCAATAAAATAATTTTCATAATTTGGATTCTTGATTGAATTTTGGGAGTTTAATCATTATTTAGAGATGCCAAGAATGCTGGGAGGCGTCTACTGGGGGTAGATGATGAGTTGCAGATGGAATACATGTATTTCAGAGATTTGTCCTGCCACAATCCAACAAGAGTATCTCTGCTCTTCATCTCTTGTCAGCATCTGCATAAGGTTAAAAGGCAGAACTTATTGTGTTTTCCCAGTTCATATTTACCTAACATTCTATGATTTTTCTTCCTGAAGTTGCTGGGTTTATTAGATGTATGGACTATGATAAATTTGCTCAATAATAAACACTACAAATCTCATAGGAATTTGATACATTCAAGCTATTTTGGGGAAGGATTTAATGATGAGATGAATTGAGGGGCTTTCATGCTTTTAGAGCGGAAATCCTTTTGAAAACTAGGAACTGGCTTATTTTGAAGCATTATAATGAATGACAAATCACCCTTGTCAAAATAACTGAAAGCATAAACGTGTACTGATTTGGCAGTCCTTTGTTATACAAATATATTTATGTGTGTTTTCCATTCTGACTCTCAAGGATTAGTGCATGTAAGGGGATATTTTGCTATTAGAAATTAAAAGATTTTATTTAAAAAAGAGAAAAATGAAAGGATGGTGTATTAGTTTCTTGTTGCTTCCCTAACAAATCACCACACCCTTGGTGGCTTCAAACACGTAAGTTTCTTCTTTCATAGTCCTGGAGGCCACAATTCTGAAATCCAGGTGTTGGCAGGGCCACGCTCCCACCAGAGGCTCGAGAAAATATTCTTTTCTTTGCTTCTTCCAGCTTCTGTTGACTCCCCGTCTTCCTAGGTGTTTCTTTGATTGTAGCCACGGCATTCCAATCTCTGCCCCTGTCTTCATGTTGCCTTCTCCTCTTCTCTGTGTCTCTTCTTGTGTGCCTTTTATAAGGACACTTGTCGTCGGATTTAGGACCCATCCAGACAATCGAGCATGATCTCAACTCGAGATCCTTAATTTAATCACATCTGCAAAAACTTTTTTCCAAATAAGGTCACATTTATATATTCTGGGCATTAACGTGTGGACGTATCTTTTGGGGGGCCGTAATTCAACCTGCTATAGATAGTTATTACAATATTGCATTGGAGCTTGATTAAATGTTTTTAAAGTTAATTTTCATTGCTGCATAAAACTTAGGTTTTGGCTTATGTATCATTTAGGATTGGTCATATACTTAAATAACTTGTTGAAATAAATGTAGGAATCTGTTATTTCAGTGTCAAAGCTGGCAGGAATTATAAACTGGGTTTGTGCTCTTTCCTTATAGAGTGTCACTTTACTGCTAGGTATAATGCCCACTGTCTTCTCTAGTATCATGTGAAATGTACTGTAGGTACATACTTCAGAAATTCTGTGAATGGTTTTGGCAACTATTGGGTTGGGGTTGTTTTGCATCACATTTTTCTAATTGAAAATATTTTTAGTATCTTCTAACACTGTCTTTCAAGTGTTCCTCAAATGATGGGTTTTTCTCGTGCTGAAAAACCGGCCTGAAAATCAATAATACAGAAATAGAATTTAATTTGGGTAAAACACTATGAAGAAGGCCAGACAATCATGATTTTACCTGGTGCTGTCATTCTGGAAGAGAACACTGAGAAATATGAGAGAGAAGGCTGAAGACGGAAAAGAAGCAGCTGGTAACGACCTGCTCCCGTGACTCTAAGTTCCTTACTCCATTGACATGTGCTCCTCTGTGAACAGTTATCTCGAACTATGTGTGGCGTTCAGGAAATCATCTCTAAAATAAAGCGTGATTGTCTTGTGTACATAATTTTGTATTCTTTTTTTCCCTATGATATTGTATCATAAGCATTTTCATGTTATTTTCCATGGATACATAGAATTCTTCCATTTGGATATGCATAATTTACCTCAAATTTCCCATGTTTTATTTATGTTCCTTCTACTATTTTTGCAGTTATACATAACACAATGGTGAACATACTTGTGCATATGGTTTTTCCATATTTCTCATAATGTAGTTATGATAGATTCCAAGCAGAACTTCCAAGTCAAATAACGCGAATATGTTTGAGTCTTGTTATATGTTACCAAATTATTTTCCAAAAATGTGAAAATATTTTCATTTCAACCAGCAACATATGAGAGTTGTGAGTCAACGTTATGTTTCTGAGATAGATCCATGTTACTGTTATTCATTTATTCCAGCTGAGGAATATTATTTATTTTATGAGTAAACTACAATTTATTGATCCATTCTTATGTTACAGGCACTTATGTCAATTCCAGTGTATTACTAATTTAAACATATGGCTCCTTGTGCACCTATGTGATCATTTCTCTAGGGTATCTACTTAGAATTCTTGGTTCATAAGAATATAGATCATCAATTTTTCTAGATATTCCCAAATTACGTCTCTGTCATATATCAAATGGTCGTTGATATACGAGTGGGTCTACTTATGAGCACTTTGTATTATCCTGCTGGTCGATTTTTCTATGCCCACGCAGTATCCTGTTTTATTATCATAGCCCGGTAAAAGTTCTGATATGTGATTGAGAAATTCCTCAAACCTTGCTCTGTTTCAAAGTTGTCTCGCTATTCTTAGCATTTTGGTATCATCACAGGAACTTTGATAAGTTTATCACGTTCCTTGTTGCAGTTTTGATTGAAATTCCTCTAAAATTTCATTTGGGGAGAATAGACTCAATAACAGTGAGACTTCCTGTCCTTGAACCTGGCATTTCTCTTCATTTGTTTAGGTTTCCTTTTTTGGAATTGTATTACAACTATTTCCATGAATGTTTTATATAATTTTGTCAGATTTATTTTTTGGTACCTTTTTATTGATAGCGTGAATGGCATTTTCTACTTTTCTATTACATACTCTAATTGGTTGGTACTAGTGTATAGGCACACTATTGGTTTTTTTGGTTGATGTTTTATTCAGCAATCTTATTGCTTCTCTTATTTTAATGGCTGCCCCACACCCTGCCTGTAGATTGTTTTTGCATTTTCTATGTAGACCATGTCATCTTTAGATAAGTTTTTGATCCCTTCATTCTTGCATGTTATTTCTTTTTCTTGTCTTCTTTCTTTGGGTAAGACCTACAGTACAGTGTAAAAACAGGAGTTATAGAGGGCATCCTTGTCTTCACCTTAATTTGATGACAATACTTTTAAACATTTATTAATTTAATATTTGCTATGAGAGTTTTGTTCACGATGCTTTATTAAATATAGTGTTACATTTTACTAGTTTTTTTTAAACAACTATGGAGGTGATTATATGGTTTATCTTCTTTAATTTGGCAATGTGTTGTATTATGGTAAAAACTTTTCTGATACAGAATTATCATGCATTCCTGGTATAAACTCTACTTCATCATCACAATTTTAATTTACTAGTAATAAAATTCAGAAAATTTGTACCTATGTTCATAAGTGAGATTGTTTTGAATAGCTTCCTTTTTTAAAGTATTATTCTTGGGGCCAGCTCTGTGGCAGAGTGGTTAAATTTGCACGCTCCACTTTGGCAGCCCAGGGTTTCACCTGCCCTGGGTTTCGCTGGTTTGGATCCTGGGCGCAGACGTGGCACCACTCATCAGGCCATGCTGAGGCGGCGTCCCACATACCACAACCAGAGGGACCTACACCTAGAATATACAAGTACATACTGGGGGCCTTTGGGGAGAAGAAGGAAAAAAGAAAAAAAAAGATGGGCAACAGATGTTAGCTCAGGTGTCAAACTTAAAAAAAAAATTATTCTTTCCTATTAGATATCAAAGTTATGTTAGACTCAAAAGTAATTGATTAGTTCCAGTCTTTTTAAAAAAAATACTTTGGAGTAGTTCTTGTAAGTAGATTATCTGTTTCTTGGTGGCTCACAAGAAGCTATAGCTAGTATCTTTTGAATTGAGAGATTTAAAAAATAATTGAATCAATATTTAGTAGAGTTTATTAGTCAATTTCAGTAGTGAGTATTGTTTTCAAGAAAATTATCCATTCTATTTAAACAGATAGGCAGAGACAAACTGCTTGTATTTGATAAATTTTGACTTATTCTGAATAATTTTATTCTGAGTAATTATTCAATTATTCTATCCAAATTTTGTATGTTGGCGCATCTAGAAATATTGATTTTTCCTTCAGTGTCAAGTTTTTTTTTAAATCATGTACTGTAGAAAATTGAATGGGCTAAAATATTTGGATTGTTTAATTCTGCGATGAGGGGTAGGGCTAGCATTATGCTTTGTATCTACATGCCCTGAAAGGCTACTTAACTACACAAATCTAAATAGGAATGAGTCTCGTGTAATCTCAATAATAGGCAAATATTCCTTGGCTTTTCATGTTTTCAAACTTTTTTTTATAGAAAAGATAATTTCTGACATGCCAGCAATGAAATTTCTGGATATGAGGTCTGACTGTCAATTTAGATTTTATTATAAAATTAGAATGCTATTTCTCATGAAGAAATTCTGCTTTAGAATATTATAAAATTTCACACATTAAATGCATGTGCCCTTGAGACTCAATCGTGTCAATTTTAATAAATCACCAAATATCAGTAAAAAGTGGGTACAATAGGTAATTAAATGTTCTAAAATAGTGGTGAACAACTTTTTTTTGCATCATGACAAATTTAGAAAAATTAAAAATGTTTTTGTGTCACATTAATAAATCTAATACAAATTATCTTTATTTTTCCAAGTGAAAGACACTTGCTTTTCAACTTCAATTCTTTTGTCAAATAAAATAATAAGAAAAAAGATAATTAGCTTTATTTTTTTGCTGCTGACATGTTATGTCAAGAGAAACAGGACACCTGGGAGCAGCTTTAAAATTTTTTCTCCCTTAGATTTTACAGCCCTTTTTTGTTCAGTTCACTTGCATGCACTATCTCATTTTAAATTTATTTTTCAGCGTTATCAAGGTATAATTGACAAATAAAATTGTAATATATACAAAGTGTACAATGTGATAATTTGATATGTATACTCATTGTGAAAGGATTCCCACCACTGAGTTGATTAATGCCTCCATTACCTCACATATTTAACTTTTATCTTTTTTGCGTGTGTGTGTGTGAGGACACTTAAGTTCTACTTTCTTAGAAAATTTTGGTTATATATTACAGTATTATCAACTCTAGTCAGCATGTTATACATTGGATTCTCAGACTAACTCATCTTATAATTGAAAGTTTGTACCCTTTACCAGCATCTCCCTATTTCCCCGACCCACCCCTGGCAACCACAATTCTAGTCTCTGTTTCTGAGTTTGACTTTTTTTTTAGACTCCATATATAAGTTATCCATGCAGTATTGATCTTTGTGTGTCTGGTGTATTTCACGGAGCACGGTTTCCTCCTATTTGATCCATCTTGTCTCAAATGGCAGGATTTTCTTCTTTTTTAAGGTTAATATTCCATTGTGGGTATATATACCACATTTCTTTATCCATTCATCCGCCAATGGACCTTTCGGTGTTTCCACGTCTTGACTGTTGTGAATAATGCTGCAGTGAACACGGGAGTGCAGAGATCTCTTTGAGATCATGATTTCACTTCCCTTAGATACATACCCAGAAGTGGGATTGCTGGATCATATGATAGCTCTATTTATAAGTTTGAGGAACCCCCATACTGTTTCCCATAGTGGCTGTACCAGTTTATATTCTTGCCATCAGTGTACAAGAGTTCTTTTTTCTCTGCATCCTTGCCAGCATTTGTTACGTCTTGTCTTTTTGATGATAGCCGTTCTAACAGGTGTGAGGTGGTATCTCACTATGGTTTTGATTTGCTTTTCTCTGATGATGAGTGATGCTTTTCACCTGCCTGTTGGCCATTTGTATGTTTTCTTTGGAAAAATGTCTATTCAAATCCTTTGCATTCTTAAACTCTGTTATTTGTTTTTTTGCTATTGAGTTATATGCATTCCTTGAATACTTGGATATTAATCCTTTATCAAGTATGTGATTTGCACATGTTTTCTCCCATTCCATAGGTTGCCTTTTCATTTTGTTGATGGTTTTCTTTACTGTGCAGAAGCTTTTCAGTTTGATGTAGTCCTACTTATTTGCTTTTGCTTTGGTGCCTTTGCTTTGGTATCACATTTAAAAAAAATTACTGCCAAGACCAACGCCAACGAGCTTACACCAATGTTTTCTTCTAGGAGTTATATGGCTTAGGTCTTATGTTCAAGACTTTAATGCATTTTGAGTTGATTTTTGTGTATGGTATAAGATGGGGATTGAGTTTTATTCTCTTGCAAGAGGCTATCCAGTTTTCCTAACCTAACTTATTGAAGAGACTGTCCTTACCCATTGTATATTCTTGGCTCTTTTGTTGTAAATTTACTGACCACACACTCATGAGTTTATTTCTAGGCTCTCTCTTCTGTTCCATTGATCTATGTTTTTATGCCGCTACCATACCGTTTTGATTACTATACCTTTGTAATACAGTTTGAAATCAGGAAGTGTGATGCCTCCAGCTTTGTTCTTTTTCAAGATTGCTTTAGCTATTTGGGATCTCTTGTGGTTTCATACGAATTTTAGCATTGTCTTTTCTATTTTTGTGAAACGTGCCATTGAAATTTTGATGGGGATTGCATTGAAACTGTCGATTGTTTTGGGTAGTATGGACATTTCAATATTATCAATGCTTTTCTAATCCATGCGTACAGTATCTTTCCATTTATTTGTGTCTTCTTCAATTTCTTTTATTAATGTTTTACAGTCTTTAGTGTATAGATCTTTCACTTCCTCAGTTAAATTTATTCCTAAATATTTTATTCTTTTTGATGTTATTGTAAATGGAATTTTGTTTTTTAATTTCTCTTTCCAGGGGTTCATTGTTAGTGTACAGAAATAAGACTGATTTTTGTGTGTTGATTTTGTATCCTGCAGCTTTACTAAATTTGTTGATTAGTTTTAACACTTTTTTTGGTGCAAGTGCTCATGTGCCTCTTAAGAATTGCTTCTTTGTTAGCTAAAGTCCCGTGGGACTCCTGAAGGCAATCCCTGCTGGCTGTCAGAGCTAGGGGATTTGGGTGCGCATCCCCCAGGTGACAGCGGGAGAAGTTGGAGTGCTCGATGTGTGGGTAAGCTCCTTCCTGGGAGATGCTGGAGACTTGGCCCTATGGTCGGAGTGAGCTGGAGAGGAAGCCGGCCGTCCACTGGCTCTTTTGGCTCTGAGGAGGATCAGAGTCAGCACCTGGAGGCGTACTGATTAGAAGCCAGATCTTCAGACAGCACTTGCAAAGTATGCAGTCAAAGCCCTTCCAAGGAAAGACCAGGAACTGGGCATCTGCCTGTTCCTTCTGTGCTGAGCCCTGGGGGACAGGTGTGGCAAGTGCCTATCCCTGCTCAGAAGAGCTTCTTTGTCTTTGATAAGAACTGCTCTAGTCCTCTCGGACTCGGAACGCAAGCCCTGTTGGCTGGCAGAGATGGTCTTTTGGGGGCCTGTCCCTTGGGTAGTAGCCTTAAAAGTTGGAGCGCTACATGTGTGGTCCAACCCCTGGCTCCCCAGGGAGAAGCTGGGAGCTGGGAGTTTCTTCCTGATGGCGTGGTACTGTGCTGGGGGTGGGGTTTCTGGCAAGAGTGTGTCTCAGCCTTTCCTATAGGTTTTGATGTGGGTGTTTTTTCAGTTGCCCAAAATGTAAGAGTCACTCAACTAGATTGTGGATTTTTCTCAGAGAGAATTGCTCTGTGTGTAGCTGTATATTTGCTGTGGCCCTGAGAGGAGGCAAATTCAGGAGCCTCCTATGTCACCATTTGGGTCCAGAGTCTCATTTTAACTTTGAATGACTCACTTCTCAGACTTAGAGGCATGAAGTGGCTTGAGGTCCAACTGGAGCTTGGCAGCAGACTTTGTTTTTATCCTTTTAAATGCACTGCGAGTCAGGCGCGTGGACACAGAGCTGGACGGGTTGCAGCCCCCTTGGGCTTTCTTCTCTCGTGTGCTACTCTGGGACGGAAGATGGTCCTACCTGTAGCATCACCAGCAGCACAAGCCCTGCAAAAGGGCCGGCTGACACACAGGCAGCTCAGGGTGCTGGGCCTTTGTTAGCTTTCGTTCCTGAAAGATCCAGCTTACTGTGCACCTTGTCTACAGGCCGAATGACACTGCAGAAAAAAGACTGGAGGGACATACACCAAAACATTCATAGTAGTGGTTTCGGGGTAGTTGAATTAAAGGTCAAATAACACCACATAAAAAATACATCAAATATTAATAGTGGTGGTTTCTGGGTAGTGGGATTACAGACTTGGAATTGTTTTTTGTTGCTTTTCTTTGCGTATTTGAAGTTTTATGCATCTAATAACTTACTAGATTACACTTATGGCCAGAGGACATTTTTATTTAAGAAATTAAAAAGAGCAATAAAAAAGGAACCAATGTAGTTCAATAGCATTGAAAAAAATACTGTTTGGAGTTTATTGAGGCATGATGGATACACAGTTGTCTGAGTTCAGTCAATAAATTGCATGTGGGTATCTTTGGATGAATTTTACTCTCCTTACCCCCTCTCCCCCACAAAAAAACCGAAAGCGAATTTGAATGCGTGTTAGAGTTTATGTGTGCGGTATATACATGTGCGCGCAGACATAAACTTGCGAAAACCTGTGACTTGGAAATTTTCTACAGAGTCTTCAGTTAGTCGGTTTGTGTCAATTGCCTGATTTATGAAGTGTGTATGTGCGTGGAATTTGTTAACCTGAAAATAAGACTTTGAAATCTAGAACCGTTTCTAAAACCTCAATTTGTTCATAAGGAAAAATTTAGTATGTTACTTGATATTTTTCTTCTTTTAGTTTCTTAGATTTCCATCTGTATATGTTGCCTGGATGTTCTCATACTGTAGAGAATTCATGATCATATGATCACCAGTGCAAATATTACAAAGCATAATAGTTTGTTTTACATAATTATGTGATAAAAATTTCAGGGCAGATGTTATAAACACACACACACACACACAGAAACACACACACACACATAACACCAAAGCTCGGGAGTCCCTCCTGGTGCTGTAAACTAATGAGTTCTTACCCCGCTTTCCTTGGTCACGTGACTTTATTTTGCATCTTTCTGAAAGAAAAGAAAAATATCCTTTATATCTCAGGATAGTCAAGACAGAATAAACACTTTCTTAATGGTTTTCAAATCTCTCTTGTTTTTGACTATAGGTTCTTTACTTCAAGCTGTCTACTCTGCCTTCTGGATTTAAGTCCTCAAAAGCAGGCAATGTCAATTTTATAGTCAGATGCTTGGTTGATGTAAATAACCTAGGAAAGCGGAAGCAAATGCATGCCCATTATTTGGTTTGCAACATGCCAAGAATGTTATGGTGGCCCAGACTCCTAACTTCTTTTTTTCCCCTGCAGAATTTCTAAATGTAAAAAAATAAAAAAGAAACAACTTTGTTTGAATAGAATAAAATACCACCACTAAAAATATTTACCCTCAAAATTTTAAAATTAGCTTTGGAGACCAACAAGGAGGAGGAGGTACAGGAATTAGGGTCTAATAGTTTCAGCCAGATCCCAGGGCCTCCTATTGGATTGTTTCCATGTCAGAAATTATTGCTGAAGTCCTTCCATGACCTTGGGGACTTCAGCTGTTGAGGCCTTGTTTTGGATGCATCAGAAAGATGCTCACAGTCCTGAGAGCCTGGAGAAGACTTTGGGTGGCCCAGCTGGTATTTTCCAATTTCCTTGTTAACGGAAACATAGGTATATATTAGTTGCACTTTCCACTTAGATTCTTTACTACCCTTCTGCCCTTCCTTCCTTTTCACTGTATTCAGACAGCAAAATAAGTTCGTTGTTGGGTCTGCAACTTCCCCAAAATCGTAGGAAAAAATTAATGGTGAAACGGAAAGAATTTCCACTCTGAGTTAGCAGAGCCTGGCTGCCCCACTGGTTTCTGGAGGGTGAGCAGGTCATCTCTTGTCTCCCATCTCCAAGATGAAAGGCTCCTTTGGTTGCAAAACTGATTTTTTTTTTAAAAAAAATGTATTTATTTGTACATGACAAATAAACTTATCCCAACTTTAACTAAAATTCATGTATATATATTCAAACTTTTACCCATGCCAGTTTTAATAAAACTGTAAAGCGTCTCTAGAAGCAAGGCTTGTTCAGGTGACAACTCTTCTCTCATCCCGCAGCATCCTTCAGAGGACACGGATTTAGGAAAATAGGACATTCTGGGAAGTGCGACTTCTTAGGTGGACAGTCATGCTTTTGTCATCTTGTGACACTAAGAATAGAATATCTTTCCTGAAATGACCTTTCCTGAAAGTGCAGAGTAGCCTGCATTTTGGAGAACCTGACTAGAACATTTCCCTCTCATTTTCCACTTGTGGTCACTAACGTGATAATCGTCTGTGAGGGTCTTGGTAACACCGCCTTTCCCTGCCTCTCTTCTCTGTCTACACACAAATGCTTTGCACATTGCTACCATAAAAACCTTTTGTGGTACCAGAGTCTCAAAGAAAGATCCTCTTGTGTTACCAATGATGGAAAAAGGCGTAGAAACCCTTGTAAGGGAGCGTTCTTTCAGAGAGAAAAGCACTGCAATAAATGTCTACTTCAGCAATTAGAAGTCTAAAATAGTTCATACTGAGGACCTTTCTAGTGATGGTGGACTTGATAGTAAGAAAAGCACAAATGGAGACAATGTAGACACCTCAGGCCTGGCTTCCAGTGCACATAGCATGAAATTCACACTCCTTCCAATGGTTCTCCTTCATCTGCCATCTTCCGTACCTTTCCGTACACTCCTCGTTCCCATCACCGTCCTGCAGACACCCTGCCCTTCTCTGCTCCCTCAGACGTTGTGTGTTCCTGCAGGCCTTCACCTTTGCTTGGACTTCTCTTTAGCAAGATTTTCCCATAGTGGGTTTCTTACTGGCACACGGAACACAGCTTCAGTATCGTATCACCTCAGAGTGGCTTTCTCCAACACTTAGCCGCCCCCACTGCCCTGTAATTCTACCACACTGGGTTTTTATCTTACTTTTTATGCCTTTTCTCATGATCCATACTTGTGGATTTCTGTGCTTACTTTCATGTTTCTTTCTCCCTCCCTATAACACAAATTCCATGAAAGCAGGATGCTTATCTGTCTAATTTACTATTATTGCCGTAGTGTTGCCCAATAAATAGTATTGAATGAGTGACTTTATTTTTTATTTTATTTTATGTTTTTGAGGAGCTTTAGCCCTGAGCTAACTGCTACCAATCCTCCTCTTTTTCACTGAGGAAGACTGGCCCTGAGCTAACATCCGTGCCCATCTTCCTTTACTTTATATGTGGGACGCCTACCACAGTGTGGCTTGATGAGCAGTGCCATGTCTGCACCCGGGATCCGAACCGGCCAACCCCGGGCCAATGAACCGGAACGTGCGCACTTAACCGCTGTGCCACTGGGGTAAGATAGTAAGAGCAATAAATCTAGTTTTTGGTAATAATGAACTTGGGACAAGAATTTTGATTCGTGATGACCCAAAAAGAAGTAAATTTGAGGTGTGTTAAAGAGTAGCTTTAATGCACAAGAGATTTCTAAATTATGAGTATCCTGCATTAAAGTTTTAGTCAATATCCAAGGTACCAAACATGGTCTTTGACCTACTGGCTCTCAGAATTGTTCACCATTAAGTATTTTCCATTATAATGATCATTTCCATAGTTTTTATGTTGGGAGGAAACGGAAGGGGGAGTCTTGCAAGGCATAGATTAAAGGGGAATTTCCTAAAGAACGTTATTGTAGAATTAGCTTGCTGTGAAGTGAGTCATATCGAAGATGTTTAGATCATATACTCAGCAAGTTGTAGTTCAGAATATATTGTTTCCAAATATAAATTAATAACAGTTTTGTACTGGTTTTCACACAAATACTTTAATAATATTAGTTAAAGTTTGTTAAGCCAGTCAGAATTAGGCCTCTGTTTCTTTTAGTAGACTTTAAGGGGAGGCAACCCTCTAAGAGACAAATTCTGCTTGTGATGAGAAGTGAGAATTCACTGGAGGTGAGATAGATCCTTTGGATTCGCATGGCCTTCCTCCTTGGATAGAGCCTGAAATCCTGTCTGCCTCTTATGCCTTTCTCTGGGGACTGGAGCCTTGACAGTGATGCAGTGGCGCCAAGTCATGATTCTTGAGAGACCAGTAACATTGAATCCACTGCCTGTCTCCATTCATCCTAAGACTGAGGATGTCTGAATGGTGACAGTGCCCTGCCCTAGAACCAGGAGTGGTATATAGGAATAACGGGGCTTGGGTTAGGATTGAGATACTATTTTCTGGATTATTCATTGCGTCTAAATAAAATCTAAAGAAAATGTGAGAAGAAATTATACTAGTTAATATATTAATTAACCATTCAGCAATTTACTTAACATTTAAAACATCTATTAGGGGCCAGCCGAGTGGCATACTGGTTAAGTTTGCCTGCTCTGCTTCAGCAGCCTGGGGTTTGCAGGGTTGGAGCCTGGGGGTTGACCCACGTACCACTCATCAAGGCATGCTGTGGTGGTGTCCCACTTAGAAAATAGAGGAAGCTTCACACAGATGTTAGCTCAGGGCCAGTCTTCCTCACACACGCACACAAAAGTAAATTAAATAAAACATCTATTGTATGTCAGGGACTTTCCTTGACATTTCACATACTTCATAGTTTCTACTGCCATTAATTATATATTTACAATAAATGTGAGGCACTTATTACACAAGACTCATATTCTGTCTTGATTTTTACATATCTAAAATGTTACAGAAATTTGAAAGGTAGTGGTGTCGTTTGCTGGAATTTCTGTTTCTATTTGCGCATTTATTAATAGTTCCTCTCAAGGGTAATTTTAGTTTTGAAAAAAATTTTGACTCTAATAAATAAAAATTATTTTGAAAATGCATATTAATATTCCTCTGTGCTACCTTTTTTTTTTTGCTACTTCCTCTGTAACTTAGACAAATTACTTAAGTTCTCCAGATTTGAGTTTCTTAGTTTGTGACATTAATAGTTTGAATAAGGGGATGTCGTAGGTCCCTCCCAGTTCTGATATTCTATGATTTGACATGCGAAAGTCTTTACATACATAGCGTTACTTGAGGGTGCTATTCAAGATGTGTAAGAACTGCTACAGAAAACCAGGAGGCTCAGATGCCACAAGCAGCTACGTGAGTGTGACTTTGGAAGAGTGCTGATTGGCGGTGTGAGCAGCAGTGCTGGCTGACGGTGGGTGCAGATGGGTGCTAGGTGTTGCCCTGTCAGGATGCCATTGCCACTGTTGGGTGCTTCAGTCCTGCTGTGATCCACCCTGACCAGCAGAATATGCTGGGATGGGGACTGGAAGGCAGGAGCCAAGACTGGTTTGCTGGCAGGCCCGGCGGACGGAAGGTACCAGGGCGGTGACCTCTGGGAACCACCTGTGACTCCCAGGGCAGTGTTGGCCTGAGTGGCCGAGGGTGGGGTGGCTCAGAAAGTAGTCCTTCTGTGAGTAGCATGTATTTAAATATATATACAGCACAGCCATGCTCCTCCACACCAGCCATAGGCTGGCTGAAAATCAGTTCTGGGGGTTATCTTCTACAGCAACTCCCCTTCCTCCGAACTGGGCTAAGATTCATTTAATTGATTCATAATAAAAATAATGTTATATCCTTTGAAAACCAATGAAACCATTGATTTTCCATCTGAAGGGCTTTTTACAAAAAATAAAACAAATGAATATTTTTTGAGAATCTCCTATGTGCAAGTCTCTTTCCTAGGCACTGGGGGTGCAATGATGAAGACAGAGTTCCTAAATCTATAGAGTTTACAAACCTTCCACAGATGAGGGAGGAGGAGACGGGGCCATTTGGAATGATAGACCCAGTACAGGTTGAGAGCAAGAATCCTGGGCTCCTGTTGCCTCCAAGAGTGACCATGTTAACCCTTCTCCTTGATCTATTTCTAGATGCCCAATCTCACGTCTTGTTTTAGAAGTCTGTCTATCTATCTATCTATCTATCTATCTATCCATTTATCTATCTATCTATCTATCTATCTATCTATCTATCTATCTATCTAGTGTGACAGAGGGATAACGTTGGCAGATTGATCAACCTATCTCACTTTATCACTAGGAACACAAATCCACAAAATGTCTGGCAGATCTGGGGGTGGTATCCTTATGTTCACATGTGAATCAAATTTATAATTTCCTTAGCTACATTCTCTGATCCGCCATTGATAAGTACAACCAGTGACATACGTTGAGAAAGATTGAGGGAAAAAAACGACCCAATCACGTTAGACGTGGGCCTGCTCTGCCCACTCGAGAAATAGGAGCCTCTACAATCACATTGGAAGGATGCAGGAAAGTCCTCTGACCCCAATGTATCTGCCACATTGAAATGTCATAGTGTCAGGTGGCCTCAATATTAAGCACTTCTCTGGTTAAGTTCCCAGGGCTCTGTCTGAAATGGGTTTACTTGGGACTGACCTACATTAAACTACCATTTCTATTTAACACTTTTGCATAATTTAGCCAATCATTCATCTAAGAAAAAAGGACATGAGGTGGGGAGGAGGGCAGAGTGTGAAGGAACAAACAAAAATTCATATAGAGTTCAAGAACAAAGAAACATTCCTACCCAGCTTAAGGTTATTGTGAACATTAGACAAAATAAAATGAAAATACTTTGTAAACAATAGTATGATAATGTCAAGTTGTCATGATTGTTATCTACTTCAAAGTGTTGCCTACAGCAGATCCAGAGCATAATTATTGAGCCTGATTCATTCTGTTAACAAAAGTGTCCTTGCAGTGAGTCAGAAGACAGACACTTCAATATTATAAAGAGGATATTATTCAAATGATTTTATATTAATAATACCTTACATTTGAATAGTTGTTTACAATTCACAAATACCATCTGAAGTAACTGCAATGACTAAGTTGGCTATAATTTTGAAAGCAGCTCTTTTGAAGGCCAAGTGTGACAGACAGAAATACAGAACAAAACAGAATCGGTTTTTGTGATAAATTTAGAAAATCAAAGAAATAATTGGTAATGAATGATTTTTAATAGTAGCTTATTTCTACCTCAATATTCTTTAAAGATCTTGAATTTCAGAAGACATATAGTTGAAATTATTAAAAAACACCTGTTAGGTCTATAGATCTAGTAAAATTGCCTTTTTAATTATGATTATTTAATCAGGTCCATAGAAAGCAAAGGTTATGGATTTCCCCCTATCTAATTCTGTAACTTTCTGTATATAAATTGATAGATCTGTATAGGTACATCACACATCCTACTACTTGTCTACAGAATTAAGGGCTCACGATCACCTTAAAATACTACATTAAATTTTGGAGGAATAGAAATAATTTCAAAGATCAAGTTTTAGCACTTCTATTTTAAGATGCATTACATTTTTTCCTACAGTTAATTTTTGATCATTTAGTCAAATATGCCAAAAAATCTGATGATTTATCGTGATTATTTTCATAAGGAATTCAGAGTATTTTGAGAATAAAGAGGAGCAGTTATGTACATAATACAAAAACTAAAGTGTAGTTAAAAAATTTAAGCTTACGCCTTTGACTAAATTTTCATAAGGACATATATATAGTTTTAAAAAGATCAAGAAGAAAAGTGAAAAAATTATTCAAATATATGATTTAACACTGTTTACCCAACTCTCAACATTTTTATATTTGGATATCTTTTCTTGGCTTTTTATCAGAGCATTTGGTGAAGACGTTAGGAAACATACTAACTTTTGGCTATTGTGAATTAGATTTCCGTTCTTAAAACAATACCCAAGGGATATTTTGTTCCAACATATCACAATTCAATTAAGCAGATTTTCATGTAATTGTCTTGTGTATTTTATGTCAACTGTCGAATAAATATATACCTTAATCTTCTCTCTGAAAGTAATTAAACAAACTATTACACTACTTTTATATTAAAATGTCCTTACTTCAACTAATTAGGTTTATTGGATTGATCTTGACTTATGATGTTTCTCTCCTACATTTTCATGTATTAATGTATTTCATGTATTAATCTAACATAGGAAATGCTAATAATCATTAAATAATTCAAGTGAGAGTGTTTCAATTTATTTTTTTAGGTAGCAAGATTGCTTTCTCTTTAAAACTCTTGATCAAGTTTTACTTTTCAAAAAAATTTTCAAATGCTTAGGGGTTATTTTAGTTATTCTCCAGGATCTTTTGTAGATAATATGATATTTTATTGCAATAATTTTGCTCCATATTCTTACTTTATTTCTGTTCACATCAAAACATATTTTAAACAAATTGATATCTTGTCATTTTAAGAGCAGTCACCACTATAAACAGATCATGTTTAGCTTAGTGTTAATTCCGAGAACTTTAAAGTCCATTGTGAAATGAAAATTTTATGCAGCTAAACAAATAAATATTACATAGGCGGATTGAACAAAGCAGTAAAATGACATCAAATACACTTCATAAGACAGATGTACGAACGCATTTCAGTTCTTTTCTCATCAGTCTCCTTTATATTTTTAGACAGTCTTTATGTGAATACAATGACTTCAATATCAAACATTTTAAATGATGCTTGAAATATCAGTCACTTGACTTTGATGTCACACACAATTAAATCCAACCCATCTTCTCTCAGTTAATAACAGCAATCTCACCAAGTCTAGTGCCTAATTAATACCAGCTATTTGTCACAAAGACGCGACGCATGTATATCAGAAAGCTTGAAATATTGTTTTGTGCTGAAGTGTGGCCAACCAGCCCTGCAATAGAGGATCTGCCTTATGTGTGATTGGTTTTAAAGATTTCAAAGGCCCCCGAGTTTCGTGTGTTCAAGCTGGGACGCGACAGTGCACAGAAGGTGTTACTGATGTGACGGGGCCGTTTGGGCTGCTAAGTAGGAAGGTACAGCTATTCGGAAAAAAATGCAGCTCTCCCTGAAAGGTTCAGACTTGATCGTTCACTTAGGGGCAGAAGTAAGGATGGAGGCCCTATGGTAATTTGCCTAACCTGAAGTTTTAAAGCTACTTGATGGAGCACACGATCATAAATCGTCTTCTTTTTGTTACAAAAGCATTTCTGCTTCTGTTCCACTCAAAAACTCTCTCTACCGATATTCTATGTACAATTAAAATCATACGCGTCAAAAAAGTAATACTTTTCCTTCTTAAATCCATTTACTGTCTGTAATAAGAGATTGACTTAAAATTAAATAGTAGTTACAGTCATCAAATTAGGTGAAAATGTTTGAGGTAAATATAGGTAGAAAATAAACTGTACAATTTTATGAAAAAATAGATGAAGAAGCAGGGGTTATTTGCTGATCAGGTGCTTAAGAACTTATTCAAATGTATTAACACTTAGTACTCAGATCAAAACATATATCAAGTTATTAGAAATTTCCTTTAAAATGTCCCTAACCATAACCAAAGAGCTACTATATTTTTGTAGCTTAGATTTTTCTGTTACTACTATATGAAAATCTCTCTACAGGGACATGGAGAAAAATTAAGTGCTGTGAAAACATTGTATTAAAAACAAGCATTCTCTTTCTCTTCTCTTTTAAGAAAGGAAGGAAAGAAAAACCAAGAGCAGGTGCCAGCTCCAGAGTAACTGTAGTCGTCCTGCAATCTTCTTCGATCCTCCAGGTTACTGTCCTAGCAGGTTTGGCTTTTCCCCCAGAAGGATGTGTAGTTTTAGGATTACTGGCCACACAGTCAGGTTTACTCCTGCTCACTTCTTATTGAAATCAATGGGGGGAAAGGACGGATTGTAGTAAAAAAAGAGAGAACAGTAAAACAGTGCTACCAAACAGTAACTACTAGAAAATAGAGAGGCTTGAAAAGAACGAAGAGATTCTACTCTCAACAGTCAGAAGGCTCGAAATGATGACTTGGCCGAGGCAGCTGGGTTGAAAGTCAACAATGCTGGTGGACACCAAAGCCACGGCCAGCAGCAATGTCTCATTCTTTTCAGGCCAGCTCCATTTTCAAAGGGTACTAAGTCCATGTCCTTTTTTCCTTTTCCCCCCAGGTGGGGGTTTAAGGAGTGTTTCTTCAGATATAAATGCAACTGAGGAAAAAAGAGGAAAAAAATCAATAAAAAGCCTGAGGTTTCTTTAGATATGTGATACTTAATAAATGATTGGACCATTTTGATTTTTCTCTGGCCTCACATATAGACACAGCACCCCTCTTCCCAATTTGGAGTACTTCTTTTTCATCTGCCTTTAACTAAATTTAATGTGTTTGTTCCATTAAACAGTCTCTAATTTCTAGACAGTTTTCAAGCCTCGAAAACATAGCAACGTCATTGGGTGTGCTTGGTGTGTTTGAGGGGTACAGGGTGGGACGACGTCTTCTATGTGGACTCTGACAGGGCCTTGGAGCTACTAGGGACCAGAGAATAGTCCCACAAAGGATGGTGGCACGCATTCCCAAGTGCATAACATGGTTGTTCATACGAATGTTGCAGCAGCTTCTATGACCACCAGCTCCTCCATCAGCCTTTCGAACACCACTTCAGCCGGACTATTTCTAGGGGCAGACTGCAGCCGCAGCCCCGGATCCGTTCAAGACTATGTCTTAAGCCAGGTTGGGAGACTAAGACTCTTATTACCTTGGTTACGCTGGAGAGAGGGTTAGGGCGCCCCCCTGAGTATTCCACAGGCAGTTCTAGACGGCTTTGGAAATAAGACAATGATTTCCCTCTTGAGGGAATTATCTTTCTGTTTGTAACTGTGCATTTTTGGTCGCTCCTCTTCTGTTCTGTTTCTTCTTACTCCAACATAAAAATTCCATTTGGGATTAAGTCAGAATATTAAAAAATAAATAAATTAAGCATCTGCTCTGGTTAAGATACTGTGGTAAATATTCGCCAGGTTGAAGGGAGAGAATCCACTAGGCCTCTGCTCATTTGCTGACAGTGGCTCCTGTTTCCCGGGGGAGGCATTTCGCCACATCTTCTGCTTGGTTGCTGGTAAGTGTGGTGATTTACTCCTTTTAAAGAAGATACTTTTAAGTAATAGACATTCCAAGATTTGTGGGAGCTCACACCTTCAGAAGAAATTAACGTGTTGAAAAATGTGGAGATGTAATTTGATTTTCACAGAGTTAGAGGCTGGTGTGAGGTCCACTGAAATCTACTTTTGTTTCTCGGTGGGTGCTTCCAAACATCACCATTTTGTCAAAATGGGGAATAGATACTATTTTCTCGCAGAATTTCCATCCTTATCTAGCCTGAAAACAAATATTCAGAATATACTGCAGAGTGGTTCTGAAATCGCCCTTGGTCTTTTCATCATTTCTCCTTTTGTTTACTGTCTGTGGTTGGGCTTCCAGGTGTCCACATGTGGACCAATAACTTTCAGGGCACATAGTTTGGGGCCCCTGAATTTTCTGAACCAAGATTTGTCAGAGATTTCAGTAACTCACAAGACTTAAACATGGATTGTTTCTGGACTTCACATTTTGTCAGCTTCTTTAAAATTGCAGTTATTTATAGAATACTGCCCAGAAAGTGCTGGAATGTGCAATGTTTGTTAATTGGTTTTATGACCCTAATGGGGTTTATGAATATATATAATTTTTATTCTTTGGGATGCTGAATATGCGAAATTCATCCAGAGCTTGCTGAGTGGTTTCTTGTAGGTTGTAGTTGATTTACTCAGTGTTATAGGTTCGTGCGATGATCATCAACAGTCACCCAGTTCAGTTACTTAACCATAAGTGGACATTTTTTCATTTTGTATATTAAAAAATACAAGGGCTTCTATGGGGTCAGCCTTGTTGCCTAGTGGTTAAGTTTGGTGCACTCTGCTTTGGTGGTCCAGGTTCAGTTCCTGGGTGTGCACCTACTCCACTCATTGGCAGCCATGCTGTGGTGGTGACCCACATACAAAATAGAGGAAGACTGGCACAGATGTTAGCTCAGGGTGGATGATCCTCAGCAAAAAAAAAAAAAAAAAAAAAAGATGAAAGCTTTAAACAAAATACAAGGACTTTTAGTTTGAAGTTACACTAGATAACAAACTTTGACTGATAATGAAAACTCAGGTTATTTATAAATCTTGGCAAAGCACTGGAATTTTATCTATGCTTTAATTAAAATTTCACAGTATGACCCCTTCATCCCACATCATATTTCCAAAAAGGATGCCTCATGAAATGGTTTTATGATGCCTATCTGTTTATTAGGAAGGAAATTTCTACTTTGTCTTTTCATATACATTTTGTAGTTTGGTATCATAAGATAAATAAAAGGAAGTTATTTTTGTGTATTTTGAAAATATGCAGTTGATTCTGTTAGGCTTAGTAGATAGAGAAAATAAAATATTCTTCAAAATGTAACTCTTTCTTGGTATCTTCAATTTACTGATGACATATATATAAAATATATATATATATATATATATATATATATAATACACACACACACATGTTCATTACATAGACCTTATATAAAGGTATGTGATTTACATATAGTTTAAAAATCTAGAAATTTTGATATACCAATGGAATCTTAAATTTATGAAGGGATAGGCTAGCATCATTTCTTCTTTGGTGAAACAGATACATTGGCTACAGGTCTAGTCAGAAAAATGCCAAGGCATCAAACAGGAGTGGTCAAGAATAGGGCTTTGGTTGTATAAACAAAGAGATTAAGACTTGGGATACAGTAGACAGAGCAAACAGGAAGCAAGATCAGAAACAGAGCAGAACATTAGACTCAGATTGCCAGGTCAAAGTCAGGCTCACCACAGAGCAAAGCCAGGTTGGCCAACCAGAGTCAAGAACCCTGGAGGTCAGAGTCAGGAGGGCGATGGGAAGCACCATGATTCAAGCACATAGACTGGGACAAGGTGGGGCTAGGGAGGCAGGACCCCAACTGGGAGGTGATGCCCCCGCTTCTCTGACATCTGGTTACCCCTGCTGTCTTCAATTCCTCTTGACCCTAGCTCATAGGTTAACCCCTGCACGCCCAGTGTGCTTACTTCCTGCAGAGTTCTAACATTTAATTTTAATACAAAGTTGGGTGACATCAAAGGCAACCTCATGCCCTGTGTTTCAGTATCTTCTCGTTTGTGTTTTTACTGATGAAGCATTAAGGATTGTACCCACATATAATATATTCTAGGAAAGTTGTTTCCAGAAATGAAATGCCACCATCTAAATAACTAATAGTTCTCTTCAAATGCCTAGAGTGTGAGAAATACATACATAACACGCATATTTAAACTGAAGAATGCTAGGGCTTTGAAAGGGCTGACCGTTATAAACAACTGCTAATTCTAATTAAAACAACAAATAGCCTTTACTTGATTATGTTACAGAGGTAGTATTTAAAATTTTTTTTAAAAAGAAAATGAAAGACCAAGTCTTCTCTGACTTATATAGTGACCTATGAACTTAATTTTCCCATAATCGAATTTCTTGGACCACAAGTTACTTACGCTTCTCCTGTGGAGACTGAAATATGCAATGACATTTGTTTTTACAGTGCTTTAAATGTTCGTGATATATTGTTTCGTTATTTTGTTATATTTAGACACACTCTGGACAAATGCTTAAATTTAATTTACATATGACACACCCTTCACATGTGAGCTCAGTCTATTGCTTTTCACTCTATCTATCATGGACCCAAATAGGAAGTATGAAATCGATCTATAGAAGAACTTCCTTGGAGAAACTTCTAAAAAATTTTGTTTTGTAATTTTTTCAGCTTTTAATAGAGTTATCTTCATCGGCTCTCCTTATAGTCAAATGTTCCAGCACCCAAACTCAATAAGTAATCCAAATTACTTCCTAAGAGGTTAATGGTGGAGTCTTTCTGGGTTTGCAGACTTAGTCATGTGATGAGCTGAAGCAGTGGAGTAATAAAAGTGATAGTGCCATTTTACAAACTGAGAACCTATAAAACAAGTAAATAATCTGCGCTGTGCCCACTAAATTTGTCTTGTTCTCTAATAAAAAAGGCTTTTGTTTGAAATAAAAGTGAAGGGTTGCTTTGTTAAATATTAAATTCTAGGAGATTAAAAATGTAATTTCCTTCCCTTCTCTTGGTATTTTCTTTATCCTATTAAATGGCATTCTTGAAAATCATGATTGTATTGTTTATTTTTTAAATTAAAATGCTGTAACAACTGCCGTGTTTTTGCATTGTATGAATATTTTATTGTATGATGAAAAAGAATGATTGTGAAAGCCTTAAAATGCTCAATTTTTCATTTAAATATTTTACAAGGAAAACCCCACTGAGATATATCTTCTTTTCGGGTGCCCTGGTGGGTCTCACAGAAGGGAAATGCAATATATAGAGTTCTACAACCCAGTGCATTTAAATTTCATAAAACAGAGGGACAGAGACGGCTTTCTGTTCTAAGTGGGGTATGGACATCTTATCTGGGTGTCGTATCTTAAACCCAAGGTTTTTCTCCCTCCCTGTAGGGAAAGATGACTGATCTGTTTTCTCTTCAAAGTGCCCCAAACCCTCTGCACTGAAGTTATTAAATCAGTCAGAATGACAATGGACCATGCATTCTGTTTATGCACATGGGAGGGCTTGATTTATAATATCTTTTATTTCTAGGTACTTCTTTATAAAGGAGAAACAAACTTGCAGTTCAGATGAGACACCCACGTTTGTGCCCCTTTTATAATTATTGAGTTTGCTATATCATTTTCCTGTGAATTTCAATGAAATGAAAGACCTGGCATGGAAAATGGCAAAATTAAATTCAATTTTTAATTATTGCCCTCCCTCAAATTACAAACATTTGTGGGATTTTTCATATAGTGTGAGTTTAATGACAATGTTTACAGCCATGATACTACACTGGCATTTTATAGTTATGAAGCACTTATAGGTTTGAAACATTTTGGACACAGTACTAATTTTCGATGGATAAAAAATTTGTTTTTTTAAATGTCAATAATATTTTCCCATGGAAAAATTAATTTTACTTAAAAGTTAAAGTATACGGTATTTGGGACTTTAGGGGTGAAACAGGCAGAATTTTACAGGATTTAAAAAAATGGATAAAAGGAGAAAATGGTTAAAAAAGAAACTCCCAAACATTAATATTTTTAATATAAAATTTAAATCTTGTTTGATGGCTGCCTTTGAACATCAGGAAACAAATGAACTATCTGGCTGTTTCCTGTTGTTGCTCCTGACTTTAAAGACAGCCAGAGCAGTGGTGTCAGAAATCCAATGATGTCCCAGCTATTGTGTTTCCTTGTCCTAAAGATAATATTCTTTTTAGCACGTGGTAGCAAAATCTTCTTTTGTAGTATCTCAATAATCTTGTTTTTGACAAAATTATGTTTTGTCAAGTGTGCTGAGCCAATCTTGAGTATCCATAAATCCAGAGTCGAGTATATAAGGATAAATTTTATACCGACCGTGTAAGCAGAAATAAACTTCCTATCTGCCCATCTAACATACGTTTTCTGTTGTATTGACTTTGTTCTCTAGCATCTCACACAGAAATAAAACTTGGCTCTTCATTTCTTGGCTTCCATCTTCTTGGCAACTTTCTGGAAGCAGAAATAATCGTTTTATTCTCTGTTAGGTAATTGAGATAGATTTGGATTGAATTAATAGAGGATTTAGCAAGCGCTTAATTTCCACTCGAAGAAAATAACATCACTAGAGAACTTGATGAAACGTGCCCTTTCTCTCTGAGCCTGTCTTCAGCATGTGTGTGCTACGCTGGATGCGGCTGTGTGTACAAGGGTGCAAGGGACTGTGCACACAGATTCTGGAGATTCTAGAGCAAGTTAACTCGCTGTGTTTCTGGAACAGTAACACATCCCTCTTAGTAAACTTTATTATAAACAACTCCTCTGTGTCGGCATACATTAGAAATAAAGTACTCAGGAATACTGTAAATTGCTGGCAAGAGAAACAGTCATGGAAATATTTTGCACTTGAAAGTGAGGGGCAGTGCGGGGTAGCAGCTAAGAGCACAGGCTCTGAGGCCAGACTCCCTCCGCTCTCTTCCTGGTTCTCCTACTTCCTACTTGGTGACCTTGGGCTGATGACTTAACATGACTGTGCCTCTCTTTCTCCATCAATCAAAGGAGTTTAATCATAACAGTACTTATCTCAAAGAATTATTGTGAGTATTAAGTGATACATATAGAGCTCTTGGAACACTGCCTGGCATTTTTAAGCATTAGATAAATATTCACTATTATTTTTATGCTTATGTACATATTCAGGGTATTAATTACATTTTTTTTCTTTCAAGGAATTGACACTTTCCAAAGAACATCATGGAAAGAATTACCTAAATAAGTTGGACTTGGCACGAGTTCTAGTCTTTCTAAAGTTCAAGTGCTGAAAAAATTCCCCTCTTTAGCTTCTCCGTTCTTTTTCTATCACATTTGCCTCTTGTGTATGTTATTATGGAAGAACCTTTCTATAAATGCTGCAGACGGGGCAGAAGCACCCCACCTCTTGTTATGGGTGTCTACTGCTCAACCGGCCTCTGCCACAGATGTGTAGCACTTGTGAGTCAGAGAGAGAATGCAGCTTCCTCCTTGGTATTATCCAAACCTATGTGGCAATTAATTTGATCGTAATAGGATTTTCCTCTGTCCCATTTGCTGACAATCTGGAGTTTATAAATTGCCAGTTGAAAAGTCACTGCTTACCACTGAGAGACATTCTTGCTATGTCTGTATCTAGCCAAAACAAATTCAACTGATGCAGGAAAAGACGAGTTGGGTACAATGTGCAGTAACTTTAAATTATAGATATAGTTAGATATAACTTCTGTCTGTCCCAAGAAATTAATTATGAAAACAAAATGGTACATAATGTTTGAAAAATACATTACTAAAAGCCAAAACAGGCACCTAAGTCAGACTTTCTGTAGCGCAGTCAACTTTGTGTATCATTAGATCCGTGTTTCTAAATTCTAATGCCAAGGTGCATATTACATCTTAGTAGCTCTTAATATGATTACAAAAATGGTATAATCCAATTTTAGTGTAGTTTCTAGTCTAGTAAGTTTCAGTTTGCTTAAGAAACTTATAATGGAGTCATTTCACTTCCGTCAGTCTTCATTCAAATCCACCAAATTAATGATATTTTTCTTATTGTAATAAAGATTTTGCATTGCCTTGCCGATGAAATTACGTATGTTTGCAGACCCCAGAATGTTGTTTGACCAGGCAAAGTGCCATCACCGTAGAGCTATAGGATTGTGAAGTACTCCCTTCTGCTAGAGGCCCATCTGATGCTAGAACCTGTAGGAGCCTTGGTATCTCCTCAGTATCAGCTGTAAGGAGACGTTATGCAGGGATTTTGCAAACAGCTTAGAAACTTCTAACCTATCAACACAGAGAGTTAGCCATTTCAGAGGAGAGATGTCAGATCCAGCATGCTCGTTTTTCCGCCTTATAAACAAGAGTACAGTGATCTAACCAGAACAATCAAGGGCGAATATTAGTCCTCCCACTGCCTCCTTGTGTACCTTTGTCTTACCTAAGCTTACTCCTTTGATAACTATCACCCGCGCAGGCCTCTTTCCACAGCAAAAGGTCTTTTCTTTCTAATGATGCCTAGTTAAGGAGTGCTGCTTTTCAAACTTTGATGTGCATCTGAATTATCCACACCAGGGGATCTGGAAGAAACTGATTCTGATTCAGTAAGTCTGGAAGGCTGAGATTCTGCATTTCTAATAAACTCCCAGGTGATGCCAATATCACTGGCCTGGCTAGGAAAGGACTTCCTGGTTTAGGAAGAACTAGGGAGATACTTGGGTTCTCAATGAAACCCGGGCTTCCTCTGGCTCTTGATTCAGTGGCTGGCTGGCTGAAGAGGAATTGGGGGGCACCGGGAAGTGTTGATGACTGTATGCTCATGCAGAGTGTCTCCTGTAGCCTCTTCCTAGCAAAGCACTTTTCTTTGCCTTCAACAACAGTCCTCTCAGGGTGAACAAGGACAGAGGAGGTGGTGTGGGCAATCAGCGGCCTCACAGAATTCAGGTGGTAACCAGAACGGACGAGGGGAGGGCCTAGAAGTAAAGCCAGTAAACGCAAGGCTACAGCGCTTGCCTGGCCCACCATCTCTGTCTACCCCTACAAGCTGGGGATGACTTGAAATGGTGCCATGAGCAGCGACATGGTGCAATGCGTGCAACAGGAGGGCTTTGAGTTGGATATATTTGGATTTAAGTTTCGGATTTTGTGAGTCTCCTACTTACCAGGTGAGTAGCCATGGGTGAGTCACTGCCCTCTCGGACACAACTTACTTATTAGTTAGCCAGAGACTACAGCTGCCTGACAGGACAAATAGACGCAGCGATCAAGCGAAAAACAAGTACGAACTGTCAAGAGCCATGACAACGGACTTTAAAGAAAACAGATTATGGCACATTTAATAAATATTTGTTGGATGAGCTTTCTTAATGAGTTCGCTTTGGCAGTTCAAAACAGTCTCTTGGTCTAGCAAATGTACTGCTGGCAATTGCTACAACCAATTATCACTCTTTTATTTTGGAGTGCTGCTATTTCTTAGATTTAAAATGGCTTTTCTCTGGATGAGAATCACGGTGCCTCTGCTCCGTTCCACCATCTCTTTTTCTTTGTTTTCTCAACATTCTGTTCAGCATGTGTGGAACCTCAGGGTTCCTCCATGCTGGGGACCTCCAGGAGGCCAGGGTGGCTGCCCCTGTCATCCTCCTTCTCTTGGCTGGGAAGACAGTGGGTGTGTGTTTATATGGCGAGCTGAATAACAGATTGAATAGCAGCTTCATGTTATTCAAGCTCGGCTCCTCACCTGTGAGGAGACGCATCGGGTTTTATTTTTCTGTTGTTCCCTGGCAGCATGTCAGTGGGGTGGCAAAATACCATGGCAGGTTACCTATTTGTAATGCAAATGAAGTTTTTGAGGATGTGTTGCTTTGTCCTTTTTTATGTGGTTTGTTAATCCATAACACATTGCTGCTTCTCAAACAAACCTGGGCCTTCTGGTGAGAACGTCCAGGGCAGGGGCAGAAATCGACTGATTCCTACTGTCCTTTCTTGAAGTCTTTTACGGAAGTGGAGCCTGTCAACGGTTTTCTTTTTTTTTTTTTGAGGGAGATTAGCCCTGAGCTAACTACCTCCAATCCTCCTCTTTTTTCTGAGGAAGACTGGCCCTGAGCTAACATCCATGCCGGTCTTCCTCTATATGCGAGACGCCTGCCACAGCACAGCATGCCAAGTGGTGCCATGTCCGCTCTGGGATTCAAACCAGCAAACTCCGGGCTGCCGAAGCAGAACATGCAAACTTAACTGCTGCACCACCGGGCTGGCCCCCTGTTGACAGTTTTAGTTTGGGTAAACTATACTATGTTCCTAGTCCCTGAGCTTCTTCAAAAGCAGGAAGACTTTCCATTTCTGGTGACTGATAAATGTTAGTGATGATAATGGTGATGACTCAGGTTGCTATATGGGTCACCTGTTCTCACATAAAATTAACATTTTGGGCTATATTTTTTGGATTGTGGAGAATGAACGTTGATAGTGACAAACATGACTATTTGATCTGGCCTCTGTTCTAGATTTCTCTCATTTTAATATTTCCTGAGCACTTAGTGTATGCCAGATGCTGTGGCAGGTGCCAGTGTTACCAAGAAAAGCAGGTTCCTGCCTTCAAGGAACACGAAGTCACTGATAAAGTGTTACAGTCACACCTAGGCCTGGGGACTAGTGGCCAGGAAGGTTTCTTGGTGTAAACGACAGAGGAGCTAGTAAATGTCAGTAGTCAACAATGCAAGCCTTGGGGTATCCAGTTCTAGCTGTGTAACTTACAGGTTGTGCGGCTGAGAGCCTAGAGCAAGATATTTATTCTCTCTAAGCGTAGCTTCATCATATTTCAGATATGGGCAAAGAGACCTTCCTCTCAGGATGGTTTCGAAGTTCAAATCCAATGACAAGTGTAGAGCAGATCACAGTGCTAGCCCGCGATAAGCACTCAATCAAAGGTAGCTGTGACAACTGTTAGGATGAGTGTTGACTTTATGCTTTTGTTTGAATGGATAATTGTGAAAATGTTTTTACAACCTCAAGTTTCTTGGACCTTTCATGTATCTGCTCAGTCTCTCCTAATTTTAATCATTCATCTACACAGTCTATTCTCCAAGAATCCTCCAAGGATGAGGATAATTGGCTTGTTAGCTGGTTTATTTCCAACTTTGCAACTCCCAGTTTAGAGACAACCATAGGGAAAAATGACCAGAGGAGATGGTATAAGGAGAAATCACGACATTTTGTGACAACCTTTGTGTGTGGTGTTAGCAGGCCTTTGTATGCGTGTGGACAATGGGCTCTTAGTAAGGATTTGGAATGAGCTGACCTGGGGATTCTTAATGAGCAGAAATGCTCGTTAGGGCTCTTCTAAGGGATGATGAGGGAAATACTTGAACATGGGTAAACATGCCACCTGTTTGCGTATATTCACTTGGGCCATTTTTTCCACGGCGTATTAAAATTGGAATCCGCGCAATGAACTCCACACAGCAGTGCAAGTGGTTGTAGCAGCTCTTGCTCAACGTCTGTTTCAAGTTGGGCCAATGACCTTGAGGCTCCTAGCTGGGGCTGAAACCACCTGGGGCACTTTAGAGGCATGCAACTCAGGTTTTAAAACAATCATGGTAACTCGGTTCATATTGGTTTCAGCAGATGTATCAGGAAATAATTGATAACCCACAAATATTAGTGTCATCTAAGAGTCCACACAGTGCATTAATATACCTAAATTGTTCAACTATGTGGAAAGATGCACGGGCTATAGGGTTATACATGTGTAGGAACTGAAACGTACTTGGGTGACAGAAATGAGTAATCACATCAACTGGTCATAATTAGTTTAAATAAGCATGTTTCCTTTAATTATTTTCTGATGTTTAGGAACTGGTGTACTCGTTGTGCAGAACATTGCATCATTGGGTATTACTGTCAGTCATGGTATTTTTGGGAGACAAACGTGTTTGCATTTTGTTCTCATCTTCTGGTTTTGGAAGAATTGTTTAAGCCCTGTATTATAAACATAGGAAAAGGTGAAATTATGGCACATGCTGTATTTTCAATGTGTTGATTTCTCTTTGTAGTTTGGGGAAACTTTGAGATGTTTGTAGCTTAAGTATCTACTTGTGAGAATTGTTTAAACACTTATACAACGCAACCTTACCCCAAACAGGGTAAAGAGAGAGACTCTGCCTGGATAATATACATTTAAAATGAATAAATGGATTTAAGTATTGATAATTACCACAATATCATGGAACACCAAGTCCCCCTAAGAAATGTGTTAGTTTGGAGCAAATTTTAAAATCTGTGTTTCGAAAATATTTCTTGAAAACTTATGTCTATACCTTTGGAAAGTCTTTAAATTAGGTTTACATTATCTTAAAAAGTAGATTAGATGCTATTGGAAACAGCTATTCTGTCTTGATTTTTCTTATTAAACATAAGTCAAGCTGGTTCTCAGAAACATTATTAGAATCATAGCAAAGCACGAAATCTCGCGTAGAGAATTCATTTAATTATCTGTGAACATGAAGATAGAATGGTCATAACATAAAAATCAATTATTCTAATAATCAAGTGGTCTGTTTTAAACTAGTGCAGAAAAAATGAGAAGGCAAAGCAATGGGACTCTGAAAGAGATTTCATTGTAAGAATCATGCTTTGATATGTTTACTAATGTACTATTATTGATGGAGGCGAGTTGATAATTAATACATGTCTGTTGGACAAAAGCTGCATTTGTTGCCTCAAACCATAAGAATTGATTGCGTGAGTTCATTTGTCTAATGGGAGAGCACAGTTACCAAACCAGCAGATATCGTCTTTCTTTGGTGGAAACCCTGTAATGCAGCCCTAATTCTTACATGGCAGATTCTGTTATTTCCTTGTAGCAGGTCTGATAATTACATGAGACAATTATGTTCATTTAAAAAATATAATTGTTAAAAAAATATAATTCAGAAATGTTGAATAATTATATATCACTTACGTGCTAGAGGTGGTTTAAAATAATATATTTATGATATTACAAAATTAAGAAATACGACATTCTGAATTTGGTATTCTTACCCTAGTCTTTGAAAACTGACTTTTGAATTTACTTTTGGACAGGATAATTATTTTGAAGGCATTGCTTTTTATTTTGCTGTTGTCACTGATTTTTACTGTTTAGTAAGTAAACTAACAAAATTTAGTTAATCTCTGAGATTTTTAATGTACCATATCATGTTACAGGGAGCTCTTAAATGATCCTTTCCCAGTAAAAGCCTGTATTGCTAAATAATTTTAGAATAAATATCACTTTCCTTTAGCGTGATTGAACAGTAAAAATATTTTCCCTTTCTTTGGATTAGGAGGAAGGAAAACCCACAAGACATAGCTGACTTTTTCTTGACAGTTGCTTGGAGAAAAATCTGTAATAACCAGCACAAGTTCTGCGTGCAATGGTTGAAAGCCAATTGCTTTGTAGAAAAATAGATCGTAGTTGTGAGTCTCCTCAGCCGTAAGGCCTCGCTTGTAAGATTCCAGTCTCTGAAATGTAACTTTTTTCCCCTCCTTTTTTGCTGGATGAACAGCCTAATGTTCCATGCACTGTACTAGAAGTAGCATTTTATGCAACATTGAAAGAGTCAATTAATTTGCATAATTTCATGAGTATTACCATGACTTTAAGGTAGGCTAACTTGCTCCGGAGCCTAGTCTGCCCAATATATTTTTTTTCTATTTTGACAAATTAATCATTTTTAAAAACAATTAATTATACTTATGACAAACTGAACCCTATACCCAAGGGTCCTAAATTTTCATAGCAGAAATCTAATATTAATGTGAATAAGATCAGTGATTTAGTGAGTACCTTAACAGTCAACAATGCCTAAGGCTGAACAAAATTAATATTTTGTTTTCCATCTGGAGACTTCAGTAAAATTAATGAGGAAGGGGGTCTTATTGTAATATATAATAGACACAAATTCACTATTTTCAAACTGGGCATACTGCTTACATCAGAGCTCAGATATTTTGTGTTCTTTTCACCAGACTGTGTTGGCAGAATCTGTTTTCTTCCTGAAGGAAAAATGGGTACTAATTACTTTCAGTGCTTTGCTGTATTGGCCCAATTAAGAAATTAATTTAGATGATATATTTAGTGATCAGCGTGATTTCTTTTTAACCAAAGCTTTTAAATAAGTATAGCTTCAAATATTTTTAAAAATTAACATTACACTATCAAACACTAATTACGTATATGACAAAAAATACTAAGATAAGAAACAACCTGAAGTTTTTTCTTAGTTTCTCCAAAAGGTGCTATGCCAGTCTTACAACTATATTGGGATATCTTCTGGAAAAACCTGACTCATTTCTTTTTGTAACTTGCATATTTTGGGATAATGCTTAGAGATATTCCCTGGATGGTCCTGGACTAAGATAATATTTAGAATTTAGTGAAAACAAATAGAATAAATCTAGTAAAACACATCTAGCTTTCCAAATGCCCTAGTATCAGTTTTACAACTTGGGTTAAGTTCCACCCTATGAAGAAAGGACAGTTCATGTTTCGAAACATTTCTAGGGAGTTAAAAAAATCAACGTATTCCATTCTTAGACTTATGTCTCTGTTCATATCGACATGGAGTAGCATTTGTGAAGCTGCATTTTTGTCTGTTTGCAATTTCTATTAAATATTTCACAAGATAGTTTTGATCTTTGAAAAGAACTGTTGGTAAGTACATAGTTAGGCAAGTGTACCGAATAGCATGCATGCACTTCTTATATCGAAATAATAGACAAATACTTTTGGCGTCTACAGTAATTATCATGTATCTCTTAAGAAAAATCATAACTGAGCTCAGTGGTTCAACTGTGTGTCTGTTTTGCCACTACATTCATGGCAAATATCCTTCGTTTTGGTAGTCAATACACATTTCAATTTAATCAATCACTTAGCAAATTTTAGAATTTACATGGTATACTAAATTATTTTGCTTTTTTCCCCCCCATAGTTAGGAAATGATCGTCTATGGATCTTATATCTTTTAAGCAAAAAATTCTCTTTCAACCCTTAAAAAAAACAAAGCGTCTACATTCTGTGTAAATCTGCATTATTAATTCACTGTAAAATAGATCCAGTTGGAGTACTTGTTTTTGCGTTAAATTAAGCCTTTGATGTTCTTTAATGCTTTGATTTAGCCTCTAATTTGTCAGAGCACAAATGCACCAGCAGCTGTTAAAAATATCACTTTTGCGTTCTGTTCCTGGCCAATAAAATCCCTACAAGTCATCTTCCTATCTGGCTGCACAAAATAGCATTGAAAAAGTAGTCATCGCTTTGAAGTATCACTCCAATTATAGGTTTTAACCCCATACGTCACAGTTAGATTATTTATACAATGCCAGTGTAATTCTGTCTCAATTCCAGGCTTTCTGTGTGTCTAGAGCGTTCACCAGCTCCACCGGAGGAAATTTCAGTCGGCTGCTATGATGGCACTGACCTGTGTTTGATAGGGTTAGACAGCGTTTGGCTGATTCCTGTATATTTTGTGCATTATTTAACTTTCTAAAACATATTTAGCAGCAAAAGCAAACTACACTAGGATTACCTTTTCCTTCTTTCAGAAATCAAAGAACTAAGATGACTTTTCATTGCTTGGTGATAGTGATTCTATCAGCTGGACGATACATATGCATGTATGTATGTTCGTACCGTGAGCCAGTAAAACATCTTATTTGACAACCATTAATGATTTGGGGATCTTTCATTGTAAGTTTAGTCATGTGTCTCTTTATGCTCGGGTTAAGTGCCAGTGTTGATGCTTGACAGCAAAAATGGACAAATCCACCATGCTGGTTAAATTGTCTAAATTTATTACATTAGACATTTCCTGGCAAATGCATCTGCCAGCAGGAAATATAAATGCTACTTTTGCATCAAGGCAACTGGCTCTGTCATTTCTGGCTTTTTGATAATATTCTGAACTGCATTTGCTTCCAAAAAAAGATTGTGATACAACATGTTTTTAATTCGTTGTTGTGCTGACAACTGATAATTAGAAGGAAGTTCATATGATGCTAAAGAGAAAAAGAGAAGAAATTACCTGCCCGTGGAAGTCGAATATGATCTTTCCCCTTATGATATTGAGACACACACACTCCTGCTCATGGGAAATTTTATGAGGTAACAAATTTTCACAGTAGGTTGTTTTAGAATCAACTAAATACGTAGAGCCTTTTGATTTTTACTTATGAAGTAGAAAATATACTTTGATGGTTTTTTTTCTCTTTCTCATCTCCTTCCTTCCTTTTTAAATTCAATGCATATATTAAAGAAAACAACTTTTACATATTTGGCAACTTTGCAGAATTACATGACTTGGAATTATGGGTTGGGTGTTCACTCACCTACTTATAAACTTTTGTATACAGAATTTTGAGATATTGAGAAAATAGGGTTGTTAGTTGTTGTTCCAGTTGATTATTCTTACTTACAGCACTGCAGATGACATGCTTTTCAAGACCCAGAATGGATCTCTGATTGTTTAAAAAAGAAAGAGAAACAAAAGCAAGTCAACACTTTCGACTTCACCCTCTTATTTTACTTAGTAGTAACACATAACATTCACATTACTTTAAAACTGTTGTAGTAAAATGGACCTGAATAATACATTGCGGTCCTGACCAGAAGATGTTTGCTTACCCACATAAAGTAATTTGCTTCGTAGCACAGCTGGGCTCCCTTTTGCGAGTGTTTTATTTTTCATGAAGTAAAGAGAAAATGTTATTTTTGTAAACCAATGTTTTAATCTAATTGATGACAAGTCAATGGGCTAGAATAGCAATGGCTGCCTCAAAACACCTCAATTTGCACATTTTAGGGCCTACTAAGCTGGGGAACTGAAGCATGAGGCAAATGAAAAAATATGAAGTTCATAATCTAGGGAGACCTGCATGTGTACAGCCATAAAAGCCACAACTGCCAGCTCAGGTGGAAAAATGTTGAAGTGAGAAATGTATTCAATAAATAGAAAACACAGCATGGAGCTGAAAAGTGTGCATGAGAAACTGGTTAGGAGATTCGAGTAATGGAAAAGGAAGCAGATGGAGCATGAGTGTACATTAAACAGTAGTGTTCATAGCTTGTGACATAAAGTATTCCTCCGGGAGTCTAATTCTTAACTATCTTCAAATTCATTCAATTTAAAATATCATGGTCTTGTTATCATCTAATTTTGCAGAAATTTTATTGAAAATATTATTGTGATGGACTGCATTTCATAGTTGAAAATGCTTTCTGATGGAATAGACTAGATCCTGAAAGTTGATAGCTTGATATTGCTGTAACTTTCCTTTATCAAGTTCTACTTGCCTTGTTAGAGGTACATGGTTTCAGCGCGTGAGCTTGTGTCTGTCTCAAAGGCATGTGAAGGTGCAATTGTGGCACTTGCACATAGAACAGGAAGCCATGCACTTGTATAGATGTGTTTAAAAGACACTTCCAACTATCTATGGAAAGTGCCAGGATGCCTAGGACAGAGTGTTGGCTCCATAAGATAAAATAAGAAAGGAGATAGTGTTGGTTGGTTTTTCACAACGGCAGAATTCTGTTTCACATGAAAACATCAGAATTTCCATTCTGGGTTATTTGAGTTCATCCATTTGCTTTCTCTGCTGGGGATACACTGTGAGAAAGATAGTTGATCTCTTTTGCTCATTCTCATGCCAAAGTTTAGTATTTGGTTCTGTTTTGCTTAATAATTCATGATGGATTTTTACGAGTCCATTTTGTAAATTGTGTTTTTGAATCTGTGTTTTTCATCTGCGTTTCTTATGAGCAAAGAGTTACAAAGTATATTTTACTGTCAGTTAAAGTAATACTTTTCATTTGTCTCAAATGCATTTTTCTATAGAGTGACGAAAGCAAAGATTTGATGGAAAAGTATGTATTCCTACTTGTCTGTTATGATATGGTTTTAATCTATAAAATATTTCTTATATGCAGGCTCTTTATGCTAAAGAATTTTCATGTTTTTCCTTCCCTCGTTTATCTTTTTTTCCTTCTCTCCAGCTTCACTTCTCCCATTTCATTTCTGGTGCGCACTTCCCATAACACTTCCCGTCAATTTCTGATAATTTAGCAAGCTGAAAAGTCAAGTGCCTTGCTTTCTTCCCTATCCAGAAGCAACAAAAACAAGTTGACCCTACTGGACATAGGGATTGATCAAACCATTTGTTTTCACACATTTTAGTTAATCAGCAGTTATTGCTCTTTTATTTTATATGTATTCCTAATCTTTTTTTGTTTTTAAACCACCTCATGGAAAAATCTGTTTTCTTTTTTCCTTCTATCTAACATTAATTCCTTCCCATTTCACCTCTTTTAGAACATTAGGTGGTTGAGGCTGGCCCAGTGGTGCAGTGGTTAAGTTCGCATTTTCCGCTTCGGCGGCCCAGGGTTTGCCGGTTCGGATCCTGGGTGCGGACATGGCACCACATAGCAAGCCATGCCATGGCAGGCGTCCCACATATAAAGTAGAGGAAGATGGGCATGTATGTTAGCTCAGGGCCAGTCTTCCTCAGCAAAAAGAGCAGGATTGGCAATAGTTAGCTCAGGGCTAATCTTCCTCAAAAAAAAGAACATTACGTGGCAAATCCTCTGGTATCTGCATTCCTTCCTCTGAATTACGTAATCTCTTGCTTTCAAATATGTGCAAGTGTCTCATATAGAAAAACGACTTTTCTTGTAGCTCACTGCCTCTTGGATCTAGTCCTCTGTTTTCCTTTCTTTTTTTTTGTATGTTTTTTTCCCCTAGTGCTCCACTTCACTCACCAAACACGTGCTCTGTAACCCTTTGAAATTTGACCTCTGTCAACCTGAAAATGACAAAATCAAAGACTGCTAATTACGATATGCCAATATCTTTTCCTAAAACTTTTTTTCCCTACAATTCTCTTCTCTTTTCCTACCGATTACCATCTCTCCTTTGAAATGCTCCTATTCTTGGGCTATTCTAACTCTTTTTCTTTCTTCTTCCTCTGTGTATCCTCTAGCTCTCTTACTGACTCGCCTTTGTATTGCCTACCCTGGGACCCCTCTCCCACATCAGAAGCTCAGGGGACCATCTGTTTACACCATCCCTTGGACATTCACTCCATTCCAGGATTTACCATCACGCCTGTGCTGACTCTTTCAAGTTTCTGAATACAGTTTATTTATTGAGCACCTACCATATGGCAATCCTTGTGCAGAGCCCTAATCTTCTTTTCAAGGTATAATTGTTTTTCTTCAGTGTTTTTTTTCATATTTTCATCAGGAAATCTTGCCATTTTTCCAAGTTTCAAACTTCTAACTTTATAGCATTTTTAAAAAAGTTCTCTCTTTTCCCTTAGTTTCTCCTTTCTGTCAATAGCATCCTCACTGTTGTAATTACTTAGAGTATAAATTATATCATTACCTCCTTCTCTCCCCAGCCCTTTCCTGCCTTCATGCTTGTCCCAGCCATTCGCCAAGTTCTGCTGACATTTTTCTTTGTTGCAGTGTGTGTCCCTTTCTTTACAATTCCTAGTAGATAATCTTGGTCCAGGCTCTTGATATTTACTGCCAGGCTTATTGCAAAATCCTTTTCACTTATCTCTTTCCTTCTTTTTTTTTTTTAACCTGTGTAAGATCCCAAGACTTAACCAAACACTGTTTCCCACCTCGTGCAACTTTGCTAATCGAAGACTTGCAGTACTGTCTCATTGCCTTCGCAGCGCTTCCCTGTGAGGAACACTAAGGCCAGAGCGTGATCTGAGGAACAAAGTTTCTATGGAAAAAATCCCCAAAACAGTGGTTTTGGATATGCTGCCTCAAAAAGAGTGGCAGTGCCTGTTAGCATATTAGAATTTCTAATAATATTTAACTCGGATTTTCTGTCCAAGGAATTTTTTTGAGCAAAGCTCATTTAATGTCTAAAAATTAATGTTCTGTAGAATATAATTTGGAAAATGCTGGCCTATTGGATGTGCATGCATGCAACAAAAATACTGAAATATAGTTAATATTTATCAAGTCACTAAAAATCACTTGATGAGTTAATCACTTTTTAAGTTAATCTTCATGATAACTTTGTGAAGTGGGTATTAATTACTATTATCCTCATTTTCCTAAGGCTCAGGGAGGTGGGGATCCTTTCCCAGACCACATAGGAGCGAGTGGCATAAGACAGTTAGAAACTCTGGTCTCCGGGACTCCAGAGTCACAACTCTTTACTTCTGTGTTATGTGGCTTCTAATACAGTACGAGACTTCCCCACTCTGCCTCCACTTTCCCCTTCTAACCTAGCCTCCCTGTGGGCCTTCTACTCTAGTTGGACTGATTTACTGTATATAATCCTCCTGCCCACCTTTAAATATCTCCATCACCTTTCTCTCCAAGCAAATTTTCTTCCCTCCTCATCCTGTCTGAAATAACTTGTCTTCCTCAAGGATGTTAGCAGACAGCAACATCCTGACCTAAATTTGTCTTAGTTCCAGGTCCCCATGACTTTTTACCAAATTATGCCATTCATTTGCTACTAGATTATTTTTTTAAAAAAACACTTAAAACGAGATACTTATTTCCTCTTTTCTCAGTGAAATTATAATTTTCTTGTGAAATAGGACTGTACTTTATATTGGAATGTATGAATGAATAAATGAATGACCTACAGATACTGAGCAAAATTTCTAATAATATATAGAAGAATTAACCCTAAAAATCTCAAATGGGGAGTGAAACAATTTTTTCTTTTTGGAAAACATGTTAAAAATTTATTTTTAAAAGTTATATAAGTAACATACTGTCATTGTAAAAGATCTAAATACTAAGGTAGTGTTTAGCGCAAACTAGGAAAATCTCTTTTTCCTGTTCACCTGTCACCCATCCCTTCACTTTAGTCTATTTCCCAGAGATGGTTACTATTAAGTCTGGTGAGTATCTTCGCAATCCTTTATCTGGCTGTTCACCTGCATTTGTGTCTAAACCTAAAGCCCCTAAATCCTATGGCCTCATCTATACATGCTATCATTCCTAGAAATTATGATCTGATTCCAGATGACCCAAGAATATTATAACTCTTTATTAAAGGGGCAAGGTGAATGTTGTACACAGTTCTTCAAATAAATACACATTTCCAAAAAATTCCTCTCCCTCTTTCTAGAGTTTCCCCCTGAAAGCCCTGACAAACATCCTAGCGCTCATCTTGCTCCCTGCCTTCCGTGACTTCTCCTCCCCCCGCTCCCCGTCCGGTCATCTTTGCAGGCGCTCCTGCTCTCTGAGGTACCTTTCTGACTTGGCCTGCTGGATCCCGAGGGAGCGGGCTACTTCCTGCCCTTATTGCTTTTCTCTTCAGAATCAGATCATTACACTTTGTTTGCCTAGATTTGTAAATTTATTGGAATAAAATCTTTCACTGCATTCTATTCTAGATTTTAAATTCAGCTCTGCTGGCCTCACTTTCTTTGAACTTATGATTTATTTGTGTCCTTTTTTTTCCCGTTAATATTGACGAATTTCTTTACTTTGTAGGTCTTAAATGCTTAGTTTTTAGTTTTAATGATCAGTTCTGCTTTTGGCGGTTTTTAAAGATTTTTGTTAACTTTTTTCTTCCTTTACTGTCATCAATAGTTTCTTCTACTTTTTTCACTCTGGCTTCTTTATTTTCTCCTTCCTAATGTAAGTATTTTGGCCTTAAAAATCACGTGGAGGGGCTGGGTTGGTGGTGCAGCAGTTAAGTTTGCGCCTTCCGCTTCAGAGGCCCAGCGTTTGCCAGTTCGGATCCCAGGTGCGGACCTACGCACTGCTTATCAAGCCATGCTGTGGCAGGCATCCCCCATGTAAAGTAGAGGAAGACCGGCATGGATGTTAGCTCAGGGCCAGTCTTCCTCAGCAAAAAGAGGAGGATTGGCAGCAGATGTTAGCTCAGGGCTAATCTTCCTCAAAAATAAAAAATCACTGTGAATACTACTGTGGCCCCTTCATTTCAACATTTTTGAAAGGTATTATTGTCATTGCCAGTCATTCATAATTTATGTCAAATTTTAGTTTTTAGTTTCTCTTCAATGCCAGGAAGGATAGTACATGGTTTGTATGTTTTTTACTTACTGAAATTTGTCAAGCCTTATGGAAATAATACAGACATTCAATTGATATTATAAAAATTTCTTGAAAATAAATATTCAGACAAAAATGAGAATTATGTCAAAATTTATGTAGCTAAATTTTATTTAACAAACGGTATTATGGATGTGACTAAATGTGTAAATTCCTTATTCCTCTTCTTCCAAACCAGATTATTCCTAAATGTAACTTAAAGGTGCCTTGCTCATTAACTTTTCTAAAATTTTAAAAGGCTCACTTAAATATTTATATTTAACCTAATCTGTTTATGATGCATTTAAAACTTGTTCATTTTAAAAGCCTGCCTTAGCCATTGAATTGGTTTTGTGTTGGTGGCACCTCAGTAGTCATCTGCTGTCTTTCCCCTTTTAGTAGAGATGTTCCTGGCTGTTCATATGCTGAGTAATTTTGGATTGTAAACAGGATATTTGAATATGATGAGATTCTGGGTCTGCAATCAAAAGTAATGATCTAGATGGGTTAAAAGTAAAAGAGGATGGACAAAAGGTATACCATGCAAAGTCTTTTTAAAGGTAAACTGGGGTGGTTTATTAAAATCAGGTAGAAGTAGGGGCTGGCCCCGTGGCTGAGTGGTTGGGTTCGCGCGCTCTGCTGCAGGCGGTCCAGTGTTTCGTTGGTTTGAATCCTGGGCGCGGACATGGCACTGCTCATCAAACCACGCTGAGGCAGCGTCCCGCATGCCACAACTAGAGGGACCCACAACTAAGAATATACAACTATGTACCGGGGGGCTTTGGGGAGAAAAAGGAAAAAAATAAAATCTTTAAAAAAAAAAAAAATCAGGTAGAAGTAGACCTCAGAGCAAAGAAAATTAGCAGCAATAAACAGAGATATTACATAATTATAAAAATGTCAATTCAACAACAATAGACAAGGATATTAAATGTGAATTCACCTAACAAGAGAACTTCTGAATACGTGAAGCAAAAATTCGAAGAAACAGAAAGAAAAATAGACATACCTACAATTATAGTTTGAGACTTCAAGACTCTTCTCTTTGACAGAAAATCAGCAAGTATGGAGAAGTGGACACCACCAGCAACAGACTACAGACTGCATTTAATCGACATTTGTAGAGCAAATAGTTCACCTAACCATATCAGAATATGCAGGGGTTTTTTCCTTAACAGAAATTGCACCTTTTTTTCCCCCTCAGCTTTCGGGTATAATTGACAAAAATTGTGTATATTTAAGGTCTACAACTTGATGTTTTGACGTACACTGTGAAATGATCACCACAATCAAGCTAAGATATTTATCACCTCACATAGTTACTGTTTTGTGTGTGTGTCGTGAGAGCACTTAATATCTACCCTCTTAGCAAATTTCAAATATACAATACAGTGTTAACTATAGTCACCATGTTGTACCTTAGATCTCCAGAACTTATTCATCTTGCGTTAACTGTAACTCTGTACCCTTTAACCAACATCTCCCCATTTCCCATTCCCTCAGTCCCTGGCAACCATCATTCTACTCTCTGCTTCTATGAGTCTAACTGTTTTCGAGGACATGAATTCTTTTTAAGTGTGTGTGGATACTCACTAAAATAGACTGTATCCCAAGTTGTAAAACAAATCTTAGCAGAATTTAAAAAGTTGAATCAAAGTATGTCCTCTGACCATACATATTTAGATTAAAAATCAGTAACAGAAAGATAACTGAAAAATGTCCAAATACTTGGAAATTCAACAGTATGTATCTATATAATCCATAATTAAAGATGTTAGAGACAACGCAGATGACCAATATCAACAATGAAGAGAGCTATTCTACAGACCCAACAGATATTGAAAGGATAACAAAGAAACGCTACAGACAACCCTTCACACTTAAATTGACAAAGTAGACGGAATGGGCCAATTCCTTGAAAATCACAAACTACCAAAACTCACCCAAGGTGAAATACATAGTGTATATAGTCCCATAACAATGAAAGATAATTGCAAGGTTTTTAACTATGACTATAATAAAGAAATCTCTAGACCCAGATAGTTTCAGTAGCAAACTCTTCCAACATTTAAAGAAGAAATAACAATTCTACACAATTTCCCAGAAAACAGAAGAGGAAGAAACACTTCACAAGTCATTTTATGAAACCAGCCCCATCCTGATAGCAAAATCAAACAATGCCAGTAGAAGAAAAGAAAACTACAAACAATATCGCTCATGAACATACACTTTTTTGGCTGTATTAAGGAAGTTTCTATATATATAATTTCATATTATATATAAATTATGTATCTAAGTAGGGGTTTATTCCAGGAATGCAGGACCAGTTGAGTTTTCAAAATATAGTCCACCACGAAGAAGAAAATTACCTTATTATATCAATTGATCAGAAAAAAACATTTAAGAAAAAGCCATTCATGAAAAAAAATTCCAACAAATTAGGAATAGAAGGGAACTTCCCCAATGTGATAAAAGGCATTTACAAGAAATTTGCATCTAACATCATACTTAAGGGTGAAAGACCAAATGCGTTCCCCTTTAGATTAGGAACAAGGCAAGGATGTCCACTCTCACTTATTCTATTCAACATTGCACTAGAGCTCTAACAGTGCAATAAAGTAAGAAAAATAAAAGGCATGCAATTTGGAAAGAAAGAAAACTATCCCTATTTGCAGTCATCTTGATTGCCTAAGTAGAAAATTCCAAGGAATCCACACAAAACGCTCCTTGAACTAAGTGTATTTATCTAGGTTTCTGTTTAAATGTTCAATGCACAAAAATCAATCATATTTTGTAGAATTGTAATAGACTATTGGAAACAAAAGATGCTGTACATAATACTCCTTCTCCCCCCAAATAAATTACTTAAATGTAATAAAAAATATGTACTGGGCCTATCTGCTGAAAATTACAAGAGTTGAGTGGGAAAAAAAGTCCTAGGGAAATGGAGATACATGCTGGGTTCATTGACTTGGAAAACTCCACCTAGTAGTGATATCACTTCTCCCCAGATTGATTTGTGGATTTAGTGCAATCAAAATCTTATCAGAATTGTTTTGTAGATAAGAACAAGCGGATTCCAAAATTTTACATGAAAAGCAAAGGAACTAGATTAACCAAAACAATTTTGAAACAACAAAAAAAAATTGGAAAATCCTTATCCAATTTTTAAGACGTAATTACTGTAAAGCTACAGTAATCAAGGCATTGTGGCATTGGTGAAGGAACAGACACATATATCAGTGCAAAAAATAGAGTCCAGAAGTGGGCCCAACCAAACATGACCAGAGGATATTTGACAGAGGGACATAGGCAAATCAAGTACTTCAACAAATAGTGTTGAAACAGCTGGACCTCCACATGCATTAAAATGAATCCTGACTTAAATCTCACATCTTAGGTAAAAATTAACTCAAAATGGATCATAGATCTAAATGTAAAATGTAGAACTATAAATCTTTTGGAAGAAACCATAGAAAATCTTCAGGAAATGGAGTATATAAAGAATGCTTGGAAATGACACCAAAAGCATGATCTATGAAAGAAAAAATTTATAACTTGGATTTCATCAAAATGAAAATCTTTTGTTCTGCAAAGGACATGGTGAAGAGCTGAGAAGCTACAGACTGAGAGAAAATATTTTCAAATCACATATGTGATAAAGGACTTATATCCACAGTATATAAATGTCTTTCAAAATTCATCGGTAAGAAATCAAACAACCGAGTTAAAAGGTAGCAAATTATTTAAACAAAGACTTCACCAAAGAGGAGATATGGCAGGTTAATAAGCACGTGAAAAATGTTCAACATCATTAGTCATTAGAAAAATACCAGTTAAAACCATGATAAGATACCACTACATGCATACTGTAATAGCTGAAAAACGAAACAACTTTAGGGCCTGGCAGATGCAGAGTTAGGAGAACTCTTACACATTGCTGGTGAGAATGCGAAACGGTGCAGCTACGCTGCAAAAATAGTTAAAATAATGTTAAACTCATGTTTACCTTATGACCTGGCAATTCCACTCCCAGAACTTTATCCTAGAGAAATAGAGCTCGTGTTCACATAGAAACTGGTGCATGAATGTTTATAGTAATTGTGTTCGTAGTTGCCAAAGCTGGGACGAACCCAAATATCCTTCAATGGGTGATGGATAAACAAACCATAGTACATCTATACAATGAGATACAACTTAGCAACAAAAATGAGTGAACAATTGATATCCACAATAACTTGGGTGAATCACAAAGGCACTTTGCTGAGTAAAAAAGCTAGTCATCAAAGGCTACATCCTGTATGATTCTATTTATATGACAATCTCAAAATGACGGTTATAGTGACAGAACAAATCAGCAGTTGCCAGGAGTTGAGGATGAGGGGGCAGTGTGGCTGCAAAGAGGTAGCACCGGGGGTTTTCGGGGCTGACGGGATGTTCTGTGTCTTGATGGTGGCAGTGGTCGCACAAATCTAAATGTGGTAAAATTCACATAACAGCACACAAAATCATTTTTACTGTATGTTAATTTTAAAAATAAAAACATAACAGGAGAGGTTTGGGGTATATTTTTTCTTTCAGATAGTGTATCTTTAATTCATATAATTCATATAACACGGTCTTGACACATTTTAAGAAAATCAATATGGTATCAATCCAACTGTTGGAAAACTTGGAGATTGACTGTCATTTGGTACAGCATTAATTTTTAGTTCACCATAAATAAATATCATACGTGCTTTAGAAATATGTTAAGAACATGAGATCAATAACAGTACAATTCAGAGATCCCAGTTCCAGCTATACGTCCACTAACTACGTATACCTTCAACAACTGGTTTTACCTCTGTCCAGGTCAGTTTTGCCACTTTTAAATGAGGACAAAGTATATGATCTGTTGTCTTTCCATTTAACAACGAGTTCATCCTAACAACTAAAATCTGCTTCTAAAATGGAAATAATACTTACTATTTTTCCATTATGAAATTCATAAAGGTTTTTTATATTTCAAAACTTCTAAAGTCTCTTGCCACTTGTTACTTTTATGAAAAATGAAACAATAATGTCTCTGGAGAACATATACATTTTTTTAAGTCCCATTGTTTGTAAGCAGCACAGTGCTCCACGTGCAACAGCGTTAGTGAATGATATGTTTGATGAGGAGGATCATAGGCAAAGACCTTGGGGAAAAAGTCAATAACCAAGTAATAGGGATTGTATATCGGGGCCCTTCAAGAGCACATGTGATTTGTATGGACAGGAAATTGTTCCAACATTAAAGGGATGTGTCTATGTACATATATATATGTATATGTACCTGAATGGATATGCAATCATGGCTTCTACTCCAGTTCACCACAATCCCTACGCTGTTGTTTTAAGCCAGGTGCTGAGTCAATCATTTCTGATTTCTGTCTGGTCTCTGTTTAGGCATTTGAGTTTACAAACACTGAAAAGTTCCACTATGCCATAGATATATTCAATGGGTTCTTAGGAAAATGAAAAAATTATTTGTTATAAAACATCTTGTTCTCTAAGAACAATGGGGAGATACGTCATTCTTTTTTCCTGAAAATTTTTATTATGTTTAGTCTAATGGAGTCTTGAACTATATGAAAGATTACATTTCCCCTTTCAGTTTGATTGGCAGAAGGCTTTGAGTAAAATTTGTGGCCCACCTACAGTAAGGGGCCTTTACTTTTTGTTCTAGCCGCATCCTAAACTCTTTGTCCTGTCCTCGTCTTTTTCTTTTTCTTTTTCTTTTTTTTTTCTTGATTGCTGAGTTTTATACATCTCTGTATTATTTTCGTGAATTTATGTTAGGAAACTGTATTTGTAAAAGTAATTATCTTCATACAAGGCTAGGAGAACAGTTTCCAAATGCTAAGAACGACCAACTGTATATTTCAAGAGATGAGATGATGTGTTTCCGCCCTTTGAATTAATTTTAATTTTTGGATCTCTTGTAGGTAGGAAAAGGAGGACAAATATTAAATTTTTGGAATGAGGACAGTACAGTTAGATAAATGAATAATTACATTTTATTTCTTTATTTTTTACAGCTCCTGTGTTAAAACGTGCTTGGAATATGCAGGATTACTTAGACATTTTTCTTTACTTTCATGCCAAGATTATTGTGAGATGTGGGCTGAGTACTGCGACCTGACTTCCTTTCCCATTTATGAAATTCCAGTGGCAAGTGCTTCGCATAGCTGTCATTAGTCATTCCATTTTCCTAACTTTTGGAGAGTCAGAACACTATCAGGACTCATTTCCAGTGCCCTCCTTGGGCTGGCCCACGTGAAATTTCCTACTAGGGGAAGCCTCCAGTCCCAACTGTGGCTGGCTCCCTGCAAGGGCTGCTCTTCTCGTCTGTCTCTTGCTACTGTGCTTGAGTTCTATGTAGCTTCCCAATTTCCACTTCCCGAATTACCTCTTCTCCTTTTGCCAGCTCTCCTCAACCAGGACAGGACTCTCTCAACTCTTCTTGCAACTGTCTAATTCTATAAGAGTTGCATTTCTTTCTTCATTGACTTGAAAAGCCTACTCAATAAATACTGTAGGAATGATTGGTTTACTGGGGGAAAAAAATAAAATGAGATTCTTCCCTTTGCCATATACCAAGATAAATTCCAGAGAGACGCTAGGTAAAAATGCAAAAACGTTACGAGACAAAGAACATGTAGGTGAGCAGCCGTCTTCTGGGTGAGCTTGGCGTTTCTAAGCATGAAATAATGGGTGAAACGATCAGAAAAAATTTTCGCAATATAAAAATTGAAGGCTACTATGTATTAAAAGGAAAAAAAACATATATACAAGTGCCACTGTGGATTGGACGTTGAGGATAGAGGCCAATGGTGGGGACTGTGAGAAGATGTTAAGAGATTCGGCTCCTGACTGCAAAGATTTGGGCAAGGACCCGGATATTTTGACTCTATTTAACAGTCAAACCAAATCATTGAAGAGCCATTTTAAAAAAAGATGAATTGCTTATGCTTTTTGTTCTATAAGCCTTTCTTGTTGTCATACATTTTAACTGTCAGAAAAGTCTATTTGGTGTCTTTTGAAGTTAATTTTCCCCTCTGTTGTCTTCATAGTAACACTGATAGTAGAGTATTTCTCACGAGGCAGTTAGACTTTCTGAAGCTAAGTGATAACATAGGCAAAGGAGAGATTATTTTATAATAATTGTAGATTATATTGGCATATAGTAGCATAGAGAATCTATTTTTACAGCCCCTCAATGTTCTCAGAACTGGCATCTTATTTAAAGTTTGCAACTTATTTGTGAAAAGGATAGTATTATTTCCACTTTAGATAAGAAAACTGAGGCTCAGAGAACTCCCATAACTTGCCTGTTATGAGCAAAAATTCTGAAAATGCAAGTCAAACACAGAAAATCTGGTTCTAAATCCTATACTCGCTCCTAGAGATACGATGCATTTGGATATAGGTTGGCGGGGTCGGGGGGTGGGAGTGCCTGGGTAAGTAGCATTTTGTCATATCTGTTTTTCATCTTTGGGCCATAGTACCTGCTGTAGACCCATTGTCCTATGCTATTCCATTTAAATTTTGTTTCACTGTTAACATGTCACTATCTGGGGAACTGTTGGTTTTGAAAGAATATATTTCCTTGTATTCCTGCAGTGGCAAAATGAAATACTCAGTAATAGCAAATCCTTACATGGTATTTGCCCTGTGCTATTTAATCCTCACAACCCTCTGAGATTATTATTATCCCCATTGTATGGATGAGAAGACTGAGGCCCAGAGCACTTGCTCATGGCCATCCGGGAGCCATTAACTTGTCATCATATAGATCTTCCATTTCCTATGTTTTATGTGAGGCAAAATGTTGAAGATTTGAAAAATGAATTTTCATTTCTAGCAAGTATCTCTTTCTTGAATAGTGTGCTAAATGCTAGTTTCTATCCAGGCGGCTGTAGTTGCCAGCGGTAGCTCTGCAGCCTCTTATTTTAATCAAGAAAATATTTTCAAAATCTGTCTGTGGTTTATGTAGACAGCAAGAAATACTTCGCACTTCGAGAATGTGGGATAAAACGAAGCGAGGTGCTGCCTCTTTTATCTGAACCTAGGAAATGGCGTTGTGAATTCTTAGATTGTTGAGTGAAGCAGTGTTTTTTCCCCTAAAACCTCCATCTCTTTTCTTTATATGAAATGTGTGCATATCAAAATGCTATTTGTGAAATACACTTCTGGTCACATTTACAACATCATCGGACTTAGATTACTCAGTGACACATTTTAGATGTCCATGACAACGTGACTGCTTTTCATCGGCCGGCAACATGGAATAATTAATCCGGAGCCATCACTGGAGGAGGATGGTGGCGTTCCGTGCTGGGGTGCAGAACGGGCCTGGGGGAGAGGCCTCTCAGCAGGCCCAGTCACGTTACCTGTAATTTTTCACATGCGTATACTTCATCACTAGTGATATCCTGGCTCTCAGATCAGTCATCTCTTAGGACTTAAAATTGATATATCAGTCTCAGTGTAAAATGCTATCATTCCCCTAGACCAACTGTTTACCGGAGTCTGACTCCTCCTGTGTCTCATTCCATCACACTGTTCCACACAGTGATGTTTCAATGTGAAATGGAGTTTGTTCATGCTGTGCTTCTGAGTAGAAAAAAGACAGAAGTACATGTATGATAAATGGTGAAGATTCCACAATAACCCTTGCAAAACAATACAATGTGGAAGCATTATACTTGCTTTAATAATTTAATGCATAAATGTGGCTTTTAAACTTTTATAACAAATACTATTTATGCGGCAGCGAGGGGAAGATCAATTATATTTGCTGTGAATCACTTTATCTTCCAACTTATTTAGAAATTAGCAAAATACCACTGCTGTCAAATTGTCGCGGTGAAATATTTGTGGAGACGACACTATTAGTAAAAAATAAAATTACCATCATGTATTTCAATTGTACATATATTTACTTACAGTTTTCTTATAAGGGGAGTTTACTTAAAATTAAATACAATTCTCTTCCTCTATGTGGGGCTCAGGACCAAATCCTGGCTTTCAGTGGCAACAATAGAATTTAGGAAAAACATTTGGTTTATTTCTCTTATTTCTGAAAGACACTGTAGTGTTTGCATTCTTTCTTTGGCCATGGAGTACATTATCTGTGGCTCTGAGTGTGGTCTGGCTGTGACATCAGCATCCCACTGATTGCTAGGGTTGACCCAACTGCTTTGGCTGACTGGGCTGGGGTCCACATACTTCATTTATGACCCCAAAAGCTGTGCATTGGCAGAGGATGATGACATCCCCAGGGAGACCAGAACCACTTAATTTTTATCAAAATGGAAACGACTTTTTGCTTTTAGCATGTCTTGATTCAACCTGTGACTAAAGGTCTGATAGACTGCTTTAAAATGAAAGGTAAAATTGTTTAACTCAAAGTGGGTTGAAATCCTGTTTCCAATTTGATGTAGCACTGCACATACTCAGTGTTTTCTCTGAGAAAACATTTTAGGATGAACGTTTAATGCTTGATTTTCTGTTTTCAAAAATCTTTAATATATGCTTTTTTAGAGTGTTGTGGTAGAAACTATAATTTATTGTAAGATAATATCCAAGCACAAAGCTTTAGCTGATAGATGTTCAATAAGTTATTGATGAACAGTGAAGGAATTGAGTGACCCCAAAGAACTGTAGGGACAAAGGAGAAATATTTTGACAGTAAGATATAGTCTCATAAAAATAATTTAACCACCAAAGTGATTATTTCTGTCCTTTGAGAGAAGTTTGAAAGTTAGCAATAATTAATTGGTTTAATTATGTTTCTCCTGTGTGTGTGTGTGTGTGTGTGTGTGTGTGTGCGCACGCACATGCAAGAAAATAAACGGTACTAAAATTATTTTCATAACTGACCTTCCTGTCTTGGGGATTAAAATTACATGGAGTCCAGTTCTCTTAGCAGATGAGGTATTCTGATAATATTTTTAAAATATAGCCCATTGAAAGGGAGCTATCCACCAGAAAACTAGAAGTAGATGGGGCTAATATTCTTTGTATTAGTTTCAAAATTCTCTAAACTTAATAAAGCAAAATTGACATTATAAAGGTTTTTTGTTCAATTTTGAAGATAAAGCTACTCAAATCTAAGGTTAGTTTTGAAAATAGAGTACTTTTAATAATGTATATGTCAGAAATTATATCCATCACCTGGCTCACATCCATTATTTTAGGAAATTTTCAATAGCTGTATTTTTTTATAGCTCAGTTCAAATTGACTTGTTTCATTAAACTTTTTTAATAGACTTTTTAGAGCAGTTTTAGGTTCACAGCAAAATTGAGCAGAAAATACAGTGAGTTCCCATATACCCCCCACCCCACACAGCCACAGCCTCCCCACTATCAACATCCCACACCAGCTGGTACATTTGTTGCTACAATCAATGAAACTAGTAGCTGCATTTTTAATTCTAAAATGGATAAATGGGTTTATTATTTAACTGTCCTTGTTAATAATGCTTATTCCGAGACATTCAAAATATTTATTGGTTGCTAGTGTAAGTCAATATGTGACTAGTAACATGACAGAGAAGAAAATAAGCTCTTGTGCTCAAGTCACATAAAAAGGAATAGGGAAGATATGTACATGAACGGTTTTGATGCTATTTCGAACATGTGGTCTTACAAGACACACAGTACAAATGCTCTGGGAGGCAGCACTGAAAAAAGGTAAGAAGGCTTCAGTGGAAAAAACATCTGCAATAGGCCTTGAAAATTGGGCTGTGATAGGGTTGCCAAATACAATATGGGATACTTAGTTAAATTTGAATTTGAGATAAACAACAGATAACTTCTTCAGTGTAAGTATATCCCTTGCTCCATTTGGACACACTTATGCTAAAGACGTTACATGAGACACAACATTTCCAGTTAAATTTGTATTATTTGCTAAAGATGGCAATTCAAGGCATGAGGTACATTCTACTCAGAGAAAACAATGTTCAAAGGTACAGAGGGAAAATAATCTTACGGTACATATGGGAAAGAATGAATGGTTAATTACTTTGAAGGTACAGAATGGTTTGGGTTGGGTGAAATGAGATGTGTTAAGAATTATACTGGGACAACGAGGCATAAACTGTAATTGTCCTGGGCAAACAGGAGGGGATGATGCTGAGAGCTGAAGGGAAGTGGGACCATGGGTACCAAAGGAGGGAGTTTTTTGGATCTAGTTAGGGTAACTACTGAGATGCTGTGCAGTTGCTGCCCATGACAACAAGAGCACATGATAATTTAGGGAAGACCAAAGAGGTCCAATCTTTGAGCATTTTGTCCTCTGAGCAAATCATTCTTCTATGCCTGTGGCTTTAGACCATGTTTTTGGGATTGTGAAAACCCAGAGCGTACGCCAGACAAACCTGTGAAATCCTCTTGCTGATGAGCCATCAATTGTATTATTTCTGAGGTTAGGGACTTCATTCCTGAGACTATGCAGGCAGAGACTTGGTCCTTTTGGAGCAGAATATTGCAGAGTTCACAGGAGGTAGCCATCATATACTTGTTTATTAAAATTGATTGGAACATGAATTAACAGTCTGCTCCATTGCATCTAGAAAAACTGAGTTAGAGATGGCACATAGTAGGCCCTTGGCCAAGATGAAAAGAGAGTAATTTAAAGTTTTTGCTCACAATGTAAAATGACCACATAATGATGTATGATGGATCTGTATGAAGATGTTAAAAATACAATATTTCAATCAGCAGTTAAAACATTCAATAAAATTGTGGAAAGCTTCACATATACACAAAGGTAGAGAGAAGAGTACAATGAACTCCCCTATACCCATGCCTCAGTTTTGGCAGTGGTTAAGAATGCCTTCTTTGCTTTTCTAGGCTGTTTCTCTTTTCTTTGTTGGAAAAAAAAAAGCACAAAGCATGGGGTGGACACTTTTTTTTTATCGGCTGATTGGGTATACAACAGCAAATTGACAGGGGTTGGGTTTAGAAGTGGAATTGAAGATGCAAATGATTTACTTGGATTTTGTTTGCATAGATTCAATCTGAGACTGAAAAAAGTATATTTTTATGTTGAAATAATCATGTATTACCTGAATTAAATCCATGATGTTCATGAGGATTATTTAATTACTATCTTTGCAACTGAATGCTGTTTAATGCTTTTTATTAACACTATATGTACAAAAAGCTCTAATGACTTTAGACAGGCCTATGTTACCCTTTTTTAGAGGATAAAAATATTATAATGACTTGTCTGTAGTTACACAATATTGTAGGCTGGAATGGAACAATGGTTTCAATTCTATTAATTTATCATTTGGACTCATAAAATGGTCTTAGTAATGCTTGTCCAGATAATTAAATGATTAAATTCTGCATTTCATCTAGGAATAGCAGAAGTAAACTTTAGCAAAATATATTTTATAGGTTAGCAAAATACCGATGAAAGAACAATATATATGAATATAGGTGTTATTGTTAGAACCGTGAAAAATTAATCTACTCATATTTCCTCAGGTCACCACTGTCTGATCTAAAAAATGGGGGCACTTTTACAGAAATCACCTATAATTTGAAAGCTTTGAAAGCTTTTGTGTCTATCTGTTAATGAAAGATTCCAGATCTTTGCAAATTCTGCCCCAACCATTTCTGGAAGTGTCCAGGGCTTCCAACTTGCTCATGATCCAATCTGAAGTGCTACCAAATGGCATCTGCCTGACATCCCTATGGCTTCCACTGGTTCTCCCCTCTGGCCATGGCTCTGGTCAGGCCCTGTCTGTACTGGGTGCTGCCGCCATGTCTGCTGGGAATTTTCAGGTTTTCCAGAGATCTCTATTACTTCTGCTGGATGACTCAAAGCCTACCACTTGTGCTGTGGACCCCACTGTGGCTGTAGCCTCCTGCCTTGCCCTGCTCCCAATTTTTATTAACACTTTCGATGTAAGTCTGGAACTAGGTTGTAGACATCCTCAACCGTCACCTTATTTGATCAACATTTAAAATAAAGCTTGCTTTTCACCCTAATTACAAATGTATCGCGTAAATTTTGGAGCTGACTTAGAAATAACTGAAGTAAAAATATATAACCCATCTGAAATCCACATGGCTACTATTAGCATTTTGGTGGATATTCTTCAGGTAGAGTCTCTTTCTTTGAAAAAAAGTTCTGCATCGATATATTTTAGCATATATTTCACACTACTTAGTGTATTCTGCAGTTTTCACTCTGTCCACAAATTTCCTTCCAATAAGTTCTTTAATATTTTCTTTTAAGAGCTGGAATAGTATTCTGATACATGGATATAAAATTACTTTCTTAATCTTTTTATTACAAGGGATTTCTTTTTATTTCAGTTCTATACTATTAAAAGTAACAACATTCCAATGACCATTTTTGTATATACATCTTTGCTCACATCTCTGGTTTTTCCTTAAGTATACATTTTAGAAGAAGAACTGTTAAATTGAATATGAAAATTAACATTTTTGATATTTGTCAAAATACCCTTCAGAAATATTGTGGCGATTTTCACATACAGTGTTTTATAAGTGTATTGCCATTTTTTTTTAAATCTTTGCTAGTATGACAGTGAAAAACGTGTCTCCTATTTAGGTTTTATATATTTTCAAGTAATGAATGACCAAATATTTGTTCATACATTTCCAGGTATCTGGCTACCTTTTGTGAATCACTAATGTCCTTTGTCCAATTTTCTATGAATTTTCTTTGAGTTTGTAAGAATTTATAAGAGCACTTTTATATTATGGAAGCTTTCACTTCATCATCTGTATTGCACATGGATTTCTATTTTAATTTGGCGTTTTGCCATGCAGAAGTTTCAAAAGTTTATGCGGTCACTTGGCTTATTCCTCTCTTTTCTCATTCTTTGGTGTTTAGAAAGATTCTTCTCTACTCTCACGATTACCCAAATATTCATCTGACTTATAGTTTCATACTTTACATTAAACTAGTTATTTTACCCATCGAGACTATTTTGGTTGGCTGACATGAGCTAACGACTTTTCGAGGCTGCCCTCTGGCAGAGGGTTAGCAGAGCAGCGGTGTATGTGCTCTGATGTCCTACAGAAGGCTTTAACAACAGGTCTTGCTCTTTCTTTCTCTCCCTAGGACTCAGGCAAAGGTGAGTGGAAAGTGGGCCAAGATCACCTTGATTTAGCTATGCTTTCTTAGGGTCGCTTCCTTACTGCAACTCCAATCCTGCTTTGGGTCCAGGTTGCCCTTAAAATGCATTTTTGCAGGATGTCTCTTCTTAGATTCCCATGTAATGAGTCCTCGCAAGTTTCTTCCATGACCATCTCTTAAGGTCCCTGAGCACGTCTTGACATGTCCAAGTCAGCTTGGCCTGAAGCTGGAGCTCTGCTACATTTGGAAATGTTCTAGTAAAACTGAAAATTTGTAGGCATTCTTCAAGTAGTAGTGATTTTGCTTTAGAGCAGCTAATATTTGTTGAGAGAAAAGTGTAAGGTATGAAAAGTTTGAGACAAATATTCTCACACATCAGATATCAGATAGTACATATAGTAGTGTATATGTGTGTGTTGATATAGACAGGGAGTTACCAACGCAAGTACTGAAAGGGGTCAGAAGATGATGTAAATGAATGAAGTGGGATGAGAGAGACATCGGGGTGGTGGGGGCTGTGTTGATCTGTAAAACACAAGCCGATGCTAAAAGTATTTCAGCTACTTGTTTTCAAGCATAAAGATTAATCCAGTATTGGGATAACTCCCAGTACTTCACAAGAATCAGGAAATCCAGATTTAACACAAAATTCTGACTTTTAAATGCTGGCAACAAACTCAGAGGATTTTAAAACATTCCAAAGGTCCAAGAGAATGTATTTATAGGCTGGATCGGACCTGTGGGCTGTTGAGTTTTGACTTGGCTCTAGTCACACGTTTTGTTGGCTGGGTAAAAATGATGTAAAATTATTTGCAAGATTACAACATGAAAGGAAAGCCAATATTTGTGAATAGCAAGATCAGGTGCACAAAAATAAGATTCACCACACTGGAAAAAATGGAATTCCAAAACTAATATGAAATTGCATTAACAAGAGATTTGACCACCATTTCTTTGAAATGTCCAGCTTTGAAATTTCTTTCTGATTTGTGAAATAGAAGTATGATGAATTGGTGAAAGGAATGAGGAAGGTCAGGAATGAGGAAGTTTGAGTGCCGAGGAAGAGCAGCACATTTATTGTGGTCATGAGGCCCTGGGGTCTTCTCTCTGGTGCCAGGACTCTGAAGGAGAATTTTCCTAATAAATAAAAGACTTTGAAACAGACTCTCTTGCATGTGATCAGCTCCATAGGGTGTCTCTTGAAACAGGATGTGAACAACTGGAATTGAAATGGAGAGACCTTGGAAGGGTAATGAAAAAGGGACCTGAGTGCCCATAAATCTCATGTTCAGGATACCTGAGGGGGCTGCCTCAACCACTGAAGATCATTCTCTTCAAGCAATTTATTGTACTGACTCTTAAAAACATAGAGGAACTAAGGGGAGGCAAAATGGAGAAGCAGAGAGCTTAGACACTCTGCAGTGCCTCCCTTAAAAAGAGTTCATGTGTGATCATCACACAGATGTGTGTAATAACCACTGCTCAGGAACACCTTTCCCCTTCCTTTCTCTATTTCTCTACTAGTGACCTGGTCACTCCAGGAACCTTTGTCCTTTTTGGAATTGGGCCTGTTTGGGATTGAAAAATGATACAGATGTTTTTCCACTTCCAGCTCCTCCCCCTTTATATAAGGCACTAACTTTTTTTTTTTTTTTTTAATTTCTGCTTCATGTGTCTCCACTTCCAAGGAGGAATCCTACTAATCTTAATCCACGTTTCTTTTCCTCCTGGCATGCTTTCTTGGTGGTCAGTGGTGCTGGCACAAAAGGGTTCTAAAAGTTGTATTTCTGTTTACATTGTTATATGTCCAAAGAATATCAAATTCTTCTTAGAGATCTAGAAGCCTTTGATTATTTCCTAAGTTCTATTCCATTCTTTCTTGAGTAGGGTAGAGGAGACACCTGGGAGCAGGAAAAGAAAGAGAAGATACAAAGACCAAATTATTGCTTAAACGACCATTTGCTGAATGCTTATTAGGTGCTAGAAATTTTGATAAGCATTAAATATGTCATTTCACTTAAATTCCTAAAAGCCTAGAAATTCCATATTTTTTTCCATTTTACATATAAGTGAAGTAAGTAAGAATAAACAATATAAGTAATCTGGCACAGCTGGTAAGTGGAAAGTCCCCTTTATCCTCAGGACTTTTGATTTTGAAACCCGTCTGTTTAATCACTATAAAGTTACTCCAAATTTTCTTTTCCTAGAATCTCAATAGCGTGAAATCATAATGAATTATAAATATTATGTCTAATCTAAGTCTTTTTTACATTAAAATGAAGAATCTATGGATTTATAATGGAAAATATATTGCCCTGTAGATTTTAGAAGATTCTTTTTTTGAGATTGTGGCCATCATAACATAATTATATGAAGCATGTGCTCTATGGGTTTTTAACAAAAAACTATTAAATATCCCTTTGTATGGTTTTATATTGGTCAGCTGCTTTCATAAATATATAGTTTTCATAAATATATGGTTTATTAGAGTGAAGAAAATACTAATCTGAAGATAGAACCCCAAGGATTGTCAAAATTTAATAGTAAGGCAGAGAAAGAAAATGGAAATAGCAATAGAAGATCAGGAACCCAGAGTAGCACAGATGCCAAAGGATATGTTCAACCTCTTTTATGAGAACAGAAGAACTAACCTGAGGGTGTGGCTAAAGGTGAGAAGGTGGTATGGGAGGTAGGATGGTGAATGAGTGATGTATGGGACAGGGCGCTGCCACATAGAGACTATGGAGAGTGCACTGGAAGGGGTAACTAGTTAGGAGAAATCAATCAGTTACCAGTTGAGATGAGTAATCAAAGGGAGAAAGAAGAGGGGAGGGTTTTGAATGATTGAGGTATTGGCAGTGAGGATGGGAAGAAGAAGGCACACATAAAAGATGGTCAGGAAGATTCTGGGCAACATAGGTTGAACACGAAATAAAGGAGCAAAAGGCATCTACAATGATCCCATCTTTACAGCATGTGCATTAGTTAGACGGTGGACTTACTCAAGTAATAACATCCAGAAAAAGCAGGTTTACAAGGAGAAATTCAGTTTTCATAGAATTATCTTTATAGTACTATGGTGCATCTAATGGAACTTTTTTTTTTTTTTTAAAGATTTTATTTTTTCTTTTTCTCCCAAAGCCCCGTGGTACATAGTTGTGTATTTTCAGTTGTGGGTCCTTCTAATTGTGGCATGTGGGACGCCGTCTCAGCATGGCCCCATGAGCAGTGCCACGTCTGCACCCTGGACTCAAACCAGTGAAACCCCGGGCTGCTGAAGTGGAGCACGCAAACCTAACCACTTGGCCACGGGGGCTGGCCCTGTCCAGTGGAACTTTTAGTTTAACATTAGAAGAATACTCTAAATTGATTGAAGGATTCTACATGACTTTTACTAAGCCTTCTGAAATGCAATTATGATATATGTTAAAATTATGTCATATAATAGTTAGTATTTCAGATATCTGTCCTGTAAAAGCCGCCATGTTTAGGCAGTCTATGAAATTCATTTACAAATTCACTACAATTTAGAGAACATTTTAAATTGCATTAATGATCATATATAAACTTTCACTATTAACTATTTCTACTGACATCAATAGGTCAAATAACTTAAAGGCAGTCTAGCACCTCCTATATTTGACTGATGTTTCTGTTTTAATGATTTACCAAAAGATTTGGTCTGAATTAGATGGGTTAGACAAATTTATATTTTCAGAGAAGACGTTCATCACAGAAGACTTTGATCATTCATGGACTTCATTTCAATAATTCCTTGATAATAACTGAAAACGTCAACTTTTATCCCCCCTTTCTCCCTTTGGGAAATAAAGAATGCATTTGGTATTTGTATGAGTTAGCTTTTGCTATGTAACAAACCATACCAAGATTTAGTGTTGTAATCAGCACCTAACTTACTTAGCTCATGATCCTGTCGGTCAGCTGGGGGGTTTCCTGGTGTGGGCCAGCTTGACATATCTCAGCTGGCCTCTCTTATGCATCTGTGATCCACTGGTGGATTGGCTGCTGGCTGGCTGGTCGAGCATGGCCTCACTGACAGCTGTTTTTCAGGCTTTCTTAGTTATCCTTCATGTCATCTCTTGTTCTTTGGCGTGCTGGCTTGGACTCATTACCTAGTAGTCTCTGGGTTCTGGGCACAACATAAGAAGGCAAGCCCCATTGCACAAGTGCTTTTTAAATGCTTCCTCACATCATATTTGTTAGTGTTCAATGGGCCAAAACAAGTCACACCACCAGCTGACGGACAATATGGAAGACATTACAAAAGGGCATGGATAAAGGGAAGAAATTAATTTGCAATTATTTTATTATCTGCTGCAGTGAAATATTTCCCAGATAGCCTTTGTGCATCTGTGAGATGGCCATTGTAAATGACAATTTGTGGGCAGATAGTACAAGACTTGGGATTTGTAAGCTTATTGAGATTTGTAAAGTCGAATTCTTGTATCTGTCAAACCAGGAGACAGAAACCACACAGAAATTTGAGCAGGGAAAGTTTTATAAAGATTATTCATTAGTAACAGGGCATTGGTGTAACAGGGATTGACTAATAAGCGTAAAGAGAACTCTAAAGCATAGAAGAATAGCAGATATGGGGGCAGCCACCGCCCACAGGACTGAGGCAGTGTATTGAAGAGAAGGACAAATTTGGGAGAGTCCCCTGCCCCCAAGGCTGAGATTTAGACCTCCATGGAGGGAGTGTGGCTGTGGCCCATTGGATAGCAGAGAAGTCCACTGAGGAATACAGGCTGAGGCTGGCAGTCAGGAAACCATCTATTGGGGTGCCAAGGAAATTCAGCAGCAGGCTGCCAGTGTTGGGTGTTGCTGAATTCACTGAGAAGCTACCTATGGAGATGTCAATGAAATTGGCTATGGGTGAGCTCCCCTGGGACTCTCTCAGCCAGCAGAGAATTCTAAGAGGAAGAAGGAAGGAAAGCACCAGACAGGAGTAGCAGCTCTTGCCTCCATCAGCAGCCCTCCAGCGCCCTCTAGTGTCAAAGCTTAACATTAGACTAGCTGGCAAAGGAGAAACGTTTGCAAGGTCCAGCTCCAGTATCACAAGCAGGGCAGTGAAGGGTGAATTTTGAGCTGAAAGGCAATAAATTGATAACTGGCACAAATAGGAAACACATTTATGCAAAAGATAAATGGTTAAGCTAATAAATTCATCTGATCATTTCCTATGGGAACCAAATATAAGCAGCAGTTGGATAAAGTTGACAATGACCTTTGCAACATGTATTTAGAAGAATTACTGTTATATTTGACAGTTTTTTGAGATATGACCCTTTAAGATCATTAACATTGAACATTGGATCACATGATTTTTACCCATCCTATAAATTACATTATCATTGTCAATGCAGATAAAATTCCACTTTCACCTAGCAGGAAACTTCTATTTTTATTGCCAGCAAAACATGTTATTTTTCACATTGGGAAAGAAAAATTTTCCAATCTTGAGAGAAGTTTACGTATATCTTCAATACTTTATGCAAATTGGTGGTATTTAGAATATACCTAGAGATGACAAGAGTATTAAAAATTTAGGATAGTGCTATTATAAGGGCTAGAAGATTGCACTTATTGAGGGGTCACTCTTTCCATATACTAGAAAGTCAGTTAACTGTAATTAAGCAGGAATGCAACTTTAAAATTGTGCCCTAGCCTTTTAAGCTGGAACTAGAAAAAAAATAGAGAATTTTTATATGTGGATGATTTTTATCTTGTGGTAGGATTAGTCTTATAGAATTCAGAATTAACTATAAAAAATTTGCAGAGCCCTTTTCTTGAGAGGAAGTGAATTAGTGAGCAGTTGAAGACCTGTTTAAAAGGAAAGAAGGCAACGGAGGAGAAGAGGAGATTTAAGGAGCAAGCAGTCTTGCTTGGGGTCAGCAGGAAGCTGATCAAGAAAAATGACCAAGAAAACGTTCCTCAGAGTAGAGGAGTTCAAAGAAAGCACAAATCAGTGCCAGTAATGACACCAAATTAAGTTCTTCCTGTTCCTTCCTCAGCTGGTCATACAATCAGGCCAGCTTCCTCGGAAAAGTGAATGATGTTCATAAGATGGCTACAGAGTTACGATCCATGGAACACACAAGAATTATAAAAAGAAAAGAGGGTACAATTGTAGTTTAGGTGATTTGCTAAAATTTGAAATATATGGCAGAAAAAGTAAATGAAAATATTTTTATTTAAGAAAAAGAATTTAGTGATGTTAAAACTAAATTGCAGCTATCATTGTGAGCTCACAGCCTCAAAAAATTAAATATAGTTTTTAGTTCTATCTCCAAAATATTCATCTACCTTACCTCTAGAAATTGTTTGGGCTCTGGGTGAAGTTCAGATTATTCCAAATTTTAGTTTCTCATACTCTTCTCCATTCAAAGTAAGCAGAGTTTTTCAAAGAGAAGCTTTAAACTAACTTTTTACTAATTTCTAAACTTACTAAACTAAGTAAAATGGTTACTAACAAAGTGGTACTAAGTTAACACTAAAGGGCACGTTATTTCAGGAAAAGGCATCAGGTCATAGAAACCTGAATATTCTGTGAAAGAAAGGATTGGAAACATACTATTGGCCTAGCAAATAAACCCAGACTTAAAGGAGTCTGACTTGGGGAATATTGGCATGGGGTTGAATCATCTTGAAAGTGTCAGTCGAAATCCATGTCCCAAACAAGAATCACTTACTCCACAGCGAAAAGCCTGCAACCCAGACAGGCTGTAGTGGTATCTTTGTCCTTTTGAGTATCTTTTGATTACTGTGAAGTCTGAAGATGCGAACAAACATGCCCCCAAGATGAGTTAGATCCGTGGTGTCAATATTTTGACACCAGGTTAAATGCAGGTGTGACAATGACTCTTAGAATAATTGTGATAATTTGCCTTTTTTCCATTTTAAAATAGCATGAAGCCTTTCAAAGAATACTGATGTGATTTATACATGTTAGTGTTGAATTATTAGTTTTTATAAGTAGAATGTATACACTTAGGAAAATCTGTGTTAGGTTGATAATTGTGTACTTTTCCATACATGAAATCCTTTTTGGCATTAAATGTAATATCAAATTATATCAGAAATCAATGGCAAGGAAAGCTGTTTAATAAGATCTTGATGAGAATGTATTTGACCAAATGGTGGTCTGTCTCTCTGATGGGTTGAGTGACACTGCCTATAGAGTAATACTTTCTCTACTGTAGATGTTGGATTGCATTATGCTGCCCAGGGATATGTTTCATTTTCTCCAGAACAAGATAATTACAAGGACTGTATTTTCTTCTTTTATTTGAAGATGTAGTTTCATATAAAAGCCAGTTGAGATATTAAGCTTTTATCATACAATTTCCAAAAGAGATTCCAGCTCTACATGGATGAATGTTGAGAATGAAAGAGAAGATTAAATTTTAATATTTGTAAAGGTTTTGGTTTTGATTCATGAGAATGTTATAGGTTAATCTTTTTCTAGGTTTATTTCATTTCCTTAAATGTAGATGATGTATCTTATTAGGAATTTAAGTACTAAAAAAATCATGAATTACAATGTGGGTCTGATACCCATGAAGGGACAAGAGGAGGACGGAGAGCCGGGTGGGCAGAGCCTCAGGCTGCAGGGTTGCTGTGAGTACATCTCTACGGGTTGATGGGGAGCTGAGCAAGGAGCACTCCTCGGAGGAATCCTGTGACAGGCAGCAACGGTCTGGTTCTAGTTCCACTCCCGTACTCAGTCCCTGGCTAGAAGCAACCTGGGCAGGGTGTGGCCCTATCGTGAATGCTAAAGTAGATCCCCAAAAAGCAGCAGCTCACAGCTCCTGGCTAATGACTCCTCCCAGAGGGGTTTTCTCTTTAAGGAAGATCTTAGCAGCAATCCGCCATGGCTGCCCGACTCTGTGAAGTTGGGCCAGCAGGAACTATTAGCCTGATTTTTAAAAAGTTTCAGATAATTAAAAAATGTCCAGTGTGATAGTGGCTGATTCCAGGTTTCATGGTTAATCTTACTAAGTGGGTTTTTAAAAACCCAGTTGTGGTGGTCTTCAAAACGGCCACGGTCTATTACTTCCATTCCTGTAGGTCAGTGTGCTCCTCACATCCAGAGGTGGAGCCTGTGGCCCCGCCCCTTGACTCTGGGCAGGGCTTCTTCCTTGCTTTGACCCAGAGGACGAGCTGAAGTGATGTTCTGCAGGCATGAGGCCACAGGCACCTTCCTCTCTTCCTTCTTGGAAGCCAGACATCCTGTAAATAGTCTGGCCATAGCTTCGTTCCAATTATGAGAAAACATCAGAGAGAACCAGACTGAGAGATAGTCTACAAAATAACTGACTAGTACTGCTGAAAAGTGTCAAGGCGGTGAAACACAAAGCTGATAAACTGTTACAGATTGGAGGAGATTAAGGGAAAATAGCAACTAAATGCAATGCGGGATCCTGGATAGGGTCTTGAGATAGAAAAGGATCATTAGTGGATTAACTGGTGAAATTTGATAGGAACTGTGGTATAGATAACAGTATTGTACCATGCTAATGTCTTAGCTATAATAATGTAGGAAGGTTGTGTAAGAAGTTAAGATTAGGGGCTGGCCCCGTGGCCGAGTGGTTAAGTCTGTGCGCTCCGCTGCAGGCGGCCCAGTGTTTCGTTGGTTCGAATCCTGGGCACGGACATGGCACTGCTCATTAAACCACGCTGAGGCAGCATCCCACATGCTACAACTAGAAGGACCCACAACGAAGAATATACAACTATGTACTAGGGGGCTTTGGGGAGAAAAAGGAAAAAATAAAATCTTTAAAAAAAAAAAAAAGAAGTTAAGATTAGGAAAACCAGGGTCATGGGTATACAGGAACTCTGTACTATTTTGCAACTGTTATGTAAGTCTAAAATTAGTTCAAAATAGTTAAATTTAAATAAGTAAAAATATATCCACATTGTATCATCTATTAGTTCCAGTTTTTAGTGTCTTAGAGTAAAAACTTAAACATATTTACGTTCAGCTTGTGTATTAAGCAACGAAATTAAAGCAAAAAACCCCCACCGATTCTCTGGACTTTATCACAGAGTCTGTGAAGGATATTTACTATATGACTATTATGCGTAAGAAATGAGGCACTTAGGAAGAAATCCTAATACTAAAGATATGGTTCCTTAATTGCAAAGGCTCTGGTATAAGAAATAAATAATTACAAAGAAAAAATGTATAAGGAGTTCAGATGGGGGGGGGGTGATGACTGCTGCCTGGGCTTCCAGGAGGAGGTGAAATTAAACTGGGTCTTCAAGGATGCATAAGAGTTCAATTATCAAAGATGTGGGTGGAGAAAGATAATTCTAGGCTGTGATATAGAAATGGTGTGTAAGGCTGTTATCTCCCTCAGAGTATTGTGTAATACGATTAAAAGAAATGCTGGAACAAGGTTGTACGTGGTCGAGAATGCCAGGCCAAGATATGAATTAATACATTAGTATGATTCTCCAATATGAAATATTCTCAGTAGGAAATAACTACTGAATGCTTACTATGTTAAGGCGTCACACTCAGCACTGAGAGAGTCAAAGAAATACAAGACGTGGTTAAAGAATCACTGCTCTTCATAAAATGGGCGACTGTCCGTCTCTGCCTCTTGAAGTCTTGCTCCCGCTTCCAGGCCAGCTCCTCTGGAAGTGACCCTGTTGAGCAGTAAGGTGCTCGCAGGTGTTTCTCCTCGTCCCGCTATTTGTGTACATGCCTTGGATTTTTCTTTGATAGACTGTCAGTTCCTAGAAGCAAGAGGCATTTTCTCTGAGGCATTTTCTCATGCCTCAAAAAAGCAACACTGGCAGACCCAATTTAAAGAATGTTGCTGAGAAGACTGGAGGAAAAGTTAATGTTTTTGAGGTTATTTGTGGTATTTTCTATGCTTCTATGTCAGATGCTGCTTCTAGTTACCCAGTCTGTGCACGTGGTTTGTGGTATCTGAGTCAGGCAGCCTAAATATTAGGATGAAAACTGAAATGACTCAAGGATTAACCTCAACTCTAGACCTGTTTCTTAACTACACTTAGAAATGTAGATCTTTCCTATCTTATGGAATATTATATTGCTTCCTACACTAACGATAGAAACAGTTTTTTCATAAATGCTTTCCAATCTCTGATACTATGCTGCTAAGTACAAGTTTTAGTTGCTTACAACATTTTCTCTTTAGAAGTGAACAATTAGTAAATATGGTTGTTTCCTGCTGCGCACCTGAATCATATGTCAGAAGCAATAAAGATATTTTAAGCTAGAGAACATGTCGACAAGATGTCTCAGTCCTGGAGCCAATTGCTGACCGATTGCAAGTGTAACCACATCAGGGAAAGTAATGCTCAGATGATTGATCAGTGGTTCTTAATGGTATTTTTGTTGATTTCCTGCCGATTTTCCTATTGCTCTTTGAGCTTTTTTCGCCTTTTACATATTACTCTATTCACAGTCTGGCAAAAATTTGCAGAAAAAGTATCCAAGTGATGGGCTCCCAGCAGGTGCTGGATCAAACGGGCCTTGTTCTCTGGCCCCTGGGATGTCTGCATGGATCAGAGGAGGCCAGGGCTGCCCTTCAGATGACCTGTAGTGAAATGCAGAGGACATGCTCAGTTTCTTTCCATGGATAAACAAAGTGGAGATGAAATATTTTTGTTAGCTTGAATAGAGGAATTTATTTTATGTGTACACTGCCTGTCTCTACAGTTGATTGAAAATGGCGTGAAGTAAATCTTGTCTAATAGATACTTAGAGAGGAATATTATTTAAATATCTAACCGTGTAAAGGTCACTGTTTTACCTTTTGATCTTTGTAGGGAGATGCTGGTTTCAACTGAATATGGGACCAAAAAAAATCACACAAAAATGAGAGCTGTATAGTGAAAAAAGTACACTCCCAATAACATGTGGTTTGAGAAGGTCATCGTGAGCTTCAAAAGTCTGACAGAATGGTCAAGTTGACTTTGGATTTTGTTCCTAGATTTTAGCAATATCAACTTCTAAGTATGGTACTTGACTGAGAGTATACTGATATAAATCTTGATTCTTTATGGAATGTCAAATGATTTTTTTTGTTTAATTTGATCTTTATGGAGATTACAATTTGGCAAACATTTGTTGAACATCTATTTGCAAATGGCACTGTTTTAGAAACTTGGAATGCAAAGAATTGATGTAACCCCTATCTTCACAGAACTTAATATTCAGTAAATTAGGAGAAGTTAATAAAAATGAAAGTGGACTAAATTAATTCTACTAAAAAGATTAAAGTCAGGACAGTTTTGCTATTTGGGGAATCTTAGATCCTTTGTGGAAAGGAGTGTTTGATTTGTCTCTCTAGTCCAGTCAGAAGATATAGTTCTTTGTGTGGCATATACAGGCAGAGTGGAGGAGATTTCATTTTTCTATTTTAATTAAAAAAATTTTAATTAATTTATTTAATATTTTAATTTAATAGCATAATTGATAAACATGTGGATCAATACTTAAGATAGTTAATCTTCTAGATCTACATAATGATATAATTCTCCAAACTATGGAAATATTTATTAGGATTATTTTCTTCAAATTAGAAGATAGCACATGGTACTCTTATAGATGTCATGTACTACTTACGGTTACAGAAGCCAGCTCTATGAAGACTACATTTTTGAAATCCAGATAAATTTCCAGCTTTATTTTTCCCAGAAAAGAATAGACAAGTAAAAATTCTCCTATTCCAGATATAAAAAGAGGCTGCAGTGTCATTTAAGCTCTTTTTTTCTTAAGTAGTTTAAGATGCTTCACATAATTCTTATAATATATTAGAAAAATGTTGACAATATATTTAGTATCACATAGATTTATGTTTATAAATTACCAAGATGACATAATTTACACATTTTGGCCACGTACTCTGTTGTGACATAGGGGGCAGTTGAGATTAGAATCACATAAAAGCGGTGAAGCTTGATACCTGTGAGTGGCAGATGCAATTTGCCTGTGATTTCATGAACTGTGTCTGGAATAATACTTGCATATCTATGTGTGCCTTCTTTTTCTTTTGAGGAAGATTAGCCCTGAGCTAACATCTGCCACAAATCCTCCTCTTTTTGCTGAGGAAGATTGGCCCTGAGTTAACATCTGTTTGCCCGTCTTCTTCTATTTTATATGTGAGATGCCTGCCCCAGCATAGTTTGCCAAGCGGTGCCATGTCTGCACCCGGGATCCAAACTGGTAAACCCCTGGCTGCTGAAGTGGAATGTACAAACTTAACCACTGTGTTACTGGGTTAGTCCGTATGCATGCCTTCTTATTGAAGTCATGGTGGAGTGTGGATCATCATATAAGCAAACCACTGGGTTTTTGGTTTGTAAGACTAACGCTTATTGGGAACATCACATATTAATTTTGAAGTGACTTGTGCTTACATGAGGATTAAACTAGTTTAGAATATGGTTTTCAAAGTGCCCATTGTTTTAGGCCAGTCATTCTCACAATGATATCACCATATTTTTAGTCTCAACACCAGATAAGTATTGCTACCACTCTCCATAATTTTCAGTTTTGCTTTCTTCTCATGATAATTTAGGTATTTAAGTCACATGTTTTATAGGAATTTGGAATTTCAAGTTTTTCTTTACAATCCAGCTTTTAAGCTTATTTTTGAGGACTCTGGTTAATGAACATTAAAATTACAACAGAACATTTTGAAAAACTCTATGAAAAAGGTATATTGAATTGCATTATATCTATTAAAAGGCAAAGAAACATTCATAGTGTCATAAGACTAAAACAAACCTTGATAGTATGAAGTAAATGCTGCTATGCGATAGTCAAAACAGTCATCTCAGACATTCATGCTAGTGGAGAATACATCGGTATGGACAGGTCCAAGTAGTGGGAAATTATAAAAGAATTTGTATGTGTCTTTATTATGTAGTTTTACAGTGAAACTTAGCTACTTCAGCCTAACTTGGAAGAAAAAAGCCAGAGTTATATGTTCTTTTAAAATTCATGTCATTCAAAAATTTTAACACACTTATCATTTTAACAAGGCCTGGTAGGTGTCCTTAGAGGACACATCTGTGTGAACGGCTAAGAATTGTGATTAGTAAATTGATTATAAATGGATGCATGTGTGACACTTGCGGGCCATTAAGCAAATTTATTCCTTTAAGTTGCTTAAAAATTTCCCCTTTAATCTTAGTTGTACTATTAATTTGCCAATAAAATGTTTGCCTTAAAGATAATGCAAAGGTAAACACAATACCAGTTTCGAGTGAAATGACTACAAAATCAGAAACATCAACATCCAGTGTAGCGAGAGCGTCGTGTCTAGTGGCTAAGAATCAGAACACGAAATGAAATACCTAATTTTTGCTATGAGGGTCTGCTCAGGTTCCTTTTCCTATTTTTCCCTTAGGAGTCATTTCCCCTGTTGTTTACGGGCCACATGATCACGCCAACTGATAGACACCAGGCTGAGCAAGACTATACTCTCTTTTGGGCCATTGACTGTCTGGCTCATATCTTCCCAGTTGGGTAGCAGGGAAGTGGGAGTGGCTACATGCTTAAAAGATCTTTCAGGATCTGCAGGAGGGATTAAAAACTGTAAGAAAGTAAGAAAATATTCACCTGACCTTAAGGCAAGGGGGTGAAGAGTAAAAATTGAAATTGTATGCATACACGAAAATTTCTAACTATTCCTTGAAATACAAAGTTAACTAACTTAAAAATAGAAATGTTTTCTCTCTCCTACTGTTAAGAACTCCATGTGAGTGAATTTTCCTGCTAAGTGCTTCATGCACTTTCTCTATTTTTTTAATCCTGGAGCTACATCAGGTGTTAGCAATGAGAGGATTCCTCATAGATTGAAGAAAAGGTTTAAAGATGTTAGTTACTCTTGTGAAAGATGAAAAAAAACTTGTTAGGAAACAGGGAATTTCTGGCAAAATGATCCATTTTTAGCTCAAATCTCCGCTGTTATGAAGCAATAACTAGCAATTTCTATATGGCTTTCACAGATTCAATGAACTTCGAGGATTTCTAAGAAGACAGTTCACAGAAAGGCATTTTTTACTTTTTTCTTTTTTTCTCTAGCACTGGACCATTTATTTGGGTGAATGTTAATAGATATGGGCCAGCTCAACTTAGATGGTCCTTTTATTACCTGTAACTTTAATTCCCAAGGTATGATTCCCGGACCAGCAGCATGAGCAATACTTTAGGACCTGTTAGAACTGCCTATTCTTGGGCTTTTCCCAGGACTTACTGAATCAGAAACTTTGGGGATGTGGCTTAGCAATCTATGAATCACCTTCCAGATGATTCTAACACATGTTGAAGTTTGAGAACCACTGCTCTACATGATGGGCTTGGGCCATGGAATGTCATTTGTCATGAAAACATTAAATGGATGTATCTGCTTTGCTAGTACCCTGTAGAGGATGTTCTATTTGAGTGAAACATTGATTCAGAGACACCACATTTCCTTTAATTTCCCTCTGTAGCAGAAAATAAATGTGTTTGTTTCCAATTGATTTCCAGACAGTAATTATTGTGAGATTTACATAAATATTTTCTAAATATTATGCATAAATCTAAAATTATGATTAAAACATGCATCTCTGTCTGAAAACTGATATTTCAAAAGAAAAATCACATAGTAGAAATTTTGATCAATGTACTGTCTTCCAGATGTTTTGTACACCCTTTGGGATGTAGCTCATTTCAAGGTCTATATGGTAGAAACAAATTGTACATTTATACAGCCAATGACTAACTGAATTCTCTTGAACAGTGTGAGGCTTTTATGAGTGAGTGTGTTCTATGTTCTGCCATTTTGGCAGTGAGATATCAACAATGACGCCTTAGTAGCAGTAGAACCATACTTTCACCATATGGGTTATACAACTTAGGACTGTGTCCTTTGGCTACATTTAAGAGCTCCAGTTGAAGAAGATAATAAATGAGGTCAACCTGAATTGGCCATAGATCACATCATAGATTAAACATTTTCTTCAGCTTGATTGGCACCTTATTCAGGAAACATACTACAAAAAAGACATTTAGTCATAGTACTTAACTATTAAAAGTGTACACAGAATTCAAGAAATACTGCCAATGTGCCAACCAAAATTTGGTTTATAAACATAAAGTAAAGGTTGTTAGCTTCATAGTCTAGTCAATAAAAGTCTTTATTACCTCTATGTATATTTGATTTAAAACTTTATTTTTTATTAGTTTTATGTTTTGACTTTCCTTAAAGAAGTCGAGAAGCTAGAAAAATCACTCAAACAGTATTTATTGTAATACTAATAACTTTCTGCGAGCAGCAAGTGGGAGGTCTAAGATGGATAAACAGAAAGAGGGAAAGAGGTGGGAGGTGAAGTGGATCAGGATGATTTTGGCTGGAGATAGACAAATCATTTACACACTCTGTTCTGGGTCTAGTGCAGTGGAAAACTATACACTTTAGTTGGAGCTTGAGGAGTCATTCAGCATGGATTGATTATGCTGATGAACATCTGCTCATTCTGAAAGCAATTGGTCAATGACAGTTATTTGGTTATTAAATGGAGCTTGATTTTTTTTAAAGACTAAATCCAAGCTAGTTATTAAATAAAAACAGCATCATACAATGATCATTTTGTCTAAAACACAAAAATTAGTCATAATTTTGAAAAGGATTTTGCTTCCAAGAAAAGCCACTGATGTTACCACTGGGAGGAAGGAAAATCTAATTCTCATTTCCTGATGGCTCATCCTTTTCCATTCTGCCCCAACCCCCATCAGAGGGGAGCCTGTCAGTCACTGGCTCCCTCAAGCTTGTTTGATGTACTCTTTCTACGAAAGTTACAGTTGAAAGCAGGATAGACACTGAATGAGTCAAGATTGTTGGCATTTGAGCGAAGTTATTAATTAACTGTTGTTGATTTTCAGTTGAGCTGAAGTTTCATCTGGAGGAACCTATTTAGGCAGAGGCCGTTTAATATCTGGAAGATAAGGGCTCCTTGTGTATGGAGCAATCAATCAAGAACTGTTCTGTTCATATCATTTCTTGAGTCAGACAGCACACTCTTGCATGTGATATTATGATCAGTCTATGATCAGCAGGAGAGATTCCACCAATAGAGCTGTGTTGACAGTGTCCACTGAGAAGTGGATTAGTTACTTATAGAATACTTTTATTATGGAAAATTTACTGGGATTGATCTCACGTTGAATGGACTTCCTTCTAGGCATAAACTGATACCTGGAAAGACTGAATTTATTATTTACATCAAAGTGACCATTTGAAACTTACTATATCTATGTACAGAATATCTGGCTCATTCACTTAGGAGATATGCTTATTTGCAGCGATGTATTACTTGCATAGCCAACCTTGATGGTCTAGTGGTTAAGATAAGGCACTCCCACCATTGTGGCCCGGGGTCATTTCCCCATCAGGGAACCACATGACCAGCCTATCTGTTGTCATACTGTGGCAGCTGTGTGTCGCTGTGATGCTGAAAGCTATCCCAGGGGTATTCAAATACCAGTAGGGTCACCTATGGTGGACAGGTTTCAGCAGAGCTTCCAGGTTAAGACACACTGGGAAGAAGGATCTGGCCACCCACTTCTGAAAAAATTGGCCGTGAAAACCCTATGAACGGCAGCAGAGCATTGTCTATCACACCAGAAGGTGAGAGGATGGTGCGAAAAGACTGGACAGGGTTCTGCTATGCTGTACGCAGGGTCACTAGGAGTCAGAATCAACTCGATAGCACTGAGAACAAATTACTTGCATCCAAAGAATTAATTATTTTAAACAGAGACCAACATGAACTAGCTTAAATAAAAAGAAAGCATTATTATAATGTTAGCTAGAAGGCTTCACAGACTTCAAGTGTATGCATGCAGGTGGACCTCAGAAAGGATTTGGAAAACTCCCAGAGCTCTTTCTCTCAATCTTTGTGTAATTTCCTTTTTGCAAATTTGTTTTACTTTTAATTTTTGGAAAACCAATATTCTCTGCTTCTTAGTTCATATGATTAAATATTGTTTTCCCCTAGTTTATCAATTTGCATGTCATAAATCTAGAGTGTAATGTCTCTTAGTTCCAATTACGCATTCTCAGGACACAGAGACTGATAGGTCCAGGTAGGATTAGGTGCTTAGCTCTTTCCATTTAATTCTGGCCAAAGGAGCAACTATGACTACACAAAGGTTGGGTGGGAGGCGTTTCTAAGAGCAGAGACTCTAGGCAGGCTCATCAAGAGGTCTCTATTATAAGGGACAGGAATCATATAGCAGTCAGGAATTGACAAAACAAAAGCAGACAACAACAATCTCCCTTCCATAAAATTTTGCTATATGATGATTACTATAAAATAAAAGAATAATAGGCATGCTCTTTCTAATTATTACAATGTAGTAGATAATGAAGATGTATGGTCATTTAAACATGAATTATTTTTCATTTAGTTATATTTATCTAGCTGTTATTGGTATCATGCTGCAAAGTATTAGAATTTAATGCTGTGTATCACGATAAATTAATTTGAAATGGAATCTAGATTCAGATGAAATATGAATGATCTCTGCAGATCAGTACTGGGATGTTGTTTCTAATTCAGAGTTTAACATGGTATCACATGTAAAAGTGATTCATAAAAAATATTAGAAACTATATTAAATCATTTAAATATTATATTTTTATTAAAAATTATATATTTTTCTTATAAAAAGTTCAGCTTTGATAAGCAGTGAACTGGCATTAAATTAAGGCAAACAATGAGAACACATTTAAGTAAATTATACCTCAAAGATGAGGAAAAAAATAAAAAGCAAATTAATAAAAAATATGTATAAGAATTCATAGATGTCCTTGAATCAAAATGCTGCTGGGGATGTTTAGAAACCAATGGAATTCCAATGATGAAAAGCCAAATGTTATATTATTTATATTTGTTTTACCAGCACTTAATCTGGAACTAGCATGTAGAAGACACTTATTAGAGTTTGTCAAGCAAATAAATGAAGTTAAGAAATACTCATCATGATGATGGTGTCAGCAAGATGGTGGAATAGGAAGCCTTGGGCCTTGTTCCCACACAAAGACACTGATTTAACAATATGTTGTCCAAAAAGCCTTTCTAAGAACTCCAGAAACCAGTTAACTCATCGTACTTCAGGCAAACTCAGAGCCAAGAACAGCCACATTGAAACAGGTAAGAAAAGCTATTTCATTTCACTCACTATAGCCCTTCTCCAAGCCAACAGTTTGGTGTGGTCAGGAGAAAACAAGCTACTTGCATCTTCTCCCTTAGGAGGGAAAGAGAAAGTGAAATGTGCATCCAACATTCTGGCTTTTCAGAGGGCTGACCAAAGGACTGGTATCTGTCTTACTTGACTCCCAGTGCTGACAGAACTGGCATACTGTGGAAGCCTGGGGGCCACTGAGGACAGGAGAGAGCTCAGAGTTTTACAATGCCAGAGAACATTCATTATTGCAGACAGACACCAGAGAGAGCAAGAGATTCCAACCTCCTGAAAAATAAACCTGAAAACCTTTATAATTGGGGAATTACATGCATGACCCAAAGAAGATGCATCCCCAGAAAAGGTTTAAGAGGGCCCCCAAATCTCTAGATGGGCTGACTAGTGAAAGCTTTCTCCTGTAAGTACCAAGTCAGCAAAGATGGTGAGAGATGACTGGCTTTTCCAAATGCACACATCCCAGCAAAAAAATAATGACGTACAAAGAAACAGGGAAACATGGCCCAATCAAAGGAACAAGCTAAATCTCCTGAAACCGACCCTAAAGAAATGGAGATCTATGACTTACTTGATAAAGAATTCAAAATAATCCTCTTAAAGAAACTCAATGTTCTACAAGAGAACACAGATAGGCAACTAAAAAAAATTGGGTAAATGATGCATGAACAAAAGGAAAATATTAACAAAGAGATAGAAACAATAAAAAAAATAACCAAACAGAAATTCTGGAGTTAAAGAATATGATAGCTGAATTGAAAAATTTACTTAAAGGGGTTCAACAGCAGACTTGATCAATCAGAAGAAAGAATCGGCAAACTCAAAAGCAGGTCATTTGAAATTATGGAGTCCAAGGAACAGAAGAAAGAAGGAAGAACAGTGAAGAAAGCCTAAGGCACTTATGGGACTCCTCAAGTGGACCAAAATACACATTACGGAGTCCCAGAAGACGAGAGAGAGAAAAAAGCAGAGAGCTTTTTTTGAAGAAATTACAACTGAAAACTTCCCAAACCTGGAAGGGAAATGAACGTCCTGATTCACGAAGCTCAAAAGATCTGAAATAGGATGAATTTAAAGAAGTCTACACCGAGACACATTATAATCACAATGTCAAAAGTCAGAGACACAGAATTTTGAAGCAGCAAGAAAAGGTGACTTGTTACATACGAGGGAACTCCCATTAGACAACCAGTGAATTTCTCAGCAGAAACCTCCAGGCCAGAGAGAGTGGAATGATGTATTCAAATTGCTGAAAGAAAAATTGCCAACCGGGAATATTATTTCAAGCAAAACTGTCCTTCAAAAGTGAAGGAGAAATAAAGACCTTCCCCGATAAAACAAAACAAAGCAAAACTGAGGGAGTTTATCGCCACTAAACCTGCCTTACAAGAAATGCTAAGGGGAATCCTTCAAGTTGAAACTACAGAATGATACACAGCAACACAAAATCATATAAAAATATAAAGCTCTCAGATAAACGTAAATATATAGACAAATATAGACAAATACAGAATCTTATACTACTGTAACAGCTGCATAAATCACTTAATTCTGGTATAGACAAAGATAAAAGCATAAACAGTACTATAACTGTAAAACTATGCTAATGGACACAAAATGCTAAAAGGTGTAATTTGTGACATTGGTAATGTAAAGCGGGGAGATATAAAGAAGACTTTATGTGTGCAATTAAAGTTAAGCTGTTATTGGTTTAAAATAGTTTGCTCTAAGATGTTTTATATAACCCCCATGGTAACCACAAAGATATTTCCATAGAAGATACACAAAAGAAAATGAGAAGGAAATCACAGCCCTTCATTCCAAAAACATCAATGAAACATGAAAGAAGGCAGGAAGAGAGAAAAAGAGGGACAGAATAACTGGAAGAAACAAAGAAAATAGTTAACAAAATGGCAATAGTAAGTCCTTGCCTGTCAGTAAGTACTTTACATGTAAATGGATGAAACTCCTCAGTGAAAAGACTGAATGAGGTGACTGAATAGATAAAAAACCAAACCCAGCTATCTTTATGAGACTCATTTTATTTTTTAACAGCTTTATTGAGATAGAATTCATATATGTACAATCTACTAATTTAAAGTATATAATTCAATGATTTGGGTATCTTACATCATCACTTTTTTTTGGAATTTAATTTTTTTATTGAATAAATTTATGTGTAACATTGTATAACTTTAAGGTGTACAGTATATTACTTTGATACATTTATATATTGTAATATGGTTGCTGATGTAGTGATGTTTATCACATTACATAATTATAGCACAATGTTATTGTCTATATTCATTATACTGTGCATTAGATCTCTATGGCTTATTTACTACTCATTACAAGTTTGTACCCTGAAACACCATAACTTTTACCCCCCCATCCTCTGGTAACCACAATTTTACACTGTTTTATTATAGGTTTAACTTTTTTAGATTACACATACAAGTGATATCATACAGTACTTGTCTTTCTGTGTCCGACTTACCTTGCTTAGCATAATGTGCTCGAGGTCCACTCATATTGTCACAAATGGGAGAATATCTTCCTTTATCATGGTCAAATAATATTGCATTTGTATATCTACCACATCTTTTTTACCCGTTTATCCCCTGATGAACATTTGAGTTGTTTCTGTATCTTGGCTATTGTGAATAATGCTGCTATAAACTTGGAAGGGCATATATCTTATTGAAATCTTGTTTTCATTTCCTTTGGGTATATGCCCAGAAGTGGAATTTCTGATTGTATGATAGATCTATTTTTAATTTTTTGAGGAAAAAATTATTGTTTTCCACAGTGATTGGACCAATGTACATTCCCACCCACAATGAATAATATTCCTTTTTTACCACATCTGCACCAGCACATGTCGTTTCTGGTCTTCTTGATGTTGGCTATCTAACAGGTGTGAAGTGATATCTCACTGTGGTTTTGATGTGCATTTCCCTCATGATTAGTGATATTGAGCATCTTTTCATGTGTCTGTTAGCCATTTCAACCCCCTCTTTGGAGAAATGTCTAGTTCTGTCAATTTTTTAATCGGATTTTTTTTGTTATTTATCTGACTGAATGTATTATATATTTTGGATATTAACCCCTTGTCTAATATACGGTTTGCAAAAATTTTCTCCTATTCTATAGGTTAGCTTTTAACTTTGTTCTTTTTTTCTTTTTTTGCTGTGCAGAAGCTTTTGAGTTTGATACAGTGTCATTTGTTGATTCTTTTTTGCTTTTGTTGTTTGTGCTTTTGGCATCATGCCCAAAAAACTATTGCCAAGACCATTCTGATGAGCTACTTCCCTACATTTTCTTCTAGCAGTTTTATGGTATTAGGTCTTGTGTTTAAGTCTTTAATCCATTTTGAGTTAATTTTTGTGAGTGGTGTGAGATAGGGGTCCAATTTCATTGTCCTGCATGTGTTTCTCCAGTTTTCCCAGCACCATTTGTTGGTATTCTTGGCTCCCTCATCAAATATTAGTTGACCGTATATTGTTAGTGCCATTGAGTCAATTCTGACTCCTAGTGACCCTGTGCACAGCACAGCAAAATCCTGCCCAGTCTCTTTTGTGTCATCCTCTCCTCTTCCAGTGCTATATCAGGCAATGCTCTGCTGCTATTTACAGGGTTTTCATGGCCATTTTTTTTCAGAAGTGGGTGGGAAGATCCTTGTTTCTAGTCTGTCTTAGTCTGGAAACTGTTGAAACCTGTCCACTATGAGTGACCCTGCTGGTATTCGAAATACTGGTGGCATGATTTTCAGCATCACAGCAACACATAAGTGCCGTGGTACGAAAACTGACAGATGGGCAGTGTGGTTCCTTGACCAGGAAACAAACCTGGGATGTGGCAGTGAGAACGTCAAATCTTAACCACTGTATCACCGGGGCTGTCTTGACCATATACGCTGGGGTCTAATTCTAGGCTCACTATTCTGTTCCATTGGCCCATGTGTCTATTTTTATGCCAGTACCATAATATTTTTATTACTGTGTCTTTGTAGTACAGTTTGAAATCTGGAGGCATGAAACCTCCAGCTTTGTTCTTTTTTCCTCATGATATTGGATTTTGCAACGATTTCTTGGATATGACACCAAATGCACAGGTAACAAAAGCAAAAATTGACAGATGAAACTACGTCAGTTAAAAAATTTCTGGACAGGGGCTGGCCCCGTGGCCGAGTGGTTGAGTTCGCACGCTCCGCTGCGGGCGGCCCAGTGTTTCGTTGGTTCGAATCCTGGGCGCGGACATGGCACTGCTCGTCAGACCACGCTGAGGCAGCGTGCCACATGCCACAACTAGAGGAACCCACAAGGAAGAATACACAACTATGTACCGGGGGGCTTTGGGGAGAAAAAGGAAAAAATAAAATCTTTAAAAAAAAAAAAAATTTCTGCACAACAGGAAACAATCAATGGAGTGAAAATGCAACTTATAGAAGTGGAAAAAAAAACCTAGAAAAATATGTCTGATAAGGGGTTAATATTCAAAGTATGTAAATAACTCCTAAAACTCAACATGAAAAAAGCAACCTGATTAAAAAATGGGCAAAGGACTTGAACAGAAATTTTCCAAAATGGATATAAAAGTGGCCAATAGGCATATGAAAAGATTCTCAAAATCGCTAATAATTGGAGGAATGCAGATCAAAACTACAATATGTCACCTCACGGCTGTTAGGATGACCACTATAAAAAAAAAACGAAATAACAAGTGACGGTGAGGAGATGGAGAATTTGGAACCCTTGTGCACTGTTGGTGGAGTGTAAAATGGTGTAGCCACCATGTAAAACTGTATGGAGTTGCCTGAAAAACTTAAAAAAGTAGAATTATGTGATCCAGCAATCCCACTTCTTGGTACATATCTAAAACATTTGAAGACTAGATCTTGAAGAAATATTTGCATACCCATGTTCATTGCAGCATTATGACACAATAGCCAAGAGGTGGAAGCAACCTAAATGTCCATTACAGATGAATAAATAAAGAAAATGTGATATATATATATATATATATATATATATGTATATGGAATATTCAGCCTTAAAAAAGAAGGAAATCGTCATATGCTACAACATGGATGAACCTTGAAGATGTTATGCTAAGTGAAATACACCAGTCATGAAAAGATAAAAACTTGCATGATTACACTTATAGGAGGTAATTAAGTAGTCAGACTCTTAGAAATAGAAAGTGGAATGGTGGTTCCAGGCTTGAGGGAAGAGGAAAATGGAGTTGCTGTTCAATGGATATAATGTCTCAGTTTTGCAAGGTGAAAAAGTCCTGGTGCTCTGTTGAACAAAAATAGGCATATGGTTAATATTACTGTACTGTACCCTTAAAATTGTTAGGGTAGCAAATGTTATGTATTTTTTACTACAATAAAAAGAGTACCTGTAAAAAAAAAAAAGAAGAAACACTCATGACCTATTTTGTCAACAAAACTATTAACCTAGAAATTGGGAAGAGTTTACAACTTCTTTTAAAGTTGTGAATGTAATCATATCCTCTTAAAAACAGTTTTCTGACCTGAGTTTTGGTTATACTTAACGGAATTTTAAGGAGACATGCATTTGGATTCTTGTCGTGGGATAAATTTTAGTTTGTAAATACACATACATCAAATCACCTGTCTGTCCTGCTGCGTCTTATCGCCTCATCTGAAGCTGGGATAACACATGAGCACTAAGTTTGGGTGTGTGGTTGGACTGCTCTGACTTAAAATAGAGACATCCAGAAAACTTACTCTGAGGGGCAATTTGGGGCCCCTCCAACGGATGAGGGGAATTCCTGCAGATGTGAACTTGTGACTTGTGAGGAGGGCCTCTGTGGACAGCAGAAGTCTTTGTCTAAAGTTGGTTAAAAATTTTCTTGAGCAATGCTGGGGAGACTAGTTATTTCCTAAAATTGTTTTAAATATGTGATCCAGAGAGAAAAATGTAACTATTTTCTTCTCAACTGGCTTTTTGTGGTTAGAATTTATTCTTTAAGAGTTGCGTTTGGGGTCGGCCCAGTGGTGCAGTGGTTAAGTTCGCACTTTCCGCTTCAGTGGCCTGGGGTTCGCCGGTTTGGATCCCCAGGGCGGACCTACACACTACTTGTCAAGCCATGCTGTGGTAGGCTTCCCACACAAAATAGAGGAAGATGGACACAGATGTTAGCTCAGGGCCAGTCTTCCTCAGCAAAACGAGGAGGATTGGCAGCAGATGTTAGCTCAGGGCTAATCTTTCTAAAAAAATATAAAATTAAAAAAGAGATGCTGTCATGTTTTATCTCTTTCAACAAATAAAAGGAAAAGAAATAAAATAAAAGACATCTCCAAATCTGGGCAAGTCCCCTTTGACTTGAGCCACAAGTAATAACAGTTTTCTTGGTTTCTTGTCTCGTCTGTGGTTTATTCTTTTCAGCAAAGGCAGAGTGCTGGAGTCAGTCAGAAGAAGAGGTAGAAAAGAGAGAGATGGAGTGTGTGTGACTGATCTGGATCTGCACTGATACTGTGCTAGACCTTGGCCTGTCCTCGTCCCATTGTGTCAAGTAATGCAACATATCAGAAAACAAGAATTTTAGTACTTGTTCTGCCACGAAATGCTATGACTGCTATTTTTTCCAAGTTGGACTTCTTACCTCACATTCTAATGTCAGTTCCCATCAGTTTGCAGGTTCATTAGAACTGTCTACTATAGTTAACTTAATTCACAGTATCCCATTTAATTGTTTTGCATGTGTTATGGTCTCAGAGGATGTCTTTTTATAAGTCTCTAAGGCTGAGAGATCTCTCCTTATCAAATTTATCACTTATTGGTAGCCCTAGGAGGGCTGGAGCCATAACTGCCTTGTTTGCACTTATCTTCCCAGAAGTAGCCCTGTGCCTGGAACATAGCCTATGTTCAAGAAAGATTTCTTTAAATAAATACATGAATGAATTACAGGTGAATCTGGAGAATGCTGCTGCTTTCTGCTCTGCTTAAGACTTGTAGATCAGGAATATAGATCTAACAAACCCTATGGGAAGCTGGTAACCCAACAGCAACTTAAATTTCAAAAGTTTGTACCAAAATATTTTTGAATGAGAGTGAGTCTCTGTATGGCTGATTGTTTTTTCAATTCTACGATAAAAGCAGATGCAGAAAAGCTCACAAATGAAAGCTCAGGATCCAAGGACGGCACTGGGGGCTCAATGCAGAGAGCTGATTGTGCAATGGTTTATAGAGAATGGATGCTAGACGTTTACGGGGAGAAAGTCATTAAGGTAGTAGTGCAAACTGAATGGGTGCCGCTGGCTGGCAAAGGTAACTAGTTTCATCTGCAACAGCTCTAGTTCCTTCTACTAAAGAGCCACAGGAAGGTGCATATAGGTGATGTCAACCTCTTGGATTTGTTATTGTGAGCTTTATTGAGTTCTAGAAGACCAAATATGGATTCTTTATTAGTTTAGCCAAATCCAATTTAAATTATTCATTGTGCTCATCACCCCATGGAAACAGAAAGCTGGTACTATCTTATAGGGCCAATGTTGCCCAAAGAGAAAATAATGCTCCTCAACTACTGACCATTCAACTAGAAGGTGCCATGTGAAAGATGCAAATAAATCTTGGAAACTCAATTCTTGTCCTAAAAAAGCTTAGAATCTAGTCATCTGATAACTTTATATGCAGAGAAATGTAACAGTAAGGTGAAGGGGGTGAGTGTCAAACTATGATGGTTGACAAGCTTGAACAGTCTTGAAGCCAAAAACTGAGCTCCACAGCCAGCCTGGTGGCGAGATGGTTAAGTTCACATACTGCGATTCAGCGGCCTGGGGTTCATGGGTTCAGATCCCAGGTGCAGACCTGCACACTGCTCATCAAGCCATGCTGTGGTGGCAACCCACATACAGAATAGAGGAAGATTGGTACAGATGTTTGCTCAGCAACAATCATCCTCACCAGAAAAAAAAAAAAAAAAGATTGGGCTCCAAGTGGTCAGGAAAGGCTTTAGAAAGGAGGAAGAGCTGGTGGTGGGCTGTTAAATGTGGGTAATTTATGTCTTTAACTAGAGAAGGCTTTCTTTAAAAAACATCTCTTCCTTATTTGTCCAACCACTCCTCCGTCAGTAAATAAACCAAATGATAGCCAAATCATACTACATGTATCCTAGAAGTCTTAAAATTAAAAAGTACATATTTGTGAGACTATCTTATATTCATGATATAGAAAATCAAAAAGTTACCAGAAATTGCACATGGTTTGGTTTCTTGGCTAAAATTTACTTTTTTTTCCCCTAAAGACATGTATGATATTGCATATTCCAGCTTATCTTCTGCCAGTGTAAGCCTTAATATGTGATCTTATGCCTTGGGATTGTTCATTAGAATTTATGTCATAATTATGCTTGTGAAGTTCCCCTTGTTATCACACTGATTAGCATCATGTAGCTACTTAATTTTTACTGAGGTAAAACAATTTTGATAGAAAAATACTTTATATCGCATATGCTACAAAATAGAAAAGCAAATGGTTCAAGATTACACTTAACTCTAATTATTATATTTTAGGGAATGGGAACATGCTTCAATTACTAGTAAATTAATGTTAAATAATTTATTGAGGGAAAATTATAGCAAATAGGCTGTGACAATATGAGTTAATAAATACATATCAAATTCCACTGTCCCAAAGCCTAAACTTATGAAGAGAAAAAACTAGGACCTTCCTATTGAACTTTGATCACTGAGCGGTTTAGAGTTAGAATACAGTCCAGGGGTAGGGTCATCTATGTAGGGGTCGCACAGACATCAGGCTCTGTGGGGAGCACAGCACTCAGCAGCAAGAGAGGCAGAGTCAGCAGGGGAGGAAGAAGCCATAAGTCAGAACCACAGAGCAGAAGAGGGGATTGGGGCCTTCAAGGAAAGCTTTACCCACCCGATAGCACCTCTGGTTTCTTCCTTCCAACTGAGTTGTGTCATACGTTGTTCTGAGTCCCCAGGCGTCTTTCAAGGGTATGCTTCAAGTTTTGTTGAATATTTTAAAAATCTATTCCAAGAACTAATTCGGATAAACCCTGAGTGTTTATTATTAGTTATGGGGTGAAAAATAAGTGACAAAGAAAGGAGGATAGGCCTTTGCTAGCCCACATAGTACCTTTCTGAGGGTTAGAAAAAAAGTGCTCCTTCCACCTAGACTGGTCAGCAGAGTGTATTAGGGTTTTCCAAAGAAGCAGGACCAATGGGATGTGTATATGTAGACACAGAAAGAGATTTACATTAAGGAACTAGCTCACATGATCACAGAATCCTGGTGAATCCAAAATCTTGATGCGGCAGGCTGGAGGCCTGGAGACCCAGGGAAGGGCTGTGGTTCGACTCCAAAGGCAGTCTGCTGGCAGAATTTCTTCCTTAGGAGTGGTCAGTCTTTCTTCTGTTAAAGTCCCAAGTGATTGATTGAGGCCCATCCACATTACAGAGGGTAATCTGCTTTACTCAAAGTCCACTAATTTAAATGTTAATCTCATCCAAGGAAAGACCTTCACAGAAACATCCAGAATAACGTTTGACCCAATATCCGGACACCATGGCGCAGCCAATTTGATGCATAAAATGAGCTATCACCAAGAGCACAGATCAGGTCCAAAAGAACTTTATAATGTGAGGCTTTTGAGAGGGTATGTTATTTTTACAAACAAATGGAGATGTTAACACCAAAATGTGTGCTGCACTTTTAGCACCGGACGTGGGAAGCTGATGTGCTGATTTCCGTAGTGTTGCCACTGCTCCGAGCACTTTTGGAACTCTGTTCATGGATTGACTTTAGAGCTAACGTATGAGCCACACAAGGAAATGAGTTTTATTACTTTATTGCCACACCTCATATATCTCCATTCTCATGTTCCTCACCCTTTGGTATCTTCTCCATCTCTGGCAGATTTGGCATTTTCCCCATTTTATACTGTTCTTGCAAATACATCTCCCAAAGAATGACTATTTGCTGTAGATACATTCACAGCTATATGCAAGTGGCTAAAATATGGTGCAAACTCAGGAAATATGGCGTGTTACCTGTTAGAGTACACAATTACACAATTATTACTCAATTACACAAAATAGCTTCTCTAATTGAGGTGGACAGAAAATGTCATTTTTCTAGGTTTAAAACCCACTGAAGAACTTGTGTATTAATACTGTTTTAACCTGTTGGTTTAAATGTGTGCTGTTGAGAAAATCTAATTTTCTCTAAAACTTTAACTAAAAATAGACTCAAAACTTATTGTGGATTCCAAAAATCATAGGAAAGTACAGCTTTGAGTATAAGTATCATTGTTAAAATGCAGAAATAAAATATTTTAATTACGTGATTAAGTGAGAGAACAAGGGGTATGTTTGCAAAAATGTGAGAAAATCAAGAGTAATAAAACTTTTCTTATTCTAACTTTGATTTTTCTCGTGTTTTCTTCAAAAATCTCTTAGTAGCTTTACAAAGAGCAAAAATCATCAGGAGAGAGAAATGCCAGCTGTTTTAGTTTGCACATATCCACATATCCAGGCTGTGTATTTCCCTGTCTTTGGTTCCTTGAGGCAATATCACACAGCATGACCTCTGGATGAAACAAGGAAAAGATAACACAGAACACACCAAACTAGAGTAGGTCAATTAAAAAAACTTATTAACAAGCAATTAAAGCTCAGTAGTTTTTTCTTTGTGTGAGTTTGTGTACAGTAGTCAGTGGAGGGTTTAGCACGTTGGACCTATTCTTTCCCCAGGTGTCGTTTACTGGGACTGCCTGAGGAAGCTTGGAGAAGAATCAAAGCAACCAAACAAATTGTTGCACATTTGCCCTGTGTTATAAATGAACGAATTTTCTCATTGAAATCAGTCCTGATTCTATACTTAGTTAAAAGAAAAGTCTTTATCAATGCACCAAACCATAAAGCAATGACTGAAAATGGCGCATCAAAGGCAGGACCCACTGTAGGGGTGAACAAAGGCTGATGCCTTATTAATAATGGGCCAATCCTATGGTGAGCCCGGCTGGGTGAACTGCTGTCTGCAAGTATACTGTTCACTCATGTGAAGTGAGTTAATACTTCCTGGGCACCAGGGTGCGATTAGGTGCATTGAAACAACTGATTTACTATGGGCGTCCTGGTGCCCTTGCACACCCGGCATCTCCGTAGGATCAGACAATGAAATCATATGGTGCCAAGAAACCAGACCTTACGCATTTTAGGCAGTAGCCCAGTGAAATGGTAGGAATTTATGGTGGCTAAATCAGCTGGGGTGCTTCTCTAGCCATAGCAGGAATTTCATCTCTAGTCTCTGTAACGCAGAGAAATTAGAGCAAGCAAACCATGCCTGATGACAAGTCACCTAAACCTTTCTTTCGTATGTTACCATGTGATTTTTGCAGGCTCTCTTCTTACTCACTGGGTGGAAAAAAGAAAAACAAACTAAAGGTTTCCTTCAATCCTTCAAGCAAAGAACCAGCAAGGACGTTGACACTTAATAAAGACAACCCTTACACATTTTGTTTCCCACCATTGGCTACCGCCCCCCCCCACCCCCAAAAAATTATTTGTAGCCAGATTTAATAGCTAGGCTACAAAGGAGGCACCAAAGCTTCATAAAAATAGGGGATCATATTCTTAAATCATGTCCCCACCGCCCTCCCACAAATTAAGCAGAACGTGCTCTAACAAAGCTGATTGTATTGGAAAATTATTTAGACTAGAGATATATGCATTTTTTTTTTGTAGGAGTAATGTAGACGTAGGTTAAATTAGTTATGAAAAAAGTAAGTGCTGCTTTAATTGGTCGTTTGAATAGTTGAATAATATTGGTGCCTTTTGTGATTTTTATTCTTTTTAAACTAAAGTTTAAAACTTCCTCATCTATTTATTCCAAAGACTTCCTGAGCTGTTGTAATTAACCGGGGGTGAACCAAGTTTCATTTAGAGTTCTGCTTATGAAAGCTGCATATATTTGAGTTTTAGGATTGACTATACAGAAACACACAAACCCATGTAATTTTACCCAGCAGTTAGGTGGCCCCACAGAACTAAGAATGCTTCATTGAATCTGGGAAAATTACACTGGTATTATTTTGCTTTCTAATCTGAGAGGGCTTTGCCCATCTAATTCCATGGTTTTATATACGAATTTTTATGAATACGGAGCTTATATCTCAAATTAAAGCAGTATTCAAATTTGGCTCCTTGTTAAATCATTCCTTGTTGAACAAGGAAAACATATTCATTTATTCTGCTCACCCTTGAAATATAGTAGAAGCCAAACTGTTATAAAATTATATTGGCTGAGATACGAAATGAACACGTTGGGTTCTTTAAAGCTGGGACATGTTAGGAGTAATCATCTTGATTTTCTCCTAAGCACTAGTCATGCTAATTTCTGCCATCAACAAATTTGATTAAACTTAAAGAGGGTAAACATTTTTTTTCTAACTTGCAACATTCTTAATGTTTAGAAACAAAATTTGTCAGCCAGAAATGGGCTTTTCTAATATGAAATTGAAACTATATCTTTTAAAAAACCCACAAAGTAAGAAAATGTATTTTCTTGCATTTTACCTTTACTTCCAGGCAAAGAGAGTGTGATGCTGATCATGTGCTTTTCACGTTAAATTTTTTATCGTCAGATGAAATGGCTAGTCTCCTTACTCGCGGGGGTAACTTCATCCTCCCCTCCAGTCATTTTAGAATCTAAGATCAGTGTCAAAACATCTGGTCTGGGAAGTTAAAAAAAAATTCAGTTTATTTATTTGTCAAATATGAATAAATTGACCAAATCTTTGGTCTTACTTTTGAAAATTAAACTAAGTTACTTTTGCAACATTTCAGTCTGACGTCTTTCATTTTTCTTAATCCTCAACCCCCAAAATATGTATTACTCAATTAGTACTCATTTAGAAAGACAACACATTGAAGACATGTATCTGGAATATGCCAGCAAGTGCTGATACTCAGTAAGCAGTTGCTGGGAGAGCCTTGCTGAGGTGCTGTTGGAGAACAGACGTGGGAGACAGTTTCCGGAACTCAATTATTTGGAACTCCCAGAGCCTTGCTGTCACCCTGCAGTAGACAGAGCAGAAATCCACCAGTTAAATGTTCTCAAATGATGCCCATTGATAATTTAATTTAGCTTTTTACACCTACCAGTGACACTGTAATGAATGTAGACTTCATCATTGACATGTATCAAAATGCAAAAGGCCCGAATTTGGAGTTACGACTGGGGAAAAGATAACAAAAGTCATATTTTAAAATCCATCTTGGAAAAATTAATATTGAGGTAATTTCCTAGTTAAGTTTTAAAAATAGTAGTTTATCATTTTAGAATCAACACCAAAACAGATGCCACCATCTCATAAAATAAACATGCAGTGAAAGGGTAACACACGCATTAGCCACAAACTGAGTTTTCAGCCAATACAGGATGATGAGAAGAAATTCTCAGTGTGCTGTGATGTGCGATCGGAGCCATTAGCCATATGGTGCAGTGTGAAGAGGGCCTCTGTGACTGAATAACAGTTGTATGTTATATGGTTTATTAAATAATTATGTGATGGCAAGCAATGCTTTTATAATTATTGGCTGTTTTAAAATATTTTTGTTAATCTAGCTACATTTACCAGGTTGAAGGATGCGTGTTCCATCAGGCCTCCATGCTTCATATCTGCTTTGTGTATAGAATGGAAATCGGCTGCCATATTGAAGATTTAGGGCACATTTCTTGTATCATACTGTGTATCATCAAGGTATGCTACAGGGCATGTAGAAATATAGGGGCACATTCCTTTTAGAGTTGCCTTCCCACCTGCCACCTGTCAGTACAGACACTGTATGTGGGATAGAGAATGTGCTGTTTTTATGTAATTTCTACAGAGTAAGATAGGGAAGCATTAAGACATTCAAATGAAAAGCAAAGCATTCAATAAAATATCTGGATATTTTGCTGTGTGATGCTGTGCCAGTGGCTCTTTGGATACTAATTACTTTTTAACTGTAGACATTACTCTGACTCATTTCTGTTTACAGTATTTTTTCTTCTAAGAAAGTTCGTATTGTTTTCATTTGTTTACCTCCAACCTATATGACTTTGTCAGGTTCTTACACTCTGTTAACCACTCAGATGCCTCTCGCCTACACTAGATAGTTCCTTACATATAGTATGCTGGTTCTGCAAGGTGGGATTATCAGAGCACTGGCAGCATGGCTGAAGCAGTGAAATGGCTGTGATTGCATTGTGCCCGCCACGGGACCGCAGGGCGGTTGCATCTGCCACTGAGAGAGATGTTGTGGCTTGATGAAATGCGTTGGCGTGATGGCATACTTCTGCTTGCATGAGCCCACTCTCAGCTGAAGGAGTTAAGGTTTTTTTGAATAACGGATGTGTACTTTCATGCATGATTGTTTTGAAGACATCTTAGAATTTTAAAAATTTAATTTAGAAGTAGTAAATGATAGTTGGGTCCCAAGGCTGAAAAGTAAAGCTAGTTCACGTGCTATATTGACATTGCAAGTAATAGCCACAGATCTTATCCCTCCTATAAAAGAATTTTATTATTTTTTTGAAATATAATCCTTTATATATGTACTCCCTTATGCTAAGGCCTCCATCAAATTCAAAGAAGAAAAATAAAAGGAAATAAAGAGTAGTCATTAGGGCTGTTTGTCAGTGTTTCAGTCTCCTCCTGTCAGACACATAATAGGATTGCATTTCCTCACAGCCTGGACGTTCACCATGGCCGTGAGACCTCTCTGTCCAATGAAACTTGAGGAGAAGTCTTTACTAATTGACATGAAATTCACCATGGTGTCTTCCTGCTAACACAATGACCAGGGACATTCTAGGTGGAAGAAGCTCCTTCAGCCTCAGTCCCTGAGTGAGGACAACATGGAGCAGAGGTTCTGGAGAATATTCCAGCCCTCAACAGACAGGCAGCACAAGTGAGGAATAAATCCATGTTCTTTTAAGTCACTGAGATTCTTAAGGTTGGTTGTTTTTTGCTACTGACTAACAAAAAAAATAGATAATATTTGTGCTTTCACAGATGTTAGTATTTGGGACAAGGTTAAATATAAATATAATATTTAAAGTCATTTTAACAAATAACATTAGGCACGTCAGAGTATTCAGACCCTCCTGCCTCATTTGTGAGGCTGCTGTGCCACGATGGGTTACCAGGGATCTCCTCAGCTCACTGGGAGCCCGGGTGCAGCTGGGACAGTGGTAATTCTGTCTTCCCTTGCTTCTGCTCTTTTTTAATTTTATTATTTTCCTCTTCTTCTCCCCAAAGTCCCCCAGTACACAGTTGTATATTCTAGTTGTGAGTGGCTCTGGTTGTGGCATGTGGGACGCCGCCTCAGCATGGCCTGATGAGTGGTGCCATGTCCGTGCCCAGGATCCAAAGCAGTGAAACTCTGGGCTGCCAAAGCGGAGCGTGCAAACCCAACCACTTGGCCATGGGGCCGGTCCTGCTTCTGCTCTTGAATAGCCTCCTGGGTGAACCCAAGTGGGTTGAACAAATATTATGCAGATGTTGTGGGTGAAAAACAAATTTTGGAAATACTGATTGGACAAAACATCTGAGGAGAAAATAAAATACTATTTAGGCCTTCCTATCTATAAATTGATAAAGTTTATCAAATAATTGCTAGTTCCCCCTTTTTACTTGTGTACACATTTGCTAATCCATCCGTTCATCCAGGCAGCCAACCAATCAAAAGTATGTTTCAGGGACTGTGCAAAATGGTGAGGATAAAAAAATGAACTATTTTGTCAATACTCCAGTAACCAACATTTCCATAGGAAAGGAAGATAGTTAATTGCAATAAAATGTAATAAGTGATACTACAAGTAAATGCCATATTCCAAGCGCTGTCCTAGGTATTTGATTTTATTTATCCTCAAAATAAGTCAGAGGGTTAAATAATATTACCTTTGCTGTGTGTAGATAAGGATACTGGTTCTCAGAAAGCTTAAATAATTTTTTCAAAGTCCTACTACTAAAAAGTATTGAAAAAGAGATTTGAATCCAGTACTGTAGAGAAAAATATGTGTACATGTGTAAAGATTACCTTTGTTTATACCATTATCAAAGATTTCCTGTCAAGATGGCGTGTCCTTTGCTTACCATCAGGCTGTAGGTATAATGTTGGACTTCAATCCATTGTCAGGACTCGCTAAATTTGAGATCATGTTCAGATCCCCTCCCAAATAATAAATTTTTCCACCCAGTGGGTACACACACACACACACACACACACGCAAAATCTGGAAGGAAACTATTCTGATGCAGTATTTTTTCTTTGTTATGGGGTGGGGTTGAGTTGAGTAAAGGAGATTGAAATTTGAGTTGGTAATTAAAGGGAGGTTACCCTTGTGTGAAATGTTTTGTTTTTCAATAATAATATATTTAGATATTAATTTTGTACTTAAAATTTATTTAAAAAAGAAAATCATATTCATTTTCCTAGACACCTTTATTTAGGTGTGAAGCCTGATGTTACACTTTTTCCACCAGTCATTTTGTTACAGAGAATCCTTGATCTAGGCTTGCTTAGCAACAGCTTTCTTCTGCCTCGCCTTATGAGTCTTCATCCTTTATTTCGTTGTTTGTAGAAATGAGAGCAGGGGTTGCACCAAATTACATACGAGGTTCTTGTGGCTGAAAGATTCTATGATTTCTTTAGCTTCTGGAACCAGTGGAGCCACTAACTAGTCTGGTTCTCGTTATGTTTTAGTGGCATGTATACATGGAAACTGAAATTTTTTGAGTTAAGTTCAAGATCATCTAGCCAATGACAAAATCACAAGCAGAATTCTGTCTGTCTTCCTTTCAGATGTTTCTCTTGTAACGCGTTGGGCAATCTCTCATTTGCTGAAGTGCTTGGAATACACGTGGGTTTGCTTCTCAGTGTGTGATATATTGTTTCAAGTGATTTGAATTTGCTGGCACCTGGAATCAGACGAGGCGCTAAATATTTGTATTTATTACCAGATTATATGCAATGCTTGAGTCCATGCTTTTTTCTTAATCTGGTATTTCTGCTTGTGTGTGTGTCTGTGAGTGTGCTGAATGACTGAAAAACACTGGATAACAGGTGTCTGTGGTTTCCTCCTTCCCACCCTGAAGAAATAGAAACATCTTAAACAACATGGCAACACAGCTAACTGCATATTTCTCACTTTGGTGAATAAATAGTAACAGAAGGTAAAGGAGAAGGTTAGAGTCGGGGAGGTGTTGCTGAGAAATTCCGGGCGTAATGAATAAAGACTGTATACATCGCATCTATATTCTTACATTTCCCAAGAATAGTTCTTGATATGAGCACCCAAGAGTGATATTTGGTGTGACACACAAGGAAAGTGTCTTAGCTAAACAAATATATGTGTAAATATTAAATATAGAAATAAGAGAAATTTAATTAAGGAAAGAGGAGGAAGTCCATGACAAGTTATATGAAGCTTCTCATGGTGGCAAACATTTACATTCTAAGCCTTTCTCTCTTATTATAAACAACCCGATTTTCGTCGATGAAAGCAGCTGTCAGAGACTGCTGAACCAGTTATTTCATTTTATCAGGCATTGCTAGCAGAGATACCACTTTCATTTTTGCCAGCATTTGTAGTGTAAATGAGGAGCAACCCATCGTAAAAGAACGCTAAGAAGATCAAAGGAAGCAATCCCTACCACCAAGCTAAAATCATTCTGGGCAAATGTTTTTGATTATGGTTAATAACGTAATCAAGGCAGCATCCGTCTAGAAGTTGGAGTTATAGCAGAATTATTACAGGGTACCTAATCGACAGTAACATGGCAAGAAAGTTTTGGACGTATGAAAACAAGGGACTAATAAAATATTTACAAAGAGCTATACATAGGTTTGATTAGAGTTCCATGCATATTTTCTCAGAAAAACAAACCGGTGTTGCGACTGAAGATTTACAATTAAGGCAGAAAGAGGAAAGCACAAAAGATAGAAAACCAAAGGGGTCATTTTTTTAAAAAACATCTTTGATTTCATTCTTTAAAGACCAATTACTTTTCTGTCCCCTGTGGGAGGAAAAAAACACATGCTTCTTCTTAATAGCAAAATCATTCTAAGACTTTTCTGATTCATTTTATATTTAGCAGATTACAGCTTTAGTCATCAGTGGGAAAGAGCCTCACAAACTGACAGACTTGAAATCATGTCCTTTGATTGTAATTGACAGAAAAAGCATTTAAGGTAAAGAAAAAAAATATTTTATTCATCTTTGATTACACTGTGATGTGCTTTGGTGACATAATGCAGCTGGGAACTGAGGCAAGAAAGGCAATAATTCCTACTTGAGGGTCTGACACGACGTAGCCCTCTTGTCCTCTTCCTACCGATGCCTCCAGCTACAATCGTCTTCTTGATGGCGGCTAGACAAATAGATATAGAGAGCGTTAGAATTTAAAAGGCAAACAGCTCTAAAATAACATTTCTTAAGGCAATGTATTTTAGCATTAAATGCTTGACAACTACACATTTGACTGGACCTAATATTAAATCTATTCAATTTAAACATTTTGTGGTACAAAAATACCCCCATTTAAGCAACACTTTCTTAAAATAATGGAAAATAAATGGTTTATACACAATAGCTCTCTAAAGAGATGCATGGCCTTTTGTTTTTTTGTTTTTTTTTTTTTTGGATATCAGTGACTGAGTGTCTATCTCAACCCATTCAGATGAATTGGATTTTATTTTTATACTTTATTTGATAATTCTCTTCACTCCCTTTCTCTGACTCATATATTTTTCAGATGGAATGTTGCCATATTTATTTTGGACATTTAACAAAAGAGGTACATGCAAATACGACTATATTATCTGACTGTTCGTAAAATCACACACACAGCATCACATCTATTTCCCTGGTAAATAGTAACTTCATTAAATAAATTTATATTATAGGATTTGAATAATGAACATTAAACTTGATTCAATATCTTCGTTTTTTTAGTGCCATGAGGAAAATAACTTCTCTGTATTCATTCGCAAATGACTTCCTAATACTCAGATTTTAAGAGATTTAACACGTAAACTAATGGAGAGTGTGTATTTTGTATTTTGGGGTGTGCGTGTATTTTGCTCATCAAATTAAAAGATAGTAGAAAATGTGTAGGAGGAATCTATAAAATGTAACTTGATAAATTCTTTTACAATCAGAGACTTGAAGAGTTTATATCTTAAAATTACATAAGATCGGTAAGACTACTAGGCCAGAAAAATCTATTGCTTCACAATATATCTTAGCGGTAAGAAAAGATCTGAATGTCATGAGTGTGTGTGTGTATGTGTGTGTGTAGCCATACGGAGAATTAAATGAATATCCACCAGAGAATGACTTATGATGGAATTACATTTTCCAAAGGAAGATTATGAATTGTCAGTGCATGATGATATTTATATATGTAAATCAAGTATTTGAATCTGCAAGTTAATTGTATCTAGAAATGTCAGACTAATTATAAACTCTTATGCTGTATTTACCTGAATGTCCCCAAAGCTGTTTAAAACTAAAAACTTCAGTTTATAGAAGGTTGTTTCAGTTACCAGAAATGGACTCTATTAATCCCCCCTTTAAGGGTAATATAGATATCACCTACAGAAATATAGGTGCAAGCCAGAAAGCTGTTCAACCTCCCATGAAAAACGGGTCCAGTGTTCAGGATTCTCAGAGTTATGGATTTCTTTGTTGCCAGTGAGCTCCAAGAGCATATGCCTCAACAGAAGAGTATCTGAGTTATTATCTGAAGAGGCTTACATAAAAAAGCTCTAAGACGAGTAATAATTACAGAAATTGCTACGCATACTATCCCCCCTCCCCTAGGAGGTCAACTTATATTTCATTCTGTGTTGATATTTGCTCTTAACTCCACAAATGTATCTTTTTGTTCAGTTTGGTTTACTCAAAAGTCTTATTTTGGTCTGTTTTTTACTGCTGGGACCATATGGAGCTTTCAAGACATAACGGACATGAGTGTGATATCGGTTCATGTCCAGCATTAGGCTAGATGATGGACTTTTTACATAAAAGAAGAACGCTAGTCTTTGCATTAATGCTCGTTTATATGCACATGTATACACCTTGTGTATCTGCACTTCCAAATGTTATGAAGCAAAAGAAGGAAAAATAGTGGTTTACTTGGAAACCCAACTTTCCATTCTAGCCTTGACCAATTTCTTTTTCATTAAGAATGGAAGATTCTGCTAAAACGATTTGGAGTTTCTTTTTCCTCTTTTAATTCATCTAGATTTTCAGTTTTCTATTCCACATGGTTAGTACCATAAATCATTTATTTGACCAAGAGGGCAATTCAATGTCAGTCCCTTTGCAGAGATTTTTGCAAATGGCATTTGGGGACTTCGTATACCATGTACTTTCCCAATTTTATACTTAGTTTTATACTTAGTTCATCATCCACAAGGCTGTTATCTATCATGGAAAAAACAGTTTGACAAAATCCAAGGAGGCTTTGATTGCTGAATCATTTTCACTATTTAGAAGCATCTTTCACAAAATTGCTTAGTGTCATTTTCCAAATTCTCTCTTGTAAAAAGAAAGGTTTTTATCAAAATGTTTTGCAGGGGCCGGCCTGGCGATGCAGCGGTTAAGTCTACACATTCTGCTTCGGTGGTCCACGGTTCGCCCGTTTGGATCCTGGGTGCAAACCTACACACTACTCATCAAGCCATGCTGTGGAGGCGTTCTACACATAAAGTAGAGGAAGATGGGCACAGATGTTAGCTCAGGGCCAGCCTTCCTCAGCAAAAAGAGGAGGATTAGCAGCAGATGTTAGCTCAGTGCTAATCTTCATCAAAAAGAAAAGAAAACATTTTATTCAGTATCACCATTTGCACGTAGCAAAAATAGCATAGTCTTGCCATAGAGAAGTAGTAAAACTTTGTGGAAGTATTTGCATAATTCATCGTATACTTCTTTAATATGTATAAAACAATGTGGAAAGGAAGAAGAAATTAATCTACTGTCATATCTGAAATGCCCAGTCATCTACCTTTATTTAATATTTCAAGGGAAGGACATAGTCCTAATGTTTTTATTATTTTCATTTTGCTAATTATTATTATTTTATTTAAAGATTTTATTTTTTCTTTTTCTCCCCAAAGCCCCCCAGTACATAGTTGTGTATTTTTAGCTGTGGGTCCTTCTAGTTGTGGCATGTGGGATGCTGCCTCAGCATGGCTTGATGAGCAGTGCTGTGTCCACGCCCAGGATTTGAACTGGCAAAACCCTGGGCTACCACAGCGGAGCGCGCAAACTTAACCATTCGGCCACGAGGCTGGCCCCCATTTTGCTAATTATTTATAGATAATATTTTGTCTGAGAAATTCCCTCCAGCCTAGAACTCACACTTTTTTTTTTCCCTGAGGAAGACTGGTCCTGAGCTAACAGCCATGCCCATCTTCCTCTATTTTATACATGGGACGCCTGCCATAGCATGGCTTTTGCCAAGCAGTGCCATGTCTGCACCCGGGATCCGAACCAGGGAACCCCAGGCTGCCATGAAGCAGAATGTGCGCACTTAACTGCTGCGCCACGGGCCTGGCCCCAAACTCACACTTTTAAATAAAAATATTTAAAATTTGTTATATATGACAGATGTAATTATACCAGGAAATTAACCTTGATATACATTAGTTAACTCTTTTCCAAAATATTTTTATGCTTCTGAGAATTTAAACGATATATTGCTTTATAAGTATTGAATATTGAAGTTCTATATTGAAGTTTGCTATTGAAATTTTATAATTAAATAGACCCTTAGAAATAATGACTCTCCTAATTATAAACTGAAAATATTTGATGTTAGTAAGCTAAAATCAATTGAATAGAAAAATTTATCATGAGATTTTCATGTTAAATAACTGAATTGGGAGTAGGAGAGAAAATAATCTTAACAGTAATCATTTAAATTTAGTATATTTGATTTCTTAAGATCAGTCCACATAGATTCAAATGGCATGATTTCCAGAAATGCCACATCCTGATTAGTAGAGAGAAATTACCTGCTTCACTAAATATTTCATTCTATTTACTTTCATGTAGTTACATGTAGATTTTGCCAAAGAATCAATAAAATAAATTATTTGAAAAATTAGATGTTCATGTTGAAAGCTAGATTATACATTTAAACAAATTGGAATCTATTATATTACTGTTCTCAATGGTTTGCCACCCTAAAAAATGATTTAAAAATATATGATATTCTAATTATGTTAAATGATGTCTAAACTGTTCTTATGATCAAATTTCAGGAAAAAATGGAGACTAAAAATATGTTAAACTAATGCAAAATTATGATTTAAAACACTTCTTGCAACAGGTGTGCTGCTGCATATGAATATAGTTTGATATTTCAAAAAGTAGAAGGGCATGTGCATGGGAAATAGCCAAATTATTTATCATTTTGGACCTATTAATATGGATATATTTCAATCTGGAGAGTAATATTACGGTTTTTCTCAGATGTATTCAATTTCATAGTGCTATTTTCTTTGTAAAAATGTACAATATTGCACAAGTTCACTAATAAACCCCATTCTCAGTGACGTTTTGGCACAAAAGGCAATTTGTTCTACCTCTTATAATATCATCTTATATTAACCTAATACTGATAATTAATAGTTGAGTCCAAAAGTGATACACCAGTATATTGTTAGGCTTTTAAATTGTTATTAAATTTACTATGCCAGTAGTATACTTTTAGCCTACATTAAAAATGAGTTCTTGAAAATTAAAAAAAGAAAAGTAAGTTATGGCTATAAAAATGAAATCCTTAAAATTAACATTTGAATGATAAACAATTTTGGGGGTAATTATAGTTGACATTCCACATTCAATGCATTTGGATATATGGATAATTACTCCTAGTAATATCCTGTAGTTGGAGTTTTGTGGCAACAATAACAATTTATTGCAAAATTAATTCCTTGGCACAATTTAACATTTAGTGACGTGAAGTCAAAGTGAATTGATTTTACTGCAGACCACTTGTGTTCTGGTTTCCTATGTTCAAGTACTAATTGGTTATTATAGGTCACTTTAGAACTTAGTTTAAAAATAAATTAAATTGTTGCAAGGTGCATTTAGTAGAAATAGCTCGATATCTTCAGCTAATGGGGTTTTATTTAAATAAAAAAATGGTAAAGGAATGCAATCATCTTTGGTTATAAAAGTGATGGATGAATTGAAAACATTTTTGAATCAGGTCAATGGTACTGATGATTAGTACATTGTTAATCAAGTTCTTCAGATTGCTATCAAATGCTTTAGCTCTTTGCTCAGGCTGGTGAGAGGATCATGAATATTAAACAGATTCAAATAGATTTGCTCTCATGTAATATGGAGTACCACAAATGAAAAGACTAAATGAGGGCAGACTGTAACTCTACGTACTGATATATCTCTTAAAGAAGGAGGAAGGCTTCATCAATTTGTTGCTCACATATAGCAACCTAATAGAATTTTTGTTTTTGTAATCTTAATCATGTTAACAAACCAATGGACATGGTACGTGAAAATTCTTTTTGAAGAAAAGATTCACATAATAACTAATAAGGTATAGTTAGTAATAATCAGAATATAAAAGAAGACACCGATTAAAGAGTAGGATGCCATGCACTTATTTTAAATCGTAGTATGTTTTAGAGGCAAAGAATGGACACCGTGCTGAGAAAAGTCTTCTCAAAAGAGAGATATGGTAATATAATACTTCATCTTTTTATTTAGCCGCAATCTCCTTATGCTTTTTAAATCTATGCCTTAGAAACGTGATACTATATCTTAGAAAGCTGTTGATTTTACTTATTAATAAAAGCAAAATTTTGTTTTTTAAACCAAAACGGAAGAAAAAGACTTTCCCTAGACATTTCTAAATGTTTAGGGTTTATATCACTCATCAGTTTAGAATTTTTTTCTATATGAATAAATAAGTTTGTAATTATAAAATATATATAATTAAAACATTGCATATTTGTGTATAAAATAGAAATAAAATAACGCATTCATAAATGACTAACTTTAACAAAGTCTAATAAAGTAACAGTATGACGTATTTTAAGAGTTTATTAACATAGTTTATTGTTGAAATTGAATGTAGACAACTACATATATTCATCTAATAGAAACATCCTGTTTGGAAAGAGTAACACAATACCTTTATAACCTACCAACTCAGCACAGATTCATTTGCTATGCTAGCTGACTGTCTATTTAGAAAGGAGGAAATTTGGATTTATGAGGGAGTGAGATTTTAGGAGACTAGCATTCTAAGGGAAAACTGTGTTTTGCGGTGGGAAAAGCTTGACAGTGATGAGCTTATCAAAAAGATCTAGGCTTCCTGAAAGTATCTGGGTGACTCTGAATAGTTTGAGGCTGAGTAGAGGGTACAGAGTATCTGGGATTTGTGGTTAAAAATAGAAGAGATAAAATGGGGAAGAATAGGGTGATTTTTGCAAGGCACAGATTTCAAATTTTCCTAAGTCCAGCCTTATGCATAAAGGCCAGCTCTTGATACATTCAAACGCAGATCTTAGTCTCAAAAAGCTACTGAAGATACCAGTTTTGGGAATGTCTGTATCTCAAGTTTTCATTAGTTGCCCAAATGAAGTAGGAAAATGGTTGATTACCTCTTAAAGTTTTAGAATATTCATAGAATCATAGGATGGCAGAATTGTTGAGCCACAACAGAATTTGGGAAGCCACTTTGTCCAAATAAGTCATTTCTTTAGATGAAAACAGTAAGACCCTGATAAATTAAGCACCCAGCTCAAGTTAATTAATGGTAGTGTCAAGATTAAGTTATTCTGATTTGTAATCCAATCTAAGCTTTTCCTTAAATATTTAACCACCATAACTTTAGAACAAAGCTTGAAATTGAAAATATATAAATATATGGTTATAGACTATTTTGTATGATCTGAAGAAAACTGGATTACATG